>NC_138769.1:311768823-312271323 GCF_965119305.1 Pelophylax lessonae | reverse complement strand
GTCCAGTAATAATAGTTTTTTGTGGTGCTACCCTTCTTAAATCATTTATCATACTGTCCTACAAAGCTTGTAACATTTTTAACAAGGCTTACAAAAGTTTCAGTGAAAAAGAATGGAAAAGAAGGTTGCCATTAAAAATAGTAAATTGTAAGGTTGCTGATGCTGAACACTCAGACTAGGTTTTTTACAATACACATAAAATATTTTTATGAAACAATATTTAACGTTAAGACTTCCAATTTGTAAACAAAATCTGTTTTCAAAAATGTTGATTTAAGATATAGGCCCCATTCACAATTTCACATGTACTGCAACGCGGGGCACCGCAAGTTACTTGCGATAGTGTGATGCGGTGCCATTCATTCTGAATGGCCCTCCAATTCACCTTGTGTGCATTGTAGTTTACTGTGAAAAAAGGGGCAGGTCTGATTTCAGGTCTAATGGGGTGCATGTCAGAACCTTTATTTGGAATGGTCTGCTTAAGGCAGTGCACATAAATGATCGAAAAAACCTGCCTGCTTTATCACACCGCACCTCAGCAATTGGATTTGAGCCTAGCCTAATTTTTATTTTATTTTTCAATTGACAATTTTTATTAGATTTTTGCAATATACACCAGAACAAAGGAAAAAAAGGGGAGGGAACATATACAACAAGGACATCTGGTGAAGTTGAGCCTTGCCTAATTCTAATATGATGTACTTAGTAGTCATTTCTTTGATACAGGCGGTCCCCGGGTTACAAACATCCGACTTACAAACGACTCCTATTTACAAACGGAGGGAGACAACAGGAAGTTAGAGGAAATCTCCCCCCCCCCCCCCCCCCCAGGATGGGAAATTCACTCCTGTAAGAGTTCTCATGGTAAAAAGGTGTCTTCACTGTAGCTTTATCACCAATCCTTGTTTCCACAACAACCCAAAATATTCAAAATCCAATTGTCATAGGGACAGAAAATAAGGTGAAACCTTCTGAAGAGGGTTTCAGACAGCAAAACAAATGTTACAGGGGTGGTATCCCTTCCCTATGCTATCCAAAAAAACGTAAAAAGTATTCTTTTGGCTTGAGCTAAACTTAAATAATGTACCTGTTCCGACTTACAAACAAATTCAACTTAACCACTTTAAGACCGGAAGGATTTGCCCCCTTCCTGACCAGGCCCTATTTTGCGATTCGGCACTGCGTTACTTTAATGGACAATTGCGCAGTCGTGCAACGCTATACCCAAATAACATTGATGTCCTTATTTCCCCACAAATAGAGCTTTCTTTTGATGGTATTTGATCACCTGTGCGGTTTTTATTTTTTGCGCTATAAACAAAAAAAGAGCGACAATTTTGAAAAAAAAAAAAAAAAACAATGCTTTTCACATTCTGCTATATGACATTCTCAAAAAAAAAAAAAAAAATGTAAAAATCAGAAAAATATGCACTGTTACTGTAATAGTGACACTGGCAGGGAAGGGGTTAACATTATGGGTGATCAAGGGGTTAAATGTGAGCCTAGGGGAGTGATTCTAACAGTGGGGGGCGTGGCTTCTGAAACGACCATAGAGACATGTGATCCTATATAGAAGGATAACATGGGCTCTAAGATCATTCCAGGGAGGAGAACAGTCGGCTGTGTTTACTGATGATCGGCGGCGGGGCGCGCTCACCCCCTAGCTGCCACCAGGCGACCGACGTACCCATACGTGGTTTTGCCTGTACGAGCCACCCTGCCGCCGTATATATATATATATAGTAAGCAGTCTGCAAGTGGTTAAGAACAAAACTACAGTCCCTATCTTGTTTATAATCCGGGGACTGCCTTTACATTGATGAAATTCCCCCACTACTGTTACAAATGATTATCTTTGCTTTGGTTTCACTTATGTTCTGGTACACAGCATAATTTGGTTATAGTAATATCCTGAACCTGATTTTTTGTTTGCATATACAATCATCCACAAAATAATATTACATTTCCCAATATTTACCAGCAATCTGTATTTCAATCTTGGCTTTATCCTCCAGGTCATCAATTTTTACTGCGACCTCATATGATCCAGAGTCTTTTCGGTCAGCCTTACGAATAAAAAGAATAGTATCGCTGTCACTGTTCCTGACACTCGCTTGTTTCGGGTCCAGGGGCTGTCCGTTCTTAGTCCAGGTAACTTGAGGTTTTGGCTTACCCTTTAAGAATGACATATATTGTATTATTAAAATAGCAAAACTAAAATAAAACAAAAAGCAAGGTATTTTTTTGTAAGAGTCAGCCCCCACACTGGGGCGACCTGTCAGGCGACCTGGTCGCCTGACAGGTCGCCGTAGGTCGCCTCCCATACAGAAGCTATGGACCCGTTCTAATAGGAGCGACACAAGTCGCTCCGACTTAGAAAAAGGGTCCGGAGCATCTTTGGGGCGACCCGGAGCGACCTGCATAGACTTCAATGTTATGAAGTCCGTGCCGGCCGCTCCAAGGTCGCGGTGCGAGCAGCGCGCCGCGACCTCTGTGGTCGCCTGGGGAAGTCGGATCGCCCCAGTGTGAACGGGGGCTAAGGAAATGGTAAGCTAATCAAACAAAAAAAAAAACAAAACATTATAGATCCTTTTTTATAAGCAATCATATTCCCTCTGTTCTCAGCTGCATAGGAGCTGGGGAAGGAGAAGCAGCAGCACACTGAGCTTCCTAGTGAATGGCTGTGCAGTGGGAATGTGTTTGGACAAGTCTGATCATTCGAGGAGAGCACACTAAAGCTGGATACACACTATCCAACTTTTGTGGTTAGATTTCCTTCAGATTTACCTTTTCTATGTAGTGCAAGGGCCTGCCAGATTGCATACAAATTGAAAGTGTTTAGGTTTGACCTCATATTATATGGTTTTGGTAAATCTAAAGGAAAAAGTCTTCAGAAAATCTTATAGTGTGTATGGCCCATGAGTTCCCAGCATAGCTCGAGAACCGGTTCACACTGAGGCGATCCGCGACTTGCAGGGACTTCACATAATGGAAGTCTATGCAAGTCGCTCCCAGGTAGCCCCAAAGTAGTACAGGAACCTTTTTCTAAGTCGGAGCGACTTGTGTCGCTCCTATTAGAACGGGTCCTGTACTACTCAATGGACCGCGACCGACCGAGACTTGTCAGGCTGACAAGTCGCCTGACAAGTCGCGTTAGTCTGAATGGGCTCTTAGACTCCAAACACTTTCACCAAAATAAGCTAATTTTTTAATGAGGTTTTATACATACTACACTATCCAGAGTTTCTCTTCCCTTTGTCTTTCACCCGCGCTGTGAGTGAGGAAACCGGGACAGATCACTGTTCCTGAGTGGAGTGACTACACGGGAGATTCAACACCAATCTTGGTCAGGGTGACCACCTAAGCGCTATATGGTCTTGATGCTAGTAGTCAAGACCAACAACATCTGGTGAGTGACCCATCTATAGCCACCTTTGGATATTGGTCGGGGAAGTCTAGACACCACATGGCTGATGGGGAATATTGTTTATAGCACCTGCACTTTAATTTTGCACAAGAACTGTATTATCTTGCACAAAAACTTTATCAATTTTTTGGACTTTTTCTCATTGTCACAAATCACCTATCACCATTATTTATTTATTTAATATGTTACTATTATAACTATAGAGACACAGAGCACTATTATTGTCACCATTCATGCAATCATACACTTTATATGAATTTATGGAATTATTGCATTCATTGAGTATTTATATATTATAGGCAAGCGCTGTAGGTAGCCCCTATACATAGTGGCTAATTATTCATTTAGCATACACATATACTGTATAAATATATATATGTAGCAGGATTCCCAGCCACTTTGCTGGATGTGGGTCCACCAGGGTTACCGCTAGCAACAACAGCACATTTTAGCATGTTCTCCAAGTGTGAGCACTGAGACAAGAAACAGTCCAGTATCTTTGGGTTTTTAGGTTTATTGAGAACTTGGATGGGAGAAGGGATGAGTGGGATACTCCTCTGGCTCAACTATGCACAATTTGAATGGAACAACTGAAAAATGCCTATTGAAGCTGACTAGATGCCGGTCAACGCCGGTTGGTGCTGGTTAACATTGACTTGCTGTCAGTTAACTCTGAACTGACTTCTGACACTCCCTTGTGGCACAACGTCCTCTGTACTGCTCCCTTTAGCCCTCCTGCCTGAGGTAGCTACTTGTTAATCTGCTGCACTGCTGTAACACTTCAGGGCCCCCATTCTCACACTTATCTTCAAGGCTCAGTCACTGGCACCCCCTTTCTAGGCCTTCTTTACTGGTTAGCTGACTCTGGATCCCTCAGACCTCCTGGAGTGGTCCCCTATCCTAGGCAGACCCCTGGGTAGTTTCCAGTACTCACGACACTGCTTTCCCGAAAACTCCTGCCCAGCAGCTCCACACGGTCCACAGCACACTGGATCCCTTCTGCAGCTCAGCTCAACCTTCTGTCCTTCAGGCCGACCGCCAAGGACACCTTCACTAGCGCTGGCAGGAGGAGAGACAGCTGTCACCCTCCTCCTGGGACTCTGCTTCACGCCAAAGACACCCTGTCATGTGCTCCCCTCAGACTTATACCCCCTCCCAGGATGCATTGCGGCAGATTATGCCCTCTGGGATAGATACAAGCCCTGGTGTGCTATTGGCCAGGTTTCTTCCACTGTCCAATGAGAGCCCCCATTGGACACAGTGGGGAGATTCCCCAAGCTCAACAGGCACACCTGGGAACACATGACAGCCTAGCTGTACAATTAGACCCCTCTGATAAGCAGACAGGGCCTCCTTTATAATTTGCCTAGCACCTACCTAAAAAGGGTGCTAAACATACATTATTTTTAACATTGGTTGTGATCTTAGTACATTGAAAGATTGGATTTTTTTGAAGTCCAACTGAACTTTCAGTTTACATCACCTAATACGGGTACATCTCATAAAATTAGAATATCATCAAAAAATTAATTTATTTCAGTAATTAAATTCAAAAAGTGAAACTCATATATTTTATATAGATTCATTACACAGATAAATATATTTCAAGCATTTATTTATTTTCATTTTGATGATTATGGCTTACAGCTAGTGAAAACCCAAAATTCAGTATCTCAGAAAATTAGAATATTACATAAGACCAATAAAAAAAAGGGATTTTTTAATACAGATATGTTGGCTTACTGAAAAGTATGTCCATGTAATGAGCAGGGCCCTCTGATTCCTTTTGTACCAGTAATGGAAGCATTTTGTTAAGCACTGTGCAAACTGTTGGAGCTATATAAATACTGTCTAATAATAATAATGTACAGTATAGTATGCACTTAATTCTTGGTTGGGGCTCCTTTTGCATGAATTACTGAATCAATGTGATGTGACATGGAGACGAGCAGCCTGTGGAACTGCTGAGGTGTTATGGAAGCCCAGGTTGCTTTAAAAGTGGCCTTCAGCTCATCTGTATTGTTGGGTCTGGTGTCTCTCATCTTCTTCTTGACAATACCGCACTGATTCTCTATGGGGTTTAGGTCAGGCGAGTTTGCTGGCCAATCAAGCACAGTAATACCATGATCATTAAACTGGGTATTGGTACTGGTGTTGGCAGTGTGGGCAGGTGCCAAGTCCTGCTGGAGAATGAAATCAGCATCTCCATAAATCTGGTCAGCAGAGGGAAGCATGAAGTGCTCTAGAATTTCCTGGTAGAGAGCTGTGCTGACTTTGGACTTGAAAAACACAATAAACCAACATCAGCAGATGACATGGCTCCCCAAATAATGGAATACAGAATTTTGGGTTTTCACTAGCTGAAAGCAATAATCATCAAAATTAAAAGAAAGAATTGCTTGAAATATATCACTCTGTGTGTAACGCATCTATATAAAATAAATGAGTTTCACTTTTTGATATGAATTACTGAAATAAATTAACTTTTTGATGATATTCTAATTTTATGAGATGCACCTGTATACATTCCAGGAGCATCAAAACAAAAAGTGCATAGAAAATCCTTTGTCCACCACCTGCAGAAACAGATCCTTGCTCTCTGCATGGAAACAGTGGTCCCTGTTTGGTGATTGGAAAGCTATATGTTTGACCAAGCGGACACCACACACATAAAGCAAGAGTGCTTCTCTACAGAATGCCAACAGAAAACAGGCTTTCTATTTGGCCTGTGGTTGGTTTTAAAGAAAATTAACTATAATATTTTGTACAACTTCTCTTTTGATGCATATAGGGATGCTATTTAGCCAATTTAAACTGAAGTTTAGTTAGGCTCTAAAGTAAACCTTTCATAAGCACGGGCAATCAAAACTGGGCAGAGATAAAACAGCTTAAAGCTGAAGTAAACCCATCGATTAAACTGTTTTTTTAAAAACAATTACATTCCCGGCATGCTGGAAATTTTAACTGTCACATTGGTTGTGCTCTCAACCAAACTATAAAACCATCCAATGGCTGGTCAGGGGAAAAATAATCAAATTCAAAGTGCAGCCCCCATTCTCCAAAGGCCCATGTCTCCTACTTCTCCTTCATTTCAGTGCTTCAGCCTCCCTCAATGTCTTCAACCTTTAACATTTCCAGGAGTGTCGGATGCCTGTGTCCCCCTACTGCACATTTATGGTTCCATCTTCCAACCCTTATGTCACACCACTGATGCATTAAATTACAGCATGCATGGTGGAATAAAGGAAACTGACATTTACGGAAGTGTTGAATTCTGAATTCTGTTGAATTCTGAAGACACTGCTGGAGGCTGCAGTACTGGAATGTACAGGAGATGACTATAATAACTCTTATCTTTCAAGGAACTGTCATTTTGATTATTTTCCCCTTAAAGGATCATTCCAAGCAATGTGTATTGTCAAAAAATCTGCCTAAAAAACACAAAAGGCTATAGCAGTGATGACGAACCTTGGCACCCCAGATGTTTTGGAACTACATTTCCCATGATGCTCATGCACTCTACAGTGTAGTTGCGCATCATGGGAAATGTAGTTCCAAAACATCTGGGGTGCCAAGGTTCACCATCACTGGGCTATAGTATGACAAACATCACAATTGTTCAGTAAGGTTTAAAAGGTGAAGAAATAAAGTTGAAGCTCCAAAAAACAAAAACAAAACATACATCATCCTGTCAGTACTAAATAAGCAATGTGATTACAGGTGTTTATCATTACATGCTTTCCAAGGTAGAAACATATGAATTAGTATATGAGAATTTGCCATGACCGAAATGTGCATGTATACACAGTACTACTATGATTCCCCTACAAAACATGCACTATGGCTCCTTTTTCAGTGTTATTTTTTAATACAGTCACCCTAGAAATCAGTGCCCCCTTGATCCTATTATGATTCTACCGTAGGTATGCCACCACTAGGCTTAGCAAACCAGGCTTAACAAACCACAGTCATTTTGGAATTATGTAAACTGTCAGAAGTATCATTACAATTATGAACCTATAGATTTATTTTTAATAAATCTGATAATTAAGTAATGCACATTAAAAATAAACTATACCTGGAAAGGAATAACAAGATTCACAGCCTCTCCAACATGTTTCACGAATGTTTGACGCAGGTATCTTGGGAGGCGGATTTTGGGGCGATCTATAAAACAACAATTTAAACATTTTGTGTTGTTAAAAAATGTAATGTATTCTAGCCAAAAATCAAGGTGCCACCTGATCACATACACCATGATCTAATAAATTAAAGCTAATTACCTACTGATACAATCAGCATTCTACTTTTTATATTTCAAAACTTCTTCTAACCTTTCAAGGCCTGCTAACACATTAATAAATTGTTTTTCTAGTTTAGAAAGGTTGTTTAATTATTTTTTTTTGCAATATACATTTTTTCTTTCCTTTCCCTAATTATCTGGGTAGGGTAAGTATTCTATCCTTGTAGAAAAGTAAATACATTTTGTAAGTGTAAGTTGATTTACATCCCCCTTAAAATAGCAACGAGAAAGCATGTGAGTTATTTGCAGTTTAAGCAGAACTGCCAACCTATTTCTTTTACAGTCTGAAGGCAAAAATAAATTTAGCAAGGTGTGCAACGCAAACCCATCACTCAAGGATTCACTTTGACAGTATACACTGCACAAAGACAAAATTAAAAGATTTTTTTTTTTGTACTGAAATCAAATTTGTGAGAACATTTATTACATATAAAGTGTTATGAATTGCATTAAAATACTACCCAAAGTTAAACACTGCTCATCCAATGAGGCAACATAAAGAGCCATATCAGTACATACTGTATTAACATATAACACAATCATATCTATGGTTTTGTGATAAAGAAATAAAATCATCTCAGCTACCATTGCGAAAATCCCCAATAGGTGCCAGACAGACTATTCCTGCACCCCAGTAGTGAATTGTAAGGCTGCACAAATCTTTTCTGTCCTTTGGAAACATTTCCAGTAAACACCTGGAATTTTAAAATTAGTTATATCCTTTTACAATTTGCCTTAGACCTGTAAAGTCATTCCTTAATATACATGTACATTGTAATTTGGCTAGTTATACTCAAAAAAATGGAGTCTTTGTGAAATTCCTGTCTGCCATAGACACAGGTATTCACAGCTGTGAGCTTAATTTTGTATTTCCCATACATTCTACCATTTCTACCCTTATCTGATGACATCAGATTGTCACATATGGGAATTTTTTTTTCTTATATTATAAGAGATGTTCTTTAATTCTCCTTTCAGTTGGAAGTGAAAAAATGTTTAAATCATATTATCCTGTGCCAGTGTTGGGGTAGTTACTCAAAAAATTTAACTAGTTACTAGTTACTTCTGTAAATTGTAACGAGATTACTTTACTAGTTACTGCATTTGAAAAGTAACTTCACTACTTATTACTTTACTTTCCTCTTTCTTAATTGACCGTGTAGAAGAAGATACATGACACTCTTTCTGCATAGAGTTTATTGTATAAACACAGGCTTTGGGAAACATGAGAACAAAACCTGAAAAAACAGAATAAAACATAAAGTGCAACAAAAAGTCATAAACTTCATCCCTCTCTATTCTTCGAAATAACGATTTCACGGCTTGGGTAACGCAGGAAAGCGCGTTCCTATAGCCTAGTAAAGTAGTGTAGTTACCTCCTATAGCCTAGTAAAGTAGTGTAGTTACCTCCTATAGCCTAGTAAAGTAGTGTAGTTACCTCCTATAGCCTAGTAAAGTAGTGTAGTTACCAATATTAGTAATGTAACTAGTTACATTACTTAGTTACCAAAAAAAGTAATGTAGTTACTGTAATCAGTTACTTTGTAACTAGTTACCCCCAACACTGTCCTGTGCACATCTGGATCATGTAAACGAGCAAGTTACAATTTTGTCCATTGTTCTAGTTTCAGACTACTGCAGATTTATTAATCATGAACAATGCCTGACTTAAATAATGGTATTGATACTAGAAATGTATTTATTTATTTATTTTTTAAAACACCAATGCTGTCAAAAATGCACAACCACGAAAAACAGGTCCATATTTACCCATCAATTATTCCAGCCAAAAAACTGTATATACTAAAGTATACCAATAGAAAATAACATATGTTCCAATTTGGCAACCTCTGCCTCCTCCGAGTATTACCAAAAAAAGGAGTGGTCACCACCTTCAGAGTCTCTTTTATATACTGATTAAAGGGGGGTAAAACTGGCCTCTTGGTGACAAATAATGTAGTCCCGCAGTTCTAATACAAGAAGATTTCCCCTTCCACATAAAGGTAGAACACCAGTTTAACCAGATACGTTCACAGAGGGTTTTCAATACAAAACACTGTACCAATGGTATGAACAAGGTAAAAATAGTTTAGTAAGTAAAACTTACCCATTTGGTACTGCTGGAGCTCTGTAAGTTGTATAGCTGTAAATATCAGTTATAATTTCCTACATGCCATAGAAGCTACATGGTCAACACCTCCCCATCGTATGAAGACTTTAAATGCAACAAACAAGATTGGGTATATGTAATCAATATTTTATATGGTAGGTAACTCAAGTCGCATGAAGAGTCAGTATTGGCCAATCAAATAAACGATTAGAAATAAGATCCTGGCAATACCGACGCTATCTCCATATGGTGTGTCCTGTGAGGGTCTGGCTATTTTTTACACTGCTATACTTGTCAGTAGGTCATTTGGGTCTGAGTACCTAACTGTTGCATATTAACCAAAGTTATTTAGTTGATTTATTCATTTCTAACACAAATATTGTTATTGATCACAAATAAGTTAAAATTATAAGCAGTGTTTTGCTGAAGAACAGGATTAAGAGGAATTATGGTCCGAGCATTGAAGTGCACTGCTTTGCAAAATAGTGTCCATTGTGGTGTATTGAAAGCCCATTCATAAACAATGGTCTACTTTAACAAAACACACCTTATCGGGTTACAAAATGCATATAATAGCACCTTAACACATCACTGAACCAGTTTGCAAAGTGTTTGTAAGTAAACCAAACCTTTTTTTATTTCCATTCACTTCATGTTCCTAAAACATAAAACTTTAGGGAAAGTCTCTACAAACTTAGGGTAATTCCCCTTTTAGACAGTTGTCACTGAAAACAGGTGTCTCCATTGGCAGATTTACTCTCACCTTTTGTTATGGTGACCACTGCAAAACCTTGGATTTCCCTTTAGTTGTAACAATGGTAAAGACAAACCAAGATGTTACATCTACTCAGGGGGGACACAGACATCAATAACAAATTTGCAGGGTTCTTACCCTTCGCCACACAATTCAAAACTAAAAAAAAGTTTGGGCTATATATTAACCTCTCCCAGTGGCCCTTTAAGCGGACTTTGATACCTGGGAGGCTGTGACGCTTTGGTTTAATATGACTGCTGTGATTGACTCACATGGCAGGCACATGATTGGGAGCCCATCCCACTGGCTCCCGGTCAAAAGCCTTGGTGGAGAGTTGTTGGTAACAGCTTGGTCATTGTGCTGGGGGTGCACCATTAGTGTATGCTCTCAGCACACAACCTCATGCTGCTTTGGACAGATATATGCATTACACAGGTGGCAAGAGGTTAACATATGATAAGAGGATAAACTAGTAAGAACTCTTACCTGATATTCACATAATAGGCTTGACCTTGGGTTCTGGTTTACTCATATTGGTCCAAATCTGGGAGATAGTTTTCAGTGCCTGACCAATCTGCTGCAGATGGGAGATTCCTGTCCTGTAGCTACACATACACAAAGGTGTTGGGATGCTCATGACATCATTGACCTAATATGGCCATTGGTTCTTGTGCATCCCTGCCCCTTTTATGTGCAGCTACGGGGTGATTAATACCCCTCCTGCAACGGATTAGCCTGACACTGTTAGTGTAAGGTAAACCAGATTCCCAACACCAAAAAACCAGCGTGGGCTTATGCGCAAATTCGTGCACATGTGCATTGCTCACATACAATTATTTCTAGGCAAAGAGGCAATAGATGTTCTATTCCAGTTCATCATGCTCACATTCGTGCATGCACTCTCACACGTACATTCGCGCATACGAATTAGCGTGCGCCCAGTTGCCTATTAAAACTAGCCTGGCACCATGAGCAGTTGCTGAATGGTCTTCAGTTTTTACCTGTATTCCTGTGACCGGATCACCTGAACCTGCTTACCTGTGCTTGACCTGACTTTCTCCTGAACTTTGCCTTTGCTACTGAATTAACCTTGTTCACCTGATCTCTCTTACCTTGGCCTGTTTACTGGACTCATCTTTGCATGCTGTTTCTGTACTGCTCTGCCCGGCCTATTACCGACCTTGGCCTGCTTCCTGGACTTACTCTGCCTGCTAACTGGGTACCTTGTCACCCAACTGCTGGTGGTCCCTGTCTGCATACCGGCTCTGCTACCATCTCCTGCTCTGGCACCAAGCTGCTTCAGTATTCTGTTCTTTAGACTGCAACCCCCCCCCCCCCTTCATCTACCTATGGACGGACTTCAACAGCCAGCTATTCCAGCACTTGCGCCAATCCGTGCCCTCGCACTCTCTGTCTCCACCTTCAGGAGTGTTGGGCAGGAGGTGCAAGAGAGGCCTCCACAACATTCCACCAGGTACATGATACACAGCTTCCTTCTGGGTTCAGACAGAACATAGGCTTATCCCTACTCACAATCTTTGTATTTGTATCCACAACATTTAAAGGAAACATGGAGAGACCGCTTGCTGTTGACTCCTTCTGAAAAGATTGGTTACCAACTGTCTGTCATACTGAGCGTCCTTCCTCAAGTCATCAAGTTACAGACCCAGAACAAGTAAAAAAACAACAAATGTATATACAGAATGTATTCTTCTTCTGCGTAAGTAAAGTACAGAAGACAGAGATTCAGCCTAACAGCTGGGAAAACCACTATTTTCAGAAGGGGGTCAGCATTGGCAGCACAATAAATATCTCAAGACAGGTTTGGTAAAGGGTAAGAGAAGGTCCACAGGTGCTGGTGGCTAGGGAAAATGACTTGAACCTGAACTAAGTTTAGACTGTTTTAAAGTGCAAAAAAAGTCAAGTAAACAAGTTTTTTTTGTGGAGATCATTGGTTCACTATCAGTCAGATGTCACTGATGCTATCATCTATGCTGTGAGCTGACCAGAATTGCAGTCAGTCTGCAGGAATATTTCAGCTTTGTTTTGGTTAGTTAGGATGTTGGAGAGCTATTTGCCCACACTGACAGCACCACGTGGGATTATGTTGGAAGTACATGCAGCATTTTGTAAATGAATATAAAGTATTTTCGGTATGTTTAGATATGCAATACATGTAAATAATCTTATCAATATGTGTTCATGTTTTTAAATATATTGTAGTTATATATGTAGATTATGGGGCAGCCATATTTACTCATTACAAAAATAGGCTTTGTTTGCTTTAAAAGGTTGTTATAGCAATTTAAGTCTTTGAGTTGAGCCTTTACATGAAAACACTGCACTTCTGTGTGGTTAATATCTCTAGAGGTGGATCCATCAAAGTTATAGCCCAAACTTTGTTTTTTGCTTTGAATAGAGTATGGAAAAATGGGACCCCTATCCGTTTTTTTTTATGTTTGCTTCCCGTGTCCTATTGAGGAGATTATTACTCATTTCCTGTTCAGAGGACGCTACAGAAAGTGAGAGGAAGTTTCAACAAAGTGAGTCTACAATTATTACCAGAACAAGTGCCTCCATTTAATGTTTCCCCTCAGTTTGAAAAGAATAAAACCTTGGCAAAGATCCCATCCCCTTTATATTTTATCCCAAAAAATGGTTTTACATATCCTTTAATACACTAATAAACATATGAAAAAGCATGCTTGTAAAATTTTCCATCAAAATGACTTTAAAGTGAACCTGTTCTTCCCTGGTACTGTCAGTTTTTACCTTTTCTTCACTTCCCCACTGCTCCACTCACTCTGTATAAGTGTCATGTTGTAAATAGAGTGTTACATAGGGCTAAGTACCCTCCTAAGATGATAATTCTGAGTGTCCAAGGAGCCCATTCCCAACTGTCAGGCCAGGTTCACACTAGATGCGGCCATGGCTCCCAGCAGGGGGTCCGGTGCGTCCCTGTTCTCTGTTCAAGGTGCAAATTAGGTCCGAGTTTATGCCTCAATTCAGACCTGAAACAGAGCCAAAGCATTGCCTCTATTGCAATTTAGCAGTACAGATTTGTCACCTTCAAGCCCCTAGCCCAGGGGTCTTCAAACTATGGCCCTCCAGTTGTTCAGGAACTACAATTCCCATCATGCCTAGTCGTGTCTGTGAATGTCAGAGTTTTATAATGCCTCATGGGATGTGTGGTTCCGCAACAGCTGGAGGGCCGTAGTTTGGAGATCCCTGCCCTAGCCTGTGAATAGACAGTGAAGGAGCAGCAGCCTAATGATGAGGTCATCCATCTGGTTATTCTGCTGTCTATTCCTGCCAGCATGTTCCTTGTCTGCACATGTCCATGCAGCACACCCAATTGACTACTAGTGCTGTTCCTCCCTCCCCATGTCTAATGGGCCATACACACTATAAGATTTTCTGAAGACTTTTTCCTTTAGACTTACCAAAACCATATAATATGAGGTCAAACCTAAACACTTTCAATTTGTATGCAATCTGGCAGGCCCTTGCACTACATAGAAAAGGTAAATCTGAAGGAAATCTAACCACAAAAGTTGGATAGTGTGTATCCAGCTTAAGGCCTGGTTCACACCAATGCATTTTTAGTGCATTTTTCAGTTTTGCAGAAACACACTACAGTCCATTCAACATGGATTCCTATGGGTCATGTTCACATCTGTGCATTTTATGCCAGGGACTTTTTTTCTGGTTTTTGGTTCTATAGACTTCAATGGATCAGAAATGTGTATTGATAAATGCAAAATGCAGCTGGAATATGCAAACTGCAACCTGCATAGGTGTGAATCAGGCCTTAATAAAGTGCCTGATTCATACCTATGCAGCTGTACAGGGGATCAAATTGAGCTAACTGCACTTGATACATTTATTTTTTTGAACTTTTTTTTTTATATATCTGCCTGAAGTCTGGCTTTAAAATGAAAACTGCAGTAATTACACAAATTGTAGGCTGATAATCATAATACAGTGAAGTATTTTAAAGTGAAGCTGTGCTCTACCCATGCAGAGCAACTAACAGCCCCATCAGCAACCCTATATATATAAAACTTTTCTTTAGTCCCCCTTGGTTCAGCCAATGGAAGCAAAGAGAGTTAGCTCTATGTAAGCTTACACAGGGCTAAAGACTCCCTTTGCCCCTATCTGACCTTGTTGGGTACCCAATCGCTTTCATGCGCGTGAGTAAAATACTCCCCATACCTGGTAATGTTTTCATTCTCAACAGGCTACCAGAGTGGCAGAGAATTGAAAAGAGGGTAAGTATAGGCTGCTGGTTGGGGGTGCCATCAAATTATACAGAGGGCTTAAGCAAACCACAGGCCAACTTTAAAACCCCAAACCAGTGCAGAGCACAGTAGAACTTTCTTAATACACTAAACCAGTGCAGAACACAGTAAAACATTCTTTACACACTAAGGCCTGGCTCAAACTTATGCAGTTTGCAGTTTGCATATTCCGGGTACATTTTGCGTTTTTTTTCAATACATGTTTGTGATCCATTGAGGTCTATAGAACCAAAAACCAGAATAAAGTCCCTGGCCCTTTACATAAAATGCACAGATGTGAACGTGACCCATTGGGCACCATGGTTAATGGTCTGTAGTGTGTTTCTGCAAAACTGAAAATGCACTAAAAAATGCATAGGTGTGAACCAGGCCTAAATAAGTGCAGAGCACAGAAGAGCCTTGTAAATATAGAAGGCATCTGCATTCCTCATTTCTATCACAGATCAAAAATAAGTGATTTACACCTCATTTAGATATGGTAGGTATATATACAGTATATATATATATATATATATATATATATATATATATATATATATATATATATATATATATACACATATATATACTGTATATATATCTATATATCTATATATATATATATATATATATATTTACATTTTTTTATTATTTTTAATGATATTATTCAGCACCAGCATTTTTTACAATACCGTGCATCAAGAGCTATGACAGTGACCTCAAAGTATGCATGACCTAATTGGAGTCCAGTCCACATGAGTTTGCATAATGCAGATTGGCAGTAAATGTGTTATAAAGACAATAGCAATCCAACATGTGCAGAAATAAAACATTAACTAACAGTAACTGTAAGATATATTATTATATTTTCATTTATTTATTATGTGAGTTTACAAGCATATAAAAAAATGCACACAGAAAAAAAAAATCCACATCCTCACACATACTGTACATATACACATACACACTGCTTTTCAAATTAGCTCCACAGTATGACAAGTGTGACTTCTTGTGATGAATGGCAAGTTCTCAAAGGACAAGCTGTAGAAAGGTATCTAATTGGGTGCATCTGTCAGCGTGCTATTAAACTCAAGCTGTCCCCTTGGTATGCCTGTGTCCATCCTGCTGACCATGGGGACTTCTAAAATTAGAGGCTTTGGTTTCACACTTCTCTCCTTGTAAAGGGAATCCTAAATCTGTGTGTCCGCTAGGATGTATTCTAGTTTCAAATTAAAAAGAAATATATAAAATCCAACATAGAGGATATGTATAAAACCTGTGCGTTCTGAAAACAGGTTATTACTAAAAATGTGCAATTTCAATAATTCATTATCTTGCAGAGTTATTAAAAGTTTCCAAATGTTTTGTTTTGTAAAAAACACTAATATCAGACAGTTCTATAGACATTGATGAGTTTCAGGCCTGTGTGCCTTATATATTTTATTGGTTAATGTCAGTTTCATAAATTTCTAAGTGTGTCTCAGTTAATCAGTTATTAAATGTAGGGCTAGCAAAATGTTGCGGACCAAAAAAAGGGTCCTGTGCGACTTTGGACCGAATGCGATGCAAATTCAGCCATACAATCTGTAATTCTGAATTCGCAATGCAAAGACATTGCATGTGATTTGCAGAGCAGTACACTGCGAATCACATGCGATGTCTGACATTGCATATGTGTAAACCCCCACTAAATCTGACTTTCAATAGCAGGCGGGGCCAGTTAAATATAAATTGGAGCCCTTGGCAAGAATCGAATCAGGGCCCTTTTGGCTGGGATACCGCAGGCGCAACCCACGTCAGAGAGTACAGAATACTCTGCTCATTAATGTCTCACTATCTTTAAAGGTGAAACGGTAGTGCAAAAATATAGGAAAATGCACCAGGCAAGTTTTTTAATTGCAGAAGAGACATGCTACGCAGAAGATTTTTTAAAACTGATGGTGCTCACAGAATCTGGGGCAGCCGTGCATAGTAACAAATAAGCGTCTAACTTCAGCTTGTTCAATTAAGCTTTAGGGTCCTTTCACACGAACGATCTGATCAGATCCGCCTGTTAGTTTTTTTAGGCGGACCTGATCGGATCCTCCATGCATCCCTATGGGGCAGCTGATGTCAGCGGTGACATGTCCGCTGACACCCGCTGCCATTCGCATCCGATCCTGTCCGTGAAATCCGGACGGAGGGAAACCCTATTTTCCATCCATCCTGGGGATCGGATCGGATCGAATGGGATCGGATGAGAGCGTACAGGCGGTCCGCTCTCATCCGATTCCCCCATAGAGAGCAGCGGTGGCTCTGACACCTCCCTCTCTGCACATTGGATCGATCCCCCGCTGAGCAGCACGGAGTCTGCCGATGGAGGCAGACCATGTGAAAGAGCCCTTAGGCCCCTTTCACACATACAGTCCGTTCAGTTCATCAGTTCAGTCACGTCAAATGTATCAGTTTTTCATCCGCTTTTCATCAGTTTTTCATCCGTTTTTCATCCGTTTTTCGTCAGTTGTCATCCGTTTTCATCCGTTATTCATCAGTTGTTATCAGTTTTTCATCAGTTTTTCATCCGTTGTCATCCGTTTTTCATCCGTTGTCATCCGTTGTCATCAGTTGACATCCGTTTTTCATCCGTTGTCATCCGTTTTTCGTCCGATCCGTTTTTTGACGGATGAAAAATAGGGCATTCATCCGTTCAAAAAAACGGACATTGACGGAAGAGGATGAAAATGGATGTTAACTGATGAGCAGAGAGGGAGATGTCACCTGCCTGCTCAGCGGGGGTTGGTGGATCGATCCCCCGCTGAGCAGCACGGAGTCTGCCGATGGAGGCAGACCGTGTGAAAGAGCCCTTAGGCCCCTTTCACACATACAGTCCGTTCAGTTCATCAGTTCAGTCACGTCAAATGTATCAGTTTTTCATCCGCTTTTCATCAGTTTTTCATCCGTTTTTCATCCGTTTTTCGTCAGTTGTCATCCGTTTTTCATCCGTTATTCATCAGTTGTTATCAGTTTTTCATCAGTTTTTCATCCGTTGTCGTCCGTTTTTCATCCGTTGTCATCAGTTGACATCCGTTTTTCATCTGTTGTCATCCGTTTTTCGTCCGATCCGTTTTTTTGACGGATGAAAAATAGGGCATTCATCCGTTCAAAAAAACGGACATTGACGGAAGAGGATGAAAACGGATGTTAACTGATGATCATCAGTTAACATCCGTTTTCATCCTCTTCCGTCAATGTCCGTTTTTTTGAACGGATGAATGCCCTATTTTTCATGAAAAACAGACAAACGGACAGCATGTGTGAAAGGGGCCTTAAACCTAAAAGCTAATAAGTTACTATGCACAGCTGCACCAGATTCTGTGTGCACCAGTTTTATTAAATCTCCCTTCTGTCTCTTCCAATGTCTCTTCTGCAATAAAACACACTTGTCTGCCTCTATGCAACGTCTATGTGCAGCTCAGTATACATTCTCAGCACACCTTTGGTCAAGATGACTGAAGACTGAGGAAGAAGATGTTGGCATTGGAGTGGGAGCTATGGTTGCCACCTCATCCCTTTAAACCAGGACACACATTAATTAAACAGGTTCTATGGCTGATTAAGGTGGTAATTAAAATCACTTAAGCTGGATACACACTATACAATTGTCTTTAGATTTTTTCCTTTAGACTTAGCAAAACCATATAATATGAGGTCAAATCTAAACACTTTCAATTTGTATGCAATCAGGCTGGCCCTTGCACTACATAGAAAATGTAAATCTAAAGGAAATCTAACAACAAAAGTTGTATAGTGTGTATCCAACTTAAGGGCCTTATGTGAATGATATCATCCTCAGAACCTGTGTAATTAATATGTGTCCTGGATTAAATGGATGAGGTGGCAACCCTAGCTTGGAGACATTGGGGTTGATTTACTAATGCCAAATAGACGGTGTGCTTTGCAAAGCAGTTGCTACAGAGCTTAGTAAATAAGAATAAGCTCTGCTGACTTCTATCATCCAATCATGTGCAAGTAAAAATGCTGTTTTGTTTTTGTTTTTTCATTTTCCTTGCACGTGATTGGGTATTCTTTGCAAAGTGTAGCTTTACCTTATTCACTCTGCTTTGGAGCAACTCCACTTTGCAAAGTGCACAGTCTATTTGCCTTTACTAAATCAACCCCATTGATTTACTGGAGAAGAGGTGAGTATTTGCAGACTTTAGTTCCACTTGTAGGGATCTACTCTCCTCCACTGTTGGCTGCCAATATCACAGTGTTATGTATAATTATGTATTAGCACTTCCTGCTTCTTGGAGGCTGGCTTTAAAACTCCAGAAGGAGGAAGTGGAGAGATAGAGAAAGTCTCAGGCACATGTCCTGTTCATGCTGTATGTAGTGGTTACCTTCCAGTATATTAGGAGAGGAACCTGTTTATTTCAGTAGAGATTATATACAGCTTCTGTTTTTTTATGTAACTCTGTCCCTTCTGGTCTGGGATTCTCTAGCTAGATTTAGCTGAGAAATAAAATACCATAGGCTAGAGCCAGGTGGGGCATCCAATGACCATTTCTGGTAGTCAGAAGTCCAGTTTCATGACAGATTAGAGGGGGGATAAAGCACAGGGTAGATAGGTTGACTCTGAGTTCCAGTGATACATTACAGTTTCTGTCAGTGAGAAGCTGCGTTCCAGGCTGGGGAGACAGTAGTTGGAGGATCTCCTCATCACCGCTAATCTTGTCTTGAGGTCTCTGACACAAAGACGAATGCCGCATCTCTGCATCCTCAGGGGCCCCTGCAACTGGACTTTGCTACAACATTAATTTATAGGGAACTCTAAAAAAATAACTACTGTATATATACCCAGGTATATGTGCAAAAGTCCACCAGGACTACCTTTACTAATAATACCTGCCGGTACATTGGATGTATGTGTTCATTTTAATTTACAAACTTGTCAAATTATATGCACACAAGCATATACTGTATATAATTGCACCACACGCACACAAACATTCATGCATTACACACAACACACACATTTGCACAATCTGTACATTACACACACATACACAAAATCTGCACATCACACAAACACAACACACATAAGGACAATGTGTACAATACACACACATACAATCAGTACATGAAACACACACATACACACAATGGCAAAAAATACTGTAAAGAGACCAAGGGATATACCGGTGCTAGACAACCCACTCTGAGAGACACATACACACAATCTGCACATGACACACACAAATACACACAATCTGCACATGACACACGCACACATATGGACAATCTTTACATTACACACACACACACACACACACACATGGACAATCTTTGCATTACACACACACACAAACACATGCAGTCTGTACTTTGCACACACATATATGAACAATCTGTGCATTACACATACATACAATCTGCACATTACGCACATATTTGGACAATCTTCACATTACACACACACACATACACCCAATCTGTACATTACACACACACACACATACACACTGTCTGTACATTACACACACACATTTATGGAAAATGTGTACAATACACATACACACAATCTGCACAATACACAATCTATACATTACACACACTTACACACAAATTGCACATTACACACACACACACACACACACATATATGGATACTCTGTAAATAGCACAAATACACACAATCTGCACATTACAAATACATGTACAATTTGTATATTACACACACATACACACACACACACACACACACAATCTGCAAATTGCATACACACACACATACACACACACACAACCTGCACATTAAATACACACAATCTGCACATTACACGCACACAATCTGCACATTACACACACACACATAATCTGTACATTACATACGCACAATCTGTACATTATACACACACACACACACACACACAATCTGCACATTATATACACACAATCTGTACATCACACACACACACACACACACACACAATCTGTACATTACACATGCAGGTACACACAAACACACAACCTGCGCATTACATACACACACATTTAGACAATCTGTACGTTACACACACACACACACACCCATACATACTACACATTACACATGCATATATACACACACACAATTTGCACAATACACACATACAGTACGTACACAGTACGTACACACAATCTGCACATTACACACACACACACATATGGACAGTCAGTACATTATACACATATGGACAATCTGTAAATTATAGACACACATATACACACAATCTGCACACACACTCACACATATGGACAATCTGGAAACAATGAGGAGAGATAACTTCCCCACTATCTAAAGATTAATAGTGCTAATCAAACTATACCATACTTGAAAGGCAGCAAAACTCTTTAATTTCTGTGCAGAGTAGTACATCTCTGTTAGAGAAGATGTGCAGAGTGGTAAGCCACCAATGCAAACACTGAAACTACAATGTACGCTAAACTAAGAGATTAACTAAGAATAATCTGAATTCTTTGTAATTCCCTACAACCAGACCTTGATACAGGTTTACTGAAAATGTACTATCTGAATCATGAGATTTATAACAATGATCCTGAAGCACACGTTTGTGAATACATTTACGGTTTCACAATCAGGGGTTACAGAGTACCAGATTGCCCAAAAAAATGGAATGAGCTCAGGACTAGCGCACCACAGCAAAGCATGGATGAAGATCTGAAATACTTACTGGGTGAGGAACAAGCAAACTCTGTTAGAAAGGTGAGGTTGTGGAAGACACAACCATGTCACAGGTCATTCACCATCGCAGAGGATGCAGTGGCTATTATAAATGACATTGATGATTACCTTGTTATAACATATATAGATACCAAAAATATGGAACTATAATCTACTCCATGACTTGATTCACATGATCCCAATTTTTGGGTAATCCAATACCACAGGATTTTTCTTTACTTACAAATCACTACTGTTGGACCGTTTTCTGGATCCTTGTGGCACCTGTTGGCTCAGCGGGTTTGCGGCCCTTCTTCTCGCTTTCTCCTTGTTCTCCAACTCATAGTACATGAAAACCTAAACCTAGCATCCTTCTACCCTCTGGTAATTTTTACCGGATTTTAACCTATACGGCTTCTCTTGGTGCACATGGACACTCAAGTGGTGAAGTCTCATGGTTTGAAGTCTACTGAACCCTGAAGAAGGGTTTCTACCCGAAAACGCGTAGGGTCGCGGCTTTACCATATGTACCCTTGAGTTCCTCATACCTCGTAAGAGCCGTATTTGCATGCAAGCTTTTAACCTTATATGTTTGTGGTTGTTATAATTTTTTCTTTGGTATTTTTAATGTGGAAACCATTAAAATATTTCATGTTTTGAAATAAATACTATTGTCTTTTTGGGTGTCCAGTCGCCTACCTAGTCCAACCAATTTGAGGGTTTTCCTTCTTTCCTACACAACAGGGATGATGGCCACTGGCACCTAGGTATTAAGTGATGAGGAACCATATACACAGGTCATTCACCATGACAAGACTGAGCACAGCAACAAAACACAAGGTCGTTATACTGCTTCTACTGCTTCGGCAAGTTTTCTCCCAGGCAAAAATTTCAAGGCAGACTGAGGTTTCAAGATGTGCTGTTCAAGCTCTTTTGAAGAAGCACAAAGAAATGGGCAACCTTGAGGACCGTAGATGCAGTGGTAGGCCAAAGAAACTTAATGCTTACTTCGCTTCGACATCGGAAGATATCCAGCAGTGCCATCAGCACAGAACTGGTGAAAACCGGTGGGACCCAGCTACTGTCGGGGGAAGCCAGGCCATAAGTGGTCACCATGGAAGAATTGCTGCCAAAAAGCAATGCCTCTGACGTGGAAACAAGCCTTAGCGACTCAACTATGCATGAAAACAAAGAAAATGGGGTGCAGAAAAATGGCAGCAAGTGCTGTTGAGTGATGAGTCAAAAGTAGCAGGAGGCAGTTTGTTCGCAATCATGAGTGTCTGCAGGCAACAGTGAAGCATGGTGGAGGTTCTTTGCCAGTTAGGGTCTGCATTTCTGCAAATGCACTTGAAGATTTGGTCAGGATCAATGGTGACCTCAACACTGACAAATACAGTCAGATACTTATCCATCATGCCATACCATCAGGGAGGTGTGTGATTGGCCCCAAATTTATTCTGCAGCAGGGCAATCACACCAAACATACAGCCAATGTCAAAATTATCTTCAGTGTAAAGAAGAACAAGGAGCCCTGGAGCCCTGGAAGTGATGGTTTGGCCCCAAGAGAGCCCTGATCTCAACATTATCTAGTCTGTCTAGGATTACATGAAGACACAGAAGGATTTGAAGCAGCTTACATCCATAGAAGATTTGTATCTAGGTTTCCAAGACTTTTGGAACAACCTATAAGAATATAGAAGATTTAATGCTGTTTTGAAGGCAAAGGGTGGTCACACCAAATATTGATTTGATTTGGACTTGTCTTCTGTTCATTTACTTTCCATTTCATTAATTGATACAAACAAACTACTAACATTTCTTCTTCCAAAAGCATTGTTAATTTACAGCATTTTTTGTTGAGGGATGGGAGGTTGAGGTTGTGAAGGAAGTGTTGTATGGCCTCTTGTGTTGGCTGGGGGGAAACGGGATCTACCTTTAAGTTCTATAAAGTGTGATAGTAATCTTCAAAGGCATTGGCAATAGTTCGAGGGATCATAAGCTTTTCATTGGTGTGGGGGTGGAAAACATGTGAGATCTTGGTTTTGGACCTTTGGATTTTTAGTCTGTTAGCTAGAAACTTTCTGGCTCTATTATTAAGCGAGTAGTAGTTTAGTTTTAAACGTGTTAAGAATTTGTTGTGTTGTTCACACAATAGTCTTCGGAGATTGGTACGGAGTAGTGATACTTTATCAGCTAAAAGTGCAGAGGGGGTTGTTTTATTCAGAGAATCTGCTAGGTGTATTTCTTTTAGTAAGTCAATTTACCGCATTTTTTTCATTAAAAATTTTTCACAGTAATATATATCTCTATACAGTAAAACCTTGGATTGAGAGTTACTTGGTTTGAGATCATTTTGCAAGACAAGCAAAATTTTTTTTTTTTTAAAGTTTGACTTGATAAACGAGCAATGTCTTGATATATAAGTAGCATCATGTCACAACTGAGTGTAAGGCCCCGTTCACATCGGGGCGACGCTACTTCGCACCGCGACCTCCGAGGTTGCGGTGCGAGCAGCGCGCCGCAACCTCGGAGCGGCCGCCACGGACTTCATAACATTGAAGTCTATGGCGGTCGCCTCCTGGTCGCCCCAAAGAAGCTCCGGACCCTTTTTCTAAGTCGGAGCGACTTGTGTCGCTCCTATTAGAACGGGTCCGCAGCTTCCCTATGGGAGGCGACCTACGGCGACCTGTGAGGCGACCAGGTTGCCTCACAGGTCGCCTCAGTGTGAACCGGGGCTTAAAGAGAGATGCCTCTAAGTGTAGCAACATAGTTACATTTTTTAAGGGTACAATATATAGCAACTCACATGGTTGATGATTAAAACAGGCACATCTAAGTATGCAATACAAATAAAGTGCGGCGCTATACAATGACTGATACAATCCGATGACAGTGTATCAAAACATAAAAAGAGGAAAGAAAAAAATAAGAGACATAATAAAAAGTCCCAAGTGTTGAAAGGTGAAACATGGAACCATCCGACCTTGCACAGATGATCAAACCAGGTAAGGATTCCCACACCAACAAAGTGAATATTAAAATCTGCTCACCAGAGGATGTGGACCCAAGTAGCTTAATATGATCCATGGATCTCCCAATCTGTGGTTATTATTATTATTATTTCAGGTACTTATATAGCGCTGTCAATTTACGCAGCGCTTTATATATACATTGCACATTCACATCAGTCCCTGCCCTCAAGGAGCTTACAATCTAAGGTCCCTAACTCACATTCATACATACATAGTAGGGCCAATTTCTATACAGGATCCAATTAAACTACCAGCATGTCTTTGGAGTGTGAGAGGAAACCGGAGTACCCGGAGGAAAATCACACAGGCACAGGGAGAATGTGCTGTCCAAAAGATGGTATTCACAAAATAGTGATAGATCTCTGGAAGCAGATAGCTAGGTCTTCCAATGTATTATCCATATGTAGAGGTAGATAACACAGACAAAGTGTAACACCGCTTTACAGATATTTTATTAAAAAGGATTAAAACAACTTACAAGTTACAAGCATCCATGTAAAGTCAGCATAAAAATAACATGAAGCTAGGAATGATGGCAGGTAGCAGATAACATGGCCCTCAAAGTTCTCTCAGTAACTATCATAGGGCTCCTGTGATCCTCCTATTTAGGAACACAGGTCCCTGTGATGATTCCATAAGCCCATCCCCCCACAGTTAGAAAACTCCCCCTAGGCATACATTTAACCCTTTGATCGCCCTCGGGTTAACCCCTTCACTGCCAGTGTCATTAGTACAGTAACAGTGCATATTTTTAGCACTGATTACTGTAGTAATGTCACTGGTCCCCCTAAAAGTGTCAAAAATGTCAGTTAGGTGTCCGATCTGTCCACCACAATGTTGCAGTCCCGCTAAGAATCGCTGATCGCTGCCATTACTAGTAAAAAAATAAATAAATAAATAAAAAATGACATAAATCTTTCCCCTAGTTTGTAGACGCAATAACTTTTGCGCAAACCAATCAAAATATGCTTTTTGAGATTTTTTTTTTTTTTACCATACATATGTAGCAGAATACGAATTGGCCTAAAATTATGAAAAAATTATATTTTTACATTTTTTTTTCCCAAATACATTTTTTTTATTGGGAATGTTATATAGCAGAAAGTGAAAAATATGTTTTTTTTTTCCAGAATTGTCGCTCTTTTTTTGTTTATATAAAATAAAATATTAAATAAAAATTGCAGAGGTGATCAAATACCACAAAAAGAAATCTCTATTTGTGGGAAAATTGTATTTTTTTTCGGGTACAGCGTTGCACAACCGCGCAATTGTCAGTTAAAGTAACAGTGCCGAATCGCAAAAAATGGCCTGGTTATTAGGGGGAATCTTCTGGTCCAGAAGTGGTTAAGATAATACAGCCTTCTGTGCGTAGCAGCCCCCCCCCCCCCCGAGCACTCCTAATACTTACCTGTGCCCCCTCTCTGTCCAGCAATGTCCACGAGTCCCTCGGCCAGGGCCGGTACAAGGGGTGGGCGGGAGGGTGACTGCCCTGGGAGTCTTTAGCATGGGAGGTGGAGGGGGCATTGCCAGGAGTGTTTCTGTGACTATTAGCTGACAGGAGAGAGCGGGATGTGCTCTCTCTCTCTTCTCGCCAGGCTTCACACTGACTCCTATCACTGTAGCGGTCGTCAGATCGGGACTTCTCCTTTGGCTTCTCCTTACCTTAAAATGTCAGAGCGGAGGAGGAGCCTAGGAGAAGACAATTCCTAAACCTTTGCACGGACAGCTGGCGGCTACAGAAGGGGAAGAAGATTGCAGCTCAGGAATGACACTGGATGTCAGATTTGGACTATACAGAGTTTGTTACCTGCCCCCTTTCCACATTGTTTGCTGGGAGGAGAGGGGGTAACAAACTCTGTATAGTCCCAATCTGACATCCAGTGTCATTCCTGAGCCGCAATCTCCTTCCCCTTCTGCAGCCAGATCTCTCCCGCCAGCTGTCCGTGCAAAGGTTTAGGATTCGGCTTCTCTTAGGCTCCTCCTCCGCTCTGACATATCAAGATGAGAAGGAAGGAAGGAGCCTCAGAAGAGGAGAATCACAGAGGGATGTGCCGCGCTGTATCTGAGGTCTGCCTGCTTGAGGAAAGGGAGAACTGCACTGGGGGCACAAATCTTATCCTGGCACCTCTCAAATTCCCCATATCAGCACAATCCCCCCCCCCTCCCATATCGATCCCACCTAGAAGTAATCATCTTCTCCCCACCCCTCCTAGTACAACTTCTCTTATTCCCCCCGCCCCCCCCAGGACAATCCCCCAAAAAGTATTTGTACTAGGAGGGGTGGGGGAGAAGATGATTACTTCTAGGTGGGATCGATATGGGGGGGGGATGTGCTGGGATGGGGAATTTGAGAGGTGAAAGGATAAGATTTCTTCTAGCAGGGGAATTGGGGGGAGGGTGCTAGGAGGGGTGATTTGTGTTGGGGGGGTGAGGATTTGTGCCAGGAGGGGGGATTTGGGGATTGTCCTTGAAGAGATTATTGGGATGGGGTGGTGGGATTTGTGCCAGAACAGGAAGTCTTGGGGCTCTTAAAAAGGGGTATTTGGGGGGGGGGTTGTGCCAGTAGGAATGATGGGGGGTATTTGTGCTAGGGGGAAATTTTTGAAGGGGGGGAGGATTTGATCGCTAAGACTTGTTCTAGGAGGGGAAATTTGGGGGGAGGGTACTAGGAGGGTGATTTGGGGGGATTGGGGAAAAGGATTTGTGCCAGGAGGGGGGATATGTGCTGGGGAGATGGGGCAAGAGGGTTTGTGCTAGGAGGGGGGATTTGTGCTGCTGGGATGGGGGGGGTGAGGATTTGTGCCAGTAGGGGGGATTTTTGCTGTGGGGGATGGAGGGAATAGAATTTGTGCCAGGAGGGATATTTGTGCTGTGGGAAGGGGGAAGAGGATTTGTGCCAGGAGGGGGTATTTGTGCTGTGGGGATGGAGGGAAGAGGATTTGTGCCAGGAGGGGGGATTTTTGATGGTGGGGGGGGGATTTGTGCTAGGAGGGTGGATTTGTGCTGGGGGGATGGGGGGGAATTTGGGCTAAGAGGGTATTTGGGGGGTTGTGCTAGAAGAGGTGATGGGGGATTTGTGCCAGGATGGGGAGTTTTTGGGCTGTTAGAAATGGGAGGGGGGGTTATGCTAGTAGGGATGATTGGGGGTATTTGTGCTAGAGGGGAAATTTGGGGGTAGGATTTGTGCTAGGAGGGGGAATTTGGTGGGATGTGCTAGGAGGAGGAATTTGGGGGGTTTGTGCTGGGGGGGATGGGGGAAGAGGATTTGTGCTAGGAGGAGGGATTTGTGCAAGAAGGGAAAACATTTTTTTTGGAGGGGGGGGGGGTTGGGGGAGAGGATTTGTGCTAGTAGGAAATTTATTGGGTATTTGTGCTGGAGGGGACATTTGGGGGAGGAGAAGATTTTTGTGCTGGGAGGAGGTATTTGGAGAGGGGAGAATTTGTGCTTGGAGGGGAAATTTGAGGGGTAAGAATATGTGCTAACAGTGCTTTTTTGAGGAGTGATAGTTGTGCTAGCAGGGAACATTTGGGAAGGGAGAGGCTTTGAGTTTAGAGAGGATGGGGGGAAAGATTTGTGCAGGGAGGGAGATTTCAGCAGGGAGAGATGTTTACTGGGAGGAGGGAGAATATTTGTTTGTGGAAATATTTGGCTTGGAAAGGGAATGTATGCTTAGGGCCTAAGTGTGCCAATTAGTGCTCAATTTCATTTTTTTTTTTTTTATATTGCTAAAACATTATGCTCCTACATCTTGTGTGTGGGGGGCGCAGTTTGGTGTCTTTGCCCTGGGCGCTGGATGGCCTTGTCCCGGCTCTGCCCTCGGCTGTCCTGGTTTTTTTTAGAGCCAACGGTCAGGCTTTCTTGTAATAACAACTGATGCAGCTGAGCAGCCACTCGGTTGTTATTACAAAGATCGGGAGGGACGCCCCCCCCCCCCTACCACGGCCTTCTGTGGCTCTCCTGGGGCTCCCGTTTTACCAGGAGGCCCGAGCAAGTCCGCCAGCTTGCCGATGACCCCAACAAGACCAGATTCGGCTTTGATCGGGTCTCCGCCTTAAAGGCGCCAGATTTAAAAAAAAATTACAGTATTCAAAACAGACAAACTTGGCGTTTTGAATGCTTTCTAGTGCAGAGGAGGGGTTTGGGGTCTTTTCGATTCCAGATCCCTCCATAAATAGTACCTGTCACTGCCTATTACTGTCACAAGGGATGTTTACCTTCCTTGTGACAGCAATAAAAGTGATTAAAAAAAAAAAAATTAAAGGGACAGTGTAAAAATCAAAAAGATAAAATAAAATAAATAAGACATTTTTTTTTTTAATTTGCGCCCTGCATATGCAAGACGCACCCGCATATGTAAACAGTGTTCAAACCACACATGTGAGGTATCACCACGATCATTAGAGCTGAGGCAATAAATCTAGCCCTGGACCTCCTCTGTAACTCTAAAGAGGTAACCGTTAAAATGTTTTAGAGCGTCACCTATGGAGATTTTTAAGTACAGTAGTTTGTCACCATTCCATGAATGTGTGCAATTTTAAAGCATGACATGTTAGGTATCTATTTACTCGGAGTAACATCGTCTTCCACATTATACAAAAAAATTGGGCTAACTGTACTGTTTTGCTTTTCTAGTTCATGAAAGTGTAAAAGTGAAAGACCGTTGCACAAATACCGTGTGACTTAAAATATTGCAACAATCGCTATTTTATTCTCTACGGTCTTTCCTAAAAAAAATATATATAAGGTTTGGGAGTTCTAAGAAATTTTCTAGCAAAAAATTCTGATTTTAACTTGTAAGCAACAAGTGTCAGAAAAAGGCTTAGGCATGAAGGGGTTAAATAACTTGATATTGGAGTGTCAAATATAACTACTGTTTGTATTGGTATTACAATGCTGATGTTATAAAATAAATACACATGCTGTGACCATAGATCTTCTTTAAGACGGACCAGTGAAGTGATGATTCTGGTTCGTAAAACATTTTTTTTCTGTGTGTAGCTCCTAACTGTTTTTCAAAGTGTTTTATTAAAAAGCCAAGCCAGAAGTTAACCAAAACGATTATACTTTGCCTCATAAAACTTTCCAGCATTTGGGCTCTTAGTTCTATTTGTGTTGGATATCCTTTATTTCAGTTCAGTGCCGCACACATGAAGCTGAGGCTAGATTTCATGTTAGTGTCTGTTGAAGATATGTATGGTATCCCTACAATGCGCTGGTGCAAATTACAAATGCTTCCTACAGGATTAGCAGCAGTCAGCTGGAATCCCTTTAAAAGTGTAGTATGCGCAGGGAGGAAATTATTTTTTTTTTACTCTTCCCTGTTAACACATTTCCTTGAACTTGCTGTGAAAAATAGCTAACTATAATATTACCAAACTCTGAAAAAAATATATGAAATATATATATATATATATATATATATATATATATATATATATATATATATATATGCCAAATTTCACGAATTGTGGGGGGGAGCCTTAAATAAGTAATAAATATCAGGAGTGCACTACACACAGAGTGCAGAGATCATGGGCCTACTACACACTGAGTGCAAAGTTCTGGGGTGCACTACACACAGAGTGCAGAGATCTGTGGTGCACTACACACAGAGTGCAGAGATCTGGGGTGCACTACACACATAGTGCAGAGTTATGGGGTGCACTACACACAGAGTGCAGAGTTCTGGGGTGTACTACACACAGAGTGCAAAGTTCTGGGGTGCACTACCCACAGAGTGAAGAGTTCTGGGGTGTACTACACACAGAGTGCAAAGTTCTGGGGTGCACTACACACAGAGTGCAGAGATCTGGGGTGCACTATACACAGAGTGCAGAGTTCTGAGGTGCACTACACACAGAGTGCAGAGTTCTGGGGTGTACTACACACAGAGTGCAGTGTCCTGGGGTACACTGCACACAGAATGCAGTGTTCTGGGGTGCACTACACACAGAGTGCAGAGTTCATGGGTGCACTACACACATAGTGTAGAGTTCTGGGGTGCACTACACGCAGAGTGCAGAGTCCTGGGGTGCACTACACACAGAGTGCAGAGTCCTGGGGTACACTGCACACAGAATGCAGAGTTCTGGGGTGCACTACACACAGAGTGCAGAGTTCTGGGGTGTACTACACACAGAGTGCAAAGTTATGGGGTGCATTATACACAGAGTGCAGTGTCCTGGGGTACACTACACACAGAGTGCAGAGTCCTGGGGTAGACTGCACACAGAATGCAGAGTTCTGGGGTGCACTACACACAGAGTGCAGAGTTCTGGGGTGTACTACACACAGAGTGCAAAGTTCTGGGGTGCACTACACACAGAGTGCAGAGATCTGGGGTGCACTATACACAGAGTGCAGAGTTCTGAGGTGCACTACACACAGAGTGCAGAGTTCTTGGGTGCACTATACATAGAGTGCAGAGTTCTGGGATGCACTACACACAGAGTGCAGAGTTCAGGGGTGCACTACACACAAAGTGCAGAGTTCTGGGGTGCACTACACACAGAGTGCAGAGTTCTGGGTTGCACTACACACAGAGTGCAGAGTCCTGGGGTACACTACACACAGAATGCAGAGTTATGGGGTGCACTACACACAGAGTGCAGAGTTCTGGGGTGCACTACACACAGAGTGCAGAGTTCTCGGGTGCACTACACACAGAGTGCAGAGTTCTCGGGTGCACTACACACAGAGTGCAGAGTTCTCGAGTGCACTACACACAGAGCGCAGATTTCAGCCCTCTTCCACAGCTGCTTACCTCTGCATCCCACATAGACAGCTCACTTTTTGCCCTCTTCTGCTCTGACCTTTGCACAGAACCCTCCCACTCCTTAAAAGCGACACCATCTTCCACCTACTGTAGTTTAATTTTGTTTCCAAATTAAGCTGAAGCACCCAGTCTGCTCTAGTACCTCCACACACACACTGTGGGCAGCTCCCCCTATCTCACTTGCAGGAATCTCATCCAGGTAAAAAAAAAAGGAGATCAGAGAGGGTGCAGCCTACAATGTGACCCCTCCCACCCATGACTGCACTGCACCCCGGGCATCTGCATCTCCCATTTCCCTGTCCTGCAATCATTGGGATCTGCTCGGGAGATCCAGTCGGTGGGAGCTGCTGACAGACCAGCTATCACTTGTAAACACAGAAGTCGGAACTTTGTTTTTACAAGTGTTCGTGGTGAGCAGGAAGCAGAGGGCCTAAGCCAGAGGTGGTGGAACTGAGTTCCACCTGAAAAAAAAAATGCCCTGTATATATAACCCTATAGACTGGGATGTCATTAATGTTCATGTATGTGTAAAGGCAGGCATCCCAATACTTTTGACAATATAGTGTGCATATATTTATATATAAACAACAGACTGAAACACATTATGTTCCTCTTTTGCTTAATATGTACAATCTGGAGGAAAGAAGGGAAAGAGGAGATATATCAAGAGGATGAAAATGGTTCAGTAGGGCAGTATTTTCAATATGAGGCTAAGATCAAGAACACGGGGGCATGAGTTCAAACTAGCAGGAGGAAAATTTAAAACTAATCTTAGAAAGTATTATTTTACCAAATGAGTAGTTTATTCTCAGAATAGACTTCCAGTAGAGGTAGTGAGTCAGTCAACAGTAAGTGGATTCAAGCATGCAGGGGACAAACATAGATCTATGCTCAGACAAAAAAAGTTCCCAAAAAGAAAAAACACACAAAACAAAAACAAAAAATACGAAAAAATGTATAAATAAAAAGAAATAATAATGTGGCAAACACGATGGACCACTTTGGATTTTTTTACTGTGTATTTTGGTTCAGAGAATGCTAGTTACCTGGCAGTCATGCTGCTTCTTTGTCTTTAAAACAAGCTAAATCATTTACCAGGAACAAGCGTGCAAATAAGGAGTTCTGGCTTTACTTACAGCTAAACTCTAGGAGTTCAACCACTTTGTAAAAGCTGCTGGATTAATGAGGGTTAAGTCCAATAAGGTGCATACCACCTCACGGACTTATCTCTTTAAAGAAAAGGTACAGCCAAAGCTCATTTTTTTTAGCCTCACGAGTTGTAAATTTTAAAAATTTTTAGCCTCATGAGTTGTAAACTATACCATGTTGGATTTTAACTAAAGCTTGCCATACACCTACGTATATGTTTGAAGGACATAAATCGAACATAGTTACATAGTAGTTGAGGTTGAATAAAGACAATAGTCCATCCAGTTCAACCTGTGTAGGTATGTGTGGCTGTAATCATCTCTCATACCCCTGAATGTTCTGATCCTTGAGATGTACATCTCAGAGTCTAACAGATTCTTTTAGCTGTGTAAACAGTGTAGATGGTTGGCTTTCTCACTGTGAGAGATGTAGAGCAGTGTCCACATCTGATTTTTCAATCAAAGGACATTGGGAGGAGTGGTGCTGATAAGGCCACCCATTGATTGAAGTTCAGCTTGTTCAAGATGAGGTGACTGAAATTCACTCAGCTGAGCAGCTTGACTCTTCTTCTCCCCACAAGTGTTTTTTTGTTTTTTTTAGCAGTGGTTTAAGATGGAGAACGGCGCCCTTACTAATTAAGAGGACATTGCACAGCTTTGAAATATGATATAACGGTGGTCAAACGGCCTTGAGTAAGTTAGCTAAGAGCCTTCTTCAGGTCTTCAAGTGTAATAATTAGCAAATGTTGTACAGTTTATTCCTCCTAGCGGCATTTTGTTTTACTTTGTCAGAAGATTTAAAGAGGCCATAGACATTCCCTAATGGTTATATGACAACTTTATGTTCTTTTTTAAAGATTTCTGGAAGTTTCTACAGACTGAAGCCTGGATCTAGGGTGGTGCTGTTGTAACTGTGCCCCCCCCCTATATTTTAGTCTCACCTACCTCCGCTCCTCAGGTCTCTGAGACCCAGTTCCCAGAGCAGTATCCTCCCCCTTCCTCTGCAGAAGTTGGTTGCTAGGACTGCTAGCATCCTAACAACCAATGATGTCACATGCGTAGTGAAACTTCCTCCATCCAGCCTCCCAGCTGTCTGGCGCTGAAAGGTAGAGAGCATGTTGACGTGGAGAGTTGATGTAAGGGGGCACTTCAAGGGGGACAGTTGATATAAGGGGGTACTCCTATAGGAAAAGGTCTTGTTTTGGGGCACTCTCGTGGGGACATTGATGTAATAGGGTAGTGTTATGGGGAAAATTGATGTAATAGGGCAGTGTGATGGGGACAATTGATGTAAGGGGGCTCTCTAAAGGGGGCAGTTGATGTACGTGGTAAAGGAGGGGCTCTAATGGGACAACTGAGGTAAGGGGACACTCTGATGGGGCAGTTTATGTAAGGGAGCACTCTGATGGTGACAATTAATGTAAGGGAGCACTCTGATGCAGACAGATTATGTAAGGGGACACTCTGATGGGGCAGTTTATGTAAGGGGACACTCTGATGGGGCAGTTTATGTAAGGGAGCACTCTGATGGTGACAATTAATGTAAGAGAGCACTCTGATGCAGACAGATTATGTAAGGGGACACTCTGATGGGGCAGTTTATGTAAGGGAGCACTCTGATGGTGACAATTAATGTAAGGGAGCACTCTGATGCAGACAGATTATGTAAGGGGGCACTATGATGAGGACACGTGATGTAAGGGTGCACAAAGAAACCCATCGTTTTCAGTGCCTTAGCATGCAAACCACATACAATCAGGAAGCAACACACACGCAAGCCAAAAGCAAGCATTCTTTTTTTTTTTTTTTTTTCAAAGCAGCAATAAAAAGAAGCACATTCCTTGTGTCTCTTTATTTTTTAAGTTCTTCTGTCACTCCTTTTTTCTGTCAGTTTCTTACTTCCATTTACAGCTCCTTCAGCTGTTGCTCTCACCTCCTTGGAGGCTGCTTAGAAGTTTTTCCTCTCCCCTTATGTTGTAGCCTGTCAACCTGCTGTCCTCAGAAGTCCAAATGCCCATAAACCAATTGTACAGCTGCTTGTGCTGCTACTTTTCTCCCCGTCTGGTTATCAGTTACCACGCATAGCTGTGCAAATCACCATGATACATGTATCAATTTATGATCTTCAGCCAGAATCAAACCGAACTCCTGCCAGCCACAGAATAGTGGCAGCATATATATTTAAGCAGTATTAAACCCTTTTGTGAAAAAAAAAAGGGAGTATAAAACTGAAAAACAATAATTTACTATAATGAAGCTTGCTAATCCTTAGATGTAATGGCTGCATTCGTTTTCTTTTTAGGACTTTTTCCCTTTCGTTCTCACCTGATGATCTGGCCAGTAACTGATGTCCTATATTAGAGTGCCCCCAATCTGCATGAAGGAGCACAGGGGCACGGCAGGTAGCAGTCTTGTTAATCTGGAGGGGAGGGTTAGATGTACTAGCAGATTTAGATATACTAACACATTGAAGCCAAACTTCAGCTAAGACAGTTACAGCAACAGTTGTTTTTCCTTTTGTGATAAAGGTTTTACATAAATAAATAAAATCTGATCATTGTAAGCACCCGTCAGTGGTAAATGGTTTGTCTCATCCTTGTAACTGCTACATCTGCCAGAGAGGTGAGCTTATTTTGTTGAAAAAAAAACAGACTTACTGATCAGATCACCAGGTGATAATAAAGGAAAGAAAGCCTAAATAGGAAAACGAATGCAGCCATCACATCTTAGAATCGGTAAGCTACATTATAATAAATGTTTGCTTTTGGGTTTAATTTAACACATTTAACAGTGGGGGAAAAAATCACATATAGGCTCCTTTCACACGGCCGCTCCGTGTGAAAGGTCCGCTGCGGGACTTTTTTTTTCCACGGAGCGGATGACATTTCTGTCATCCGCTCCGTGTGCCCGCATATCATCCTATCCGTTTGCGGATGATATGCGGACATAATGTAAGTATATGGCACTGCGGATGTCAGCGGATGACACCGCTGACATCCGATTTTCCTTCCTTTCCGTTTTTTACACGGAAGGAAAAATGGGGTTCTGTTCCATTCGTAAAAACGGAACAGAACTGACAGGAGGAAAATCGGGTGTCAGCGGATGGTATTCCGCTGACACCCGCAGTGCCATTCACTTACATTATGTCCGCAAATCATCCGCAAACGGATTGGATGATTTGCGGACACACGGAGCGCCCGTGTGAAAGGACCCAAAAGTTGTAACTATTTGTACACACAGAGTGCAGAATTTTACTGTGTGTTAACTTTCACATTCAACTATGATACATAAGACACATGGGATGCACTGACGTGCTTTCTATCTTTGGAAATGTACACACAAATACATTTTACTAGTGTTAATGAAGTATTCAATGTTAACTCTCCTTACAAGAGGCTACTTTACATGACATGAAAGTACAGTGTTTAATTATTGCAGTGTTTAAAATACTTTTTTGGTGTATTTGGCATTTTTCATGTTTCTTCTTACTTTTTTGTTTTAATATTGTCTTATATATGAAGGCAGAAGGCACTAAAGGCAGAGTAGATCACATAAATACTACATACGTACTCATACAGAAAAAGATGTATTATGTGGTAGTGCAAAATATTAAAGCGTCACCAGATTTATTTATTTTTTTACAAAAGAGTATCCTACAATAAAAGAAGATGAATACTTACCTCTCTAGCAGGGGGTGCCTTTGAACTTGCCTCTGTGGAAGAGCTGCAGCCTCTAAAGCTGGATACACACTACAGTATACAATTTGTATACATTTTTCTTTTATAACTTTCCTTTAGATTTATCAAAACCATATAATATGAGGTCAAACCTAAACACTTTTAAATTGTATGCAATCAGGCAGGCCCTTGCACTACATAATTGAAGGTAAATCTTAAGGAAATTGAACAAAAAAATGTGAATAATTACATAGTTACAAAGTTAGTCAGGTTGAAAAAAGATCCATCTGGCTCAACCAATAAAAAAACAAAAAACAGTAATGAAAACCCAACCATACAATCCCATATACACAATCCTATACCCGCAGTTGATCCAGAGGAAGGCGAAAAACCCTAGCAAAGCATGATCCAATTTGCTAATGTGTATCCAGCTTTTATAAACTTCTGCATATTATACTTCTGAAAGTGTTGGATGGCTTGTCCCCCACTGCACTCTGTGGCTCCTTTTGTTGGCCCCTACATCACCACAGGACACAATGGTTGGTGGATCAAACCACTGCACTCAGTGGGGGACCAGGCATGCAACACACTGAAAATGTGTGAGATGCAAAAGATTCTTCAGCAGCTGTAACTCTCTAAGAGAGTGAAGATTGATGGCAGTGCCAAGGAGTATCAGTTTTTATTGCAGGTTGCTTTTTATAAACATATGACTACCCCTGTATATATTTCATTACAAATGCTCTAAAGAAATTATTTAAAAGAGGAACAGACATTGATATTTACATCATATTGAATTACTTTCCATGTGGGTCTATAAAAGAGAAATTGAAAAGACTATATATATCCTTAAAGCAGGAATTTGTAAACACGATAATAAAGTAAATCAAACCTCACACATTCAATATTTAATGGACTTGCAGTCAATATAATATAATATTGTAAAGTGTAAGAATTCTTCACTTACTTTGACCTAAATGACACGACCAGCCCAGCCAAAGCTTAAATTACTGCTACAGCTATTTGCTAGCACCCACCAGCTTCTTATACCTCCTTGAACCCCAAAAGACCTAATTTTCCACTAGAGTCTCAAAGTCCTTCAAACCCCCACCATTTAATCTCACACCTCTTATTGCACTGATCTCACTGCTTCTGCGATATATGCATAACAAAAATTAAGGAATGCCTTACCGACAATTTCTCGGATCAGAACCGGGTGTTCCAGAGCTGTTGGGGCACTGGATCCAGCTTTGCTGACTGCTGAAACACGAACTAGGATCTTTTCATTTGTAGTCAGATTGATAATCTTGTAATGCGAAGAAATTATGGGTTCCTTGTTCACAGCTATCCAATCTGAACCTAAAGAAACGTATGGTCATTTTTCATTACCTTCTTTTTTACTTGCTAACATTATATATATAAAACAATGCAGACACATTATAGAGAAAGGATACACACAACATCAAAGTATGTAGTCATGCAAAGGCAATAAGAGATGTTAGAAACCAAATCAGTATACAGTTGCATTTAAAAAAATTTGAATATCATCAAAAAAGGTAATTTATTCCAGTAATTAAATTCAAAAAGTGAAAATCATATATATAAAGATTCATTACACACAGAGTGATATATTTCAAGCTTTTCTTTCTTTTAATTCTGATTATTATGGCTTACAGCTAGTGAAAACCAAAAATTCAATATCTTAGAAAAGTAGAATATTATGTAAAACCAATAAAAAAAGGATTTTTATTCCAGAAATGTTGGCTTACTGAAAAGCATGTCTATTTACAATATAGTATGTACTCAATACTTGGCTGGGGCTCCTTTTGCATGAATTACTGCATCAATGCGGCGTGGCATAGAGGCAATCAGCTTGTGGCACTGCTGAGGTGTTATGAAAGCTCAGGTTGCTTTGATAGCGGCTTTCAGCTCGTCTGCATTGTTGGGTCTTGTTTCTCTCATTTTCCTCTTGACAATACCCCACAGATTCTCTATGGGGTTCAGGTCAGGCAAGTTTGCTGGTCAAGCACAGCGATACCATGATCACTAAACCAGGTATTGGTACTTTTGGCAGTGTGGGCAGGTGCCAAGTCCTGCTGGAAAATAAGATCAGCATCTCCATAAAGCTGATCAGCAGAGAGAAGCATAAAGTGCTCTAGAATTACCTGGTAGAGGACTGCGCTGACTTTGGACTTGATAAAACAAAGTGAACCAACACCAGCAGATGACATGGCTCCTCAAATCTTCACTGACTGTGGAAACTTCACACATGACCTCATGGAACTTGGATTCTGTACCTCTCCACTCTTCCTCTAAACTCTGGGACCTTGATTTCCAAATGAAATGCAAAATGTACTTTCATCCGAAAAGAGAACGTTGGACCACAGAGCAACAGTCCAGTCCTTTTTCTCCTTAGCCTAAGTAAGACGCTACTGATGTCTCTGGTTCAAGAGTGGTTTGACACAAGGAATGAGACAGTTGTAGTCCATGTCCTGGATACGTCTGTGTGTGGTGGATCTTGAAGTACTGACACCAGCCGTGGTCCACTCCTTGTGAATCTCCCCAAAATTCTTGAATGGTCTTTGCTTCGCAATCCTCTCAAGGCTGCGCTTATCCCTGTTGCTTGTGCATCTTTAATTCTACCACACTCTTTCCTTCCACTCAACTGTCCATTAATATGCTTGGATACAGCACTCTGTGAACAACCAGCTTCTTTAGCAATGACCCTTTGTGATCTTACTCACCTTGTGGTGAGTGTCAAAGACAGTTTTCTGGACAACTGTCAAGTCAGCAGTCGTCCCCATGATTGTGTAACCTACTGAACCTGACTGAGAGGCCATTTAAAGGCACAGGAAACCTTTACAGGTGTTTTGAGTTAATTAGCTGATTAGAGTGTGACACGAGTCTACAATATTGAACTTTTGCACAGTATTCAAATTCTCTGAGATGCTGAATTTTGCGTTTTCACTAGCTGTAAGCCATAGTCATCAAAATTAAAAGAAAGAAATGCTTTAAATATATCAGTATGTGTGTAATGAATCTATATAATATATGACTTTTTAAATTAAATTACTGAAATAAATTACCTTTTGATGATATTAAAATTTTTTGAGATGCACCTGTATTTTGCGGATAAAAAGACAGTATTATTAAGAGACTATATTGTCTTAGATTATTATGTTGTATTTGAACAACCGCTGTCCTCAATAAAAATGAATGTAAAAGATAACAGGATAAATTGAAGAATATATAGGTAAGACAAAATAAACTTATTTTATTATAAATATAAAAATGGTGTGTATTACTAATTACTAAACTGTGTAATTATTGAGGCGACATGTGAGTCTGATATGTTATTTTTTTTACAGTCTTGCCCCGTTCTACCAATATACCCCCCAATTCTGATGCCAACTCCAATGCCAACCCTATACTATTCCTAGCTCTTTGTTCATCAGCAAAGCATTGTGTTGCTGACATGGTCATCACAATTTTTTTTTCATAAACAAATGCCTAGGGTTAGGATAACTTTAAGGTTGGGGTATCTTTTTTTCTCTTTGTCTAATGAGGGGACATTTGGCATGTTAATAGGTCCAAGATTGTTGAAAGAAGCATTCCCTAACTCCTAGGAGCTATTTATATAATATAAAACCCCTTCTCCCTTAAAAAAACACTATACCCAAACTAATTTAGACTTCCCCAGTTATTTGGCCAAATAACTAATAATAATTCCTTTGGCCAAAATGACAACAAATCACTGATATCTTTAATTTTTTTGCAGGAATTTCAGCAACGTGAAAATTCAAAATTTCACCCATCCCTAGTAGGGAGGATAAAAATTTTAATATAATAAGGTTATTGCTTTCATATTGGTAAAACCAAAGTGGTAATAAATGCTGAATTTTAAAGTTTATAGATATTGTTGACCATTACTTCCATTAGCACAGACAGGTTTTCTAGTATCACAGCTTTAGGTATAATACCATAGACTTCTCACCATATTCCCTTTATAATATTATGCATGAGCAAAATTATAAACACAACACTTTTGTTTTTGCCCCCATTTTTCATGAGCTGAACTCAAAGATCTAATACTTTTTCTATGTACACAAAAGGCCTATTTCTCTCAAATACTGTTCACAAATCTGTCTAAATTTGTGTTAGTGAGCACTTCTCCTTTGCCGAGATGATCCATCCACCTCACAGGTGTGGCATATCAAGATGCTAAATAGACATCAGGATTATTGCACAGGTGTGCCTTAGGCTGGCCACAATAAAAGGCAACTCTAACCACTTGCCGACCGCTCACATGGAGCGTACTGCGGCAAAGTGGCTCGATTCTGTCCAGCGAGGTAGACCTACGTCGCTGGACTCCTCCCCTTGTGGGCGGCATGCGCGCACCGCCGGAGGCTCACTCCCGCTGTATTCAGACACAGCGGGAGTCAGGCCAGGGGAGAAGAGGCGGTGATTACCGCCGCTCTTCCCCGATCGTCGGGGATCGAGTGAGGAAATCCGCCCGCTTGTGTAAACAAAGCAGGCTTATCTCTCCTATGTGACAGGCAGGGTCAGATTACAGGATTCAGCATAGCTGAACCTGCGATCCCTGCCTGTGTCACACAGTCCCCTCCCCCCACACACGTCAGTAAGCACCAGGCATATATTTAACCCCTTGATCACCAATAAAGTTAACCCCTTCCCTGCCAGTGTCATTATTACAGTAACAGTGCATATTTATAGCACTGATTACTGTAGTAATGTCACTGGTCCCCCCAAAGGTGTCAAAAATGTCAGTCAAGGGTCTGATCTGTCCGCCGCAATGTCGCAGTCCCGCAAAAAAAATCGCAGATCGCCGCCATTACTCGTTAAAAAACAAAAGAAAACAATAAAAATGACATAAATGACATAAATCTTTCCCTGCGATAACGTTTGCGCAAACCAATCAAAATACGCTTATTGCAATTTTTTTACCAAACATATGTAGCAGAAAACAAATTGGCCTAAAATGTTAAAACATTTTGATTTTTACATTTTTTTGGGGGGGAATTTCATATAAAAAAATGTGAAAAATATTGTTATTTTTTCAAAATTGTTGCTCTTTTTTTGTTTATGTTTTGTTTAGTGCAAAAAGTAAAAAGCGCACAGGTGATCAAATACCCCCAAAAGAAAGCTCTATTTGTGGGGAAAAAAGGACATCAATTTAATTTGGGTACAGCGTTGCACGACTGCGAAATTGTCCGTTAAAATAACACAGTGCCGAATCGCAAAATATGGCCTGGTCAGGAATGGGGTAAAATCTTCCGGTCTTAAAGCGGTTAAAAATACGCTCATTGAGAATTTTTTTGTCAAAGACATGTAGCTAAATACATTTTGGCCTAAATATATGACAAAAATTTAATATATTGGATATTATTTAACTGTCAAAGTAGAAAAATATAGTTTTTTTTGTTCAAAATTGCAAACAAATGGCATGAGGGTCCCCCAAAAATCCATACCACAACCCTGACTGGTTGGGGGGGTCTGTAGGTGGGGACCCCAGATCCTGCCCCCCCATGTGCATGAGTACTCATTCACCAAAAAATAAAAAAAAAGGAGTGTAAATAAAGACAGGAGCCAGTTTTTGACAAGTCCTTTATTAAAAAAAAAATAATAAATAAATTGTCCCTGATGTAGATCCAGCGTCAATCACAATAAAAGCCAGCTGCCGACCTGAAAAAAAAAAAGAGGTCCAACGCCGGCCTCCTGCCTAGTGACAGCTCCGCTGCGTCCCAATGCTAGATAAACAAAGGGGCAGGGCCATTCGATGATGTCACATGCCTAGCATGCCACAGTCTATGACATCACAAGGGGCAGGGTCACCTGGTTTATTTAGAAGTGGGACACTGCGAGGCTGTCATTCGGCAGAAGCCAGCATTGGGTGCGAACCTCTTCTTTTTTTTTTTTCTGGGTCGTGGCCAGTGTTCATCGTGATTGCCATTGGATCTACAACTAAGGACAATTGTTTTTATTTTTTAAATAAAGGACTGGCTCCTGTGTTTATTTACACTACTCTTTTTTTTTTTTTTTTTTGGTGAAGGGGTAGGTTTTTTTTGTACCCCATACTCATATACAGAGGGAGGGCCAGGATCTTGGAGCCCCTTTGTTAAAGGAGGCTTCCAGATTTTGAGAAGCCCCCCCATCCACAGACCCCAGAACCACCTGCCAGGGTTCTGGAGAAGAGACCCATTTCTCCATCAACATGGGGACAAGGTGCTTTGGGGGGGAACCCCCCTGCCACAAAACACCCCCCATGTTGAGGACATGTGGCATGGTATGGTTCAGGAGGGGGTGGGCGCTCATTCATAAGGGTCAGGTATGGATTTTAAGGGGAACCCCACGCAGTTCTTTTAAAAGATTTTGCCATGGGTTCCTCTTAAAATCCGTACCACACCCAAAGGGCCTAATATAGAATGGGCTGGGGGGGGGGGGGCGTAGGTTATTTATTTTTTCATGCCGGCATTCTTTTGTTTACATTCAGCTGTCAGCGGGTAACCCTGCTGACAGCTGATGACTCATCCGTTTTTAGAGTGTGGCGGCTACCTTCTTCTTAACAGCTAGTTGCTGCTGAATGCCGACACAAAAAAGTGCTAAATGCCGGGAAAAAAACACGCTTTTACTGGTGTTTTTTTCAGCTGCTAGTGTACATGGAGCCTCCCTCACCTGCATAAAAAATCTGCTGCTGTTAGCAGAGGCGCGTTTCCCATAGGTACAGTAGCCCATGCAAATAAATAGGCTGCTGTGCCTGAGCAAACATGGCCATCAGGAAACCAGCATAGTGTGAACCTAGTCTAAATCTTTCTTCCTTCTCAAATATGTTACTTTGTGATGATATGTAACTGAATTTGAATATTAAAATTGTTAACACAGTATTGTATTACTGAAAATGTTTTAGGCAAAATGTTGTTAGTAAGTAGCTTTAAATGAAGGATGCAGGTACTGTTTATTTCAGAATTCAGATATCATATATACAATAATTTCTTATATACATTTAGAAAAGTCTATTATCTTACTTCCGTCTTTTTGGTACTCAAGCAGGTAGCCATCAATGGGGAAGGTTCCTTCCTTCTCAGGAACTTTCCATCTCAAGCCAAGAGAGGTATCGTCAACAGCATCCACTGAAAGATTTTCTGGACTGCTGGGTGGCTCTGAAACAAATAAAGTCATTTTTGTGAACATATAAGCAGGTTTATTTTGACACCCATTAAGCATTTTATGACTATGTGTACATGGACGTAGAACTTACATAGAGAAGAGCATTTATTATAGAAGTCTTTTTAGTGTCAACCATAAATTAATGAATTGCATTATGCAGACAGGTACTGCCAGAAGCTACACACCACACCCCACCCCTCATTATCATTGCAATTTTCTTAATAGTGTCTGTTCATTGTGGGAGATGTATGGGAACAGTTGACAGAGCAGGCCAACCACAACATCCATTTTCTTGGTGACTCAAGCAAATTTTTCCTGAAAGCTTATCGTGACTAACTGCTATATAATCCTTTCAGAATGTTCTTTCTCATTCATGGCCTCTTTCCATATTGACATTCCTGGAGTTTTTTAAATGATGGTCTTACAGGGGGAATCTCTAGTAGGCCCTGTACACACTGTGTATGGCAAGCACAACTGTTTGCTTTTAGTAAAGGGGGCTGCACGTGCTACATCCAAGCCATCTGCTGGCTTTAATGCTGTTTAAGCTTTACTAAGCTCTGTCTTGATCACATCTAGCTGCACAGACTGATAGTCATACATTAACCGCCTTAGCGGTAAACCCGAGCGTGACTCGGGGTAGGAATTTTCTGCTATTAGCGGTATCCCCGAGTCACGCTCGGGGTCAATGGGCAGAGCGTGCAGACAGCGCAGCGGAGCTTCTCTTACCTGATCCTGGCGATCCAGCGATGAGCTCTCATTGCTGTGACCGCCAGCGAGATCTCCGCCGCTCGTCTGTCGGTAGGAGGACTTCCTAGTTCCGTTCCCTGCAGCAGCAATGCTGCATGGGAGCGGAACTAGGGAGGGAAATTCAAAAAAAAAAAAAAAAAAAAACGTTGCACAAAACACATAACACATTTTATATTATATATATGCATATATATATATATATATGCATATATATATATATATATGCATATATATATATGCATATATATATATATATATATATATATATATATATATATGCAAATATATATATATATATATATATATATATATATATATATATATATACATATATATATATGTATATATATATATATATATATATATATATATATATATATATATACCTATATACACACACACACATATATATATATATATATATAAAATTATATTATTGATTCGATTATAATTCATGCGTTATATATATATATATATATATATATATATATATATATATATATATACATATATATATATGTATATATATATATATATATATATATATATATATATATATATATATATATATATATATACCTATATACACACACACACGTATGTATATATATATATATATATATATATATATATATATATCTATATACACACATATATATATAATATATAGCGCATGAATTATAATCTAATCAATAATATAATTTTATTATATATATTATATATTAAATAATAAAATAATATTATTGATTCAATTATAATTCACTTGTTTGTGTTTCAAATTTATCACATCTGGGATGTCTACTAGAGTCTTGTTTTGGTCAGGTTTAAGTCAGTAATTACTAAGAATTGTAGGCCTATAATACATAACGCCAAATTTCCATGAAAAGAATTGTACCGCTTTTGGAACAGAATTCCTGACAGAATCATACCGCCAGGGAGGTTAAGGGACTACATCCCAAATCCATCCAAAGGATTTGTTTCCTGAATTCATGACAACTGCTGTGTTTTAAGCCGAGCTCCACCCGAAAAGAGAAGTTCCACTTTAATGACACTTGTCAGGGGAGCAGGTACCTGGTTTTGACAGGTATCCACTCCCACTTCCTTTTTCTTTATATAAATTTTATAAATTTCCAACAAAGTGCGAACATACAAAAATGTATTTAAAAAAATTGCAATAAGACCGTATCGCCTTACTTCCCTTCCCATTATCCCTCCCTCCACCCCTTTTCCCCTCGTCTCTATAATCCTTTGTTGTGTGTCTTCTCCTACTTCTTCCGTTTACCTACCTCCCCTTTTGCTCCTCTACTCTGCCCAAATTTCTAGATCAGTGGTTCTTAACCTGGGTTCGATCGAACCCCAGGGGTTCGGTGAGTCAGTCTTGAGGGTTCGGCACACCCTCCGCTAGTACCACTTTGCTGTCAAGGACTATTTCTCCAGTTTTGGGCATGTCCTTCCGCTCCCGCTCCGCGCCGTCATCGTGGAAATACATAACATCCAGTGGCGTAGCTTGGGGGGCGCAGAGGGGGCAGGCCGCACCGGGCGCAACATCTGGGGGGTGCGCATCTGCTCCGCAGTGTCATTTCATTCACTCTGTCATGATAGGCTGGTCGCCGCCGCCCGCTGAGTCTGCTTGCACTCGCAGCTCTCTCTGCCCCTGGCTCACTCTCACTGCTGGCTGTGCAGTTTGGCTCCAGCCGAATCCAATCCAGCCGGAGCCGGCATCCCCCACTGTGGAGTGGTGGGGGGGAGACAGGCCAGGCGTGCGGTGCGGAGAGGGACTGTCTGGGGGAGGGACTAACCCGTGCAGCGACCGCCCCCATCCCCCATATAGATCCCCCCTTACAGTAGGCCAGGGTGAGGTGAGGTCCCCCATATAGATCCCCCCCTACAGCAGGCCAGGGTGAGGTTAGGTCACTCTGGGGTCCCCCATATAGATCCCCCCCCCACAGCAGCCAGGGTCTGGACCTCACCTCACCCTGTCCTGCTGTAAGGGGGGAGATCTATATGGGGGACGGGACCTCACCTCACTCTGGCCTGCTGTAAGGGGGGATCTATATGGGGGACCTCACCCTGGCCTGCTGTAAGGGGGATCTATATGGGGGACCAGGTCCCCCATATAGATCCCCCCCTTACAGCAGGCCAGGGTGAGGTGAGGTCCTGTCCCCCATATAGATCTCCCCCCTTACAGCAGGCCAGGGTACGGTGAGGTCCCGTCCCCCATATAGATCCCCCCTTACAGCAGGCCAGGGTGAGGTGACATGAGACCTGATAATGACATGAGAGTGGCACTTGCCAGGATAAAAGCACGCATTTCTGAACTGGTCTCTGAAAGACAACAGCAGAAGTCACACTAATTTGCAGTAAATATTCATTATGTTTTTGTGTGAAAATCATGTTTTAATGGTTTTGTTCTTTGTTCTTAATGGTTTTGTTCATTTTGTGCACCTATGTATAAATATATACCTAAAATAATATATACCTATGTTTTAAATTTGAAAAAATCATTTTATTTTACCAATTAAGAAGGGTTCGGTGAATGCGCATATGAAACTGGTGGGGTTCAGTACCTCCAACAAGGTTAAGAACCACTGTTCTAGATATTTACTAGTCTTTTTAAAATCTACCAATTTTCTCCATTTATTTGAAAAGCTCTCTGTCTGCGCTTCTTCTCTGCAGCCTAAGAACTCAATATTGTATATGTATTCAATTCTTTTGCACCACTCTCTAATAGAAGGGCTTTCCACTTCTAACCATTTTTGTGGGATTGCCTCCTTTGCTGCATTTATTAGATTTGGTACTATAGTACTTTTATAATGCTTTTTTGGTTTATCTGTTTTGTTTAGTAAACACGACCATGGGTCATCAATGATATCCAGTCCTGTAATTGTCCTAATATACTGTTGTACATTTTGCCAGTAGTCATGGATCTTAGGACAGTCCCACCAGATATTATACATTGTGCCCTGCTTATCATAGCCCCTCCAGCACAGTGGAGATTTCTCTGGTTGACATTTTTGTGCTTTTACCGGCATTATATACCATCTCGATAGACATCTATAGTTCATTTCAATGGTATTTACAACGGTCGCAGAATTATTTACAGTTCTCATTATTACATTCACTTCATGTTTTTTAAACGTAATCCTTTTTTCCCATGTTTCTATGAATGGAGGCTTCCTTAGGCTCACCATCTCAGTTAGCATTTTGTATATCTGTTTTATACTATGTTTTATTTTTGTTTGTGGGTTACATCATTTTTCCATTAGATTCAAGACCTTCTCAGATCTAATGGTTTTTGGCAGGGACCCCACAAAGTGTTTTAACTGAAGATATCTCTATTAACCACTTTACCACCGGAGGATTTTGCTGTCTTCCGTCCAGGCCACTTTTTGCGATTCGGCGCTGTGCGACTTCAACTGACAATTGCGCGGTCGTGCGACGCCGTACCCAAACGAAATTTACGTCCTTTTTTTCCCACAAACAGAGCTTTCTTTTGGTGGTATTTGGTCACCTGTGCGATTTTTACTTTTTGCGCTATAAACAAAAAAAGAGCATTTATTTTGAAAAAATAACAATATTTTTAACATTTTTTTATATGAAATTCCCCCCAAAAAAGATGTAAAAAACAATTTTTTAAAAAAATTTTGGCCAATTTGTTTTCTGCTACCTATGTTTGGTAAAAAAAAAATCGCAATAAGCGTATTTTCATTGGTTTGCGCAAAAGTTATTGCGTTTACTAACAAAGGGAAAGATTTCTGTCATTTTTGGTGTTTTTTATTTTAACGCGTAATGGCGGCGAGCTGCGATTTTTTTTGCGGGACTGCGACATTGCAGCGGACAGATCGAACCCTTGACTGACATTTTTGACACTTTTGGGTGTACCAGTGACATTACTACAGTAATCAGTGCTATATATATGCACTGTTACTGTAAAAATGACACTGGCAGGGAAGGGGTTAATTTTATTGGAGAGGGAGGGGTTAATGTATGCCTGGTGCTTACTGACGTGTAGGGGGGGGAGGGGACTGTGTGAGTCATGGACAGATCGGATGTCCAGCTATGCTGAACAGTCCGATCTGTCACTCCCTGTCACTATGGAGATCCGCCAGCTGTGTTTACACACAGCGGGCGGATCTCCAGACCCGATCCCCGACGATCGGGTAAGAGCAGCGGCGATCGCCGCTGCTCCTCCCCTGGCCCGACTCCCGCTGTGAATGAAAACAGCGGGAGCGAGCCTCCGGCGGCGCGCAAGCGCCGCCCAGAAGGGGGAGTGTCTGACGACGTTAATACTACGTCGTCAGACGATAACGAGCCACTCTGCCGCAGTAGTATTACTGTGAGCAGACGCAAAGTGGTTAATTTAGTAACATGTTTTCTCCCTTAGTTTTAAGTTTGTGATAAGACCTTATCTTTCCACCTTGTGTGATGTCTTTTAACTGTGTGTTTTTAATCCAATTTCCAAATTGTTTCTCATACCCAGGTGCAAAATATTTTGTGCCTTCTAGTGATAATAGTTTGGCTTGTCTGTGTATCATGTCCCATGTCTTATATACAACTCTCGTCTTTTCATGTGTGTCTTCATATGTTTCCCTATATTTTGGTGGAATACAGATGTTCTTATTTAACTGTGTTCCACTTAATATGGTTTCAATCCTAACCCATTTTTTCTCTGAGGTTATTTTTGTCCACTCATAAGTAAGATTATGACTGCTGTGTAATATCTTTTGATATCTGTTGCGGCTAATCCCCCCTGTGTTTTATCTTTCCTGAGAGCCATGTACTGTATTCTAGGCTTTTTTCCCTGCCAAATGAACTTTAAAATCAGTGTTTTTTGTTTTAAAGTATATCTGTGGTATAGCTATTGGTAGAATTTGAAGTGTGTATAAGATTTTGGGTAGTATTACAATCTTGACCTTATTTATTCGGCCCAACCAAGAAAGTGGGTTTCTTGATATTTTTTAATATCTGCTTTTATCTCGTTTAGCATTGGTATGTAATTGACGTGGTAAAGGTTTTGTAAAGATGAGGTTAGATTTATCCCAAGGTATTTTCATTTTGATTTTGCCCATATAAATAGAAATTCCCTCTGTAATGTTAGTTCTTCTCTCTTACTTAGCCCGATGTTCCAAATTTCTGACTTTATTGGGTTGATTTTAAAGTTCGATAATTCCCAATATCGCCTTAACTCTTTAATAATGTTAATATTGTAATAAGTGTTATTCTAGGGTTAGTGATGTAAAATAGGACGTCGTCAGCATATACTGCTACCTTATGTTCCTCCTGTCCCACCTTTACTCCTCCTATATCTACATTTTTCCTTATAGTAGCTAATGGTGGCTCCAGCGACAGGACAAACAACAGGGGCAAGAGAGGACACCACTGTCTCTTCCCGTTGCACATTCTGAACGGGTAGAGAAATTTCCATTGATCTTTACCAATCCTGTTGGGTTCCTATACAGTACTACTATCCATTGGATCATCCTCAGGCCTAATCCTAGGTCTTATATTGTTTCTAGCATAAACTCCCAGTCCACCCTGTCAAATGCTTTTTCGGCATCAATTGACAGTAGTAGGTTTGGGGTTTTGAAACCTCTTGCTTTATGTAATAAGAGTAATGTTCTTATCCCATTATCTTTTCCCTCTCTACCTGGTAAAATCATGTCTGATCTGCATGGATCCATTCTGGCATTAAATATTTTAGTCTAGTCGCTAGAAACTTTATAATTTTATATCAGCATTTAACAACACTACAGGCCACCCACTCCCACTTCCACCTGGATTGCCTAGGCAATCCGACCAGAAGTTCTTCTCTCCCCCTTCCTCCCCTCAGTCACCTGGAGCACGTCACATGTCCCAGAAGACTGCGGGACCATTCACAAGGCACAGGTTACCACTCATTAGATGTGGTGGCTGCATTAGTTTTCTTTATTTTTTTCTGCATCGAAAATGCATGAATAGTAGGTTATATGGTTATAAGGCATAGTTCACACTGGTGCTGTCAGTTCCAGTGCCTTCCAGTTCCAGAAAAAAAAAAATAGAACATGCTGCATTTTTTCTGCACTGAACTGTACTGGAACGTGATAAAACTCATCAAAAACACACCAGAATACACCAAAAATGCACCAGAATTCACTTGTGCTTATTTAAGGTAAAGAAGAATAGAGAGGAAAAGTGCACCGGAACGCATTAAAAATGCACCAGAACGCATCAAAAATGTGCATGTAGAAACGCATCCGGAACACATCCAGAATGTGTTTCTTTGGTGTGCACTGGCCTTAAACAATTAATTACAACATCTGCTAAACTGCAATTTATTACTCAATTGGGCTGATTTTCCAAAACTGGAGAGTGCTAAATCTGGTGCAGCTCTGCAAAGAAACCAATCAGCTTCCAGGTTTTTTTTTTTTGCCAAAGCTGAATTGAGCAAGCTGAAGTTAGAAGTTGATTTTCTGCCATTGGCTGTACCAGATTCTGAGTGCTCAAGTTTTAGTAAATCCCCTCATTGAGGTTATCATTCTTACATTCCCTCTTTACATCCTTTGTGAATTTGATACCCATTTGATACCCATTTGCCTCTATCCTTTTGCAGGACACAAAACAAATATACCTAAAGATCACACATGGCATGTGTGTAACAAATATATTTCTTAGGCAAAACTGACTATGGTAGTAATCTAAAGATTTTGTTGACATCCAAAAATGAACCTTTAATTAAAATTCATTTTTCAGATAATTCGATAAGACACATGTCAACATTATAAAATTATTATAACATTATTTTGAGTAAAAAAGCATGCTTTTCCTGACTTCTGTACTGAGCTACCTTTGAGCTACCTTATATTAACTAAAGTCTATGCAAAAAAAATCTTAAGATTCCAGACTACCAGAAGCAGTGTGGGGCAAATCATGTTATTAGAGACTCTCGACTAGATATACCCTAGATATACCTTATCCAGTAGACTTGCATGGAGGTCAGAGGATCAGCTATGTACAACTAGCGGAGGGAGGCTAGAATTGCAATAAGCAAATATGGCTGCTTGTAGGAGGGGTGGGGGTGCTATGCTGGGCACCTAGAACAAGGTCACTTGCCTGGCATGTGGGGTACCTTTAGGCCCCTTACACCTGCTCGGCAGGGAATCTGCCCGTAAGATGCTCTTAATACTTTGGAAATCCCCTGATCCTCCCTCTTTCAAGAAAAAAAAATATTATCTTTGAAAGATATGTGTACTAACATATAGGCTGTCCGGGTAAATTCGAAAGACTTTGGGCACCTTGGCTAGATATTCCAGGCCTAAGTCCTTGGGAATTAGTTTAAACATGGTTGATGCAATGCCTTACTAGACCAGCCTCTGCATAACTAGACATGTAAGGCTTCATGTACACATAGCCTAATATGACCGCTGGAAAACAGAAAACATGGCAAATCACACCTCTATAAGGTTCCTATCCTGAATGCGATTTATCCATGTTCAGGAGAGGAGTTTAGGGGCGGTTTAACCTCCCATAACTGCAGCAGCTACTAAACGACCCTAAAAGCCTACGTGTACACGGACACATGGGCTTTTATGGAGTATAGTTTTGGAACTTTGGAAAAAAAAAAAAACGCCAAAATCTCCTAAACTCAAGTTTAGGAGCTGCTAGAGTACATGAAGTCTCAGATTTGTGCTTGCTTGGTTGCAATGTTTGCTAATAGACCCTTTCCATCTTTTTTCTGGTTATTGGAAAGTTTGCCTGTGCACATACCCAAACTGCCTGTATACTCTGTATGTTTGTTTAATACTTTGTGCTGAACTGATGGATAACTGTTGTTGTGCCACCGGATTGTTATTGGGTTTCTTTTTTTTTGTTGATAAATGAAACCTTTGATATAACATAACAAAACAGATAAATAAGATTAATAGCACTAAGTTTATTACTTTGAAATGGTATTAAACCCAAAATCCTGCAATATATTACATTTTTGGTTTTGGGTTTATTACTAATTTAAAATAAAAAAGACTTCAGCTAATTATTTTAACATTGAAAAAGTATAAAAAAAAGGTGTACTGAACCAATAGGCTCCAAATACACTGAAGTGTTTGTTGGGCATAATGTTATGCCATACTGATTTAGGGAGGGCATGCAAGGCTCAAGCCTTGCTAGGAATTTATTTCAATGCGAACTGCAGCACAGCCAAAATATTGGCTGAAACAACATAAAATCTTTATGCATTTTGCATCCAGTTCCCATATGAATGTAGACTATCAGTACTATGCAATGTGGAACCTTAGTAACCTTCATTACAGGCATACATTTCCTGAGTGAAAAGTATTTACAAAGCTAAAGCAAATCGACACTAAGCAGCTGTTTCAATTGACCCCCCTCACCTCAAGTACATACTCTGCATTGTTACAATATCTTTCTGCATTGTCTGAAAATGTTAACAAACCTTTACGTATTCAGTGGAAATTAAATAATAAAACTTTCACATTATATATATATATATATATATATATATATATATATATATATATATATACCATATATTGTTTTTTCTTTCCTGTTGCATAGTCCTTCCATTAACATGTTTTTATTTAAAAAACAAACTGTAATTACTGCAATGCAAAATTAGCTATATGTGAAATTGATCATTTGATACCTTTATCATTTAACCTTTACCCTATGTGTTCTTCCATTATGATGTGAATGTTTGGGGGGACCCAATGTTACAGCCATTTAGGTACATCTATTATACATGCACTGAAAAAATGCTACAAAATGCAAGATAGAACTACCAATGTAGGGAAGCCCTTAAAAGGGACAGAACCTGAAAAAGGAGGTAGCGCATTGGGAATAAAAATGGTGGGCACCCATTCTATGGAGGTATTAGTAGGAAATGCTGCATTTATGCATGAGGGCACATAATTCATTTTGGGTAAATATTTCATTCCAATGCTTCTCCATGACGCACATTCTAAAAGTGATCCCTAGTTCTTTCCACGCTGGGTCTAATAATTCTCAATTTGAAATGTCAATTTGAAATGAGTACTTTGCATGCCATACAGTTGGTCTTTGTTACAGCAAAGGTCAGGCGTCTTAATACCAAGCTGTTTTACATGTATAGACTATTCATTAGGATGTCTTATACTGCTGTGTTAACCTTGTGGAGGGATTTTATCAAGCAAGACCTTGACAATATCTAGAGCAGTGGTTCTTAACCTTGTTGGAGGTACTGAACCCCACCAGTTTCATATGCGCATTCACCCAACACTTCTTATTTGGAAAAATAAATTATGATTTTTTTCAAATTCAAAACATAGGTATATATTTAGGTATATATTTATACATAGGTGCACAAAATTAACAAAACCATTAAAGAACAAAACCATTAAGAACAAAGAACAAAACCATTAAAACATGATTTTCACACAAAAACAAAAACATAATAATGAATATTTACTGCAAATCAGTGTGACTTCTGCTGTTGTCTCTCAGAGACCAGTTCAGAAATGACCTCCGCCGAACCCACGAGACTGACTCACCGAACCCCTGGGGTTCGATCGAACCCAGGTTAAGAACCACTGATCTAGAGCCTAATATAAATGTGGCTGCATACAGGCATTTGTTGCAGTTTTGAACCTTGGGAATCCTGGTTAGCAAACTACAACATTTTCATTTATGTGCATCATATTTCTCTCTACATTTTCTACTTTCTCTACTGGAAAAAATGTATTTCTAAGAATTTGTTAGATACAGCTACAGTGTGCCTCTAAAACAGATCTGGGCAAATTGCAGCCCCAGCTCCACATACTGCTCTTTGGCTCTCCTCATCTGGCCCTTGATACCTTTACTGTTTTCATGCCTTTCTAAGCCTGTCAGCTTTCTCAGTGAGAGGCACGCTGACAGAAGTCAGTTTTGAGAGCTACAAGAACTGGAGACTCTGAGGAGCTGATCTGTACTGTGGGAAGACTTGGTACTAGTGGGAGAGTGTTACCTAGAAGTTGTTCCACCACTTTTTTACACCACTCCGTTATACAGCCAAGTTCTTCCTATGTTAGTGCCTGCACACTCCAACCGCCAGGAGCACTAAAACTGTTTTTCATTCTAGGTCAGGAGCTGCAGAAATACCCACTGTACCAATCTCTGGCTCTCCTCTTCCAGTCACAGTATATCTCAGAGGGCATTTGACAGGCAGCGAAGAGTTGTTATATTGCCTCCTCAACGTCTGATTTATTCCTTTGAACCCAATGAACTCAATAGGCGAGCTTGTCAATCTCTGTACCCTGAAGTTAAAAATGATTCGCTTTGCGACATATGAACAACCCTGTCCAGCTGTTATTTTACAGTTAAGGTGGGCGGCCAGGGGGTGCTCAATTGTCTGTTTTTACCACCCCTCAACCGAGATCTATTTCATTACCTATTTTGTACCTAATATTACTAGTGGCTTGTGTTTGTTTCTAAATGTTTTTATACATACGAACCTTGCCAGGTTAAAAATTAATATTGAGCAGAATTTAATTCAATCCACAACAGTTCCAGTCTCTCAGTTGAACTCTTGGGAAAATGAATTGCCCACCCCTGCTCAAAAAAACAGTGGAGTACTAATGATTCAGATCATGATCTCCTACTAAATCTGGCAGATGAAACAACATATTACTCTTTTGCACGTTTATTGAGCAAGCTCCCTCTGTATACAACAGACCTAAAGCAAACGCATGTAATTTATCTACTTATTTGGTATGGAAATAGTTAAATATTTTTTTTAGAGTCAGTAAGGTTTTCAACTACTATACTTTATAGTAAATATTTTTTTACTCCTATACCCTATTTGAGATAATTCTCAACTACTATACCCTACCTAAGATAAAGTGCACTTTACAGTATATATTAGTACTTTCCTCACAGGGATATATTGCCCTAAGCCTTTTTGAAGACCTGGAGAATCCCAGGAGCAGGGCGATCAATCCATCAAAATTTTAAGAGCTGGCTCTTATATTGTTAGCTTATTCTTGAGTTTATACTTGAATCACATGTTCCTTGTTTATTTTAAATGGATGGAACCACATTCAAAAAAGAGTGAAACTGCAATCACTTTAAATCTTCAAAACTGTAGGAAAACCTAGTGGCATCTTATATGATACTGTAGGAAAACCTAAAACAAACCTAATTTTCCTCCGAAGCTCTGGAGATTCCATAAAATGCTTTCCTGATTTCAAAGCCCTGATAAACTTGCAGAAGTTATCTTACAAAGAATAATCCAGAAATGTTCATATGACCCTAATATAAAATGTCTTATTTAGTATTAGGCATATTATACTGTATGATGAGTTATATATATATATATATATATATATATATATATCTTGAGAGGTTATCCCTTCTTTGTTTAATTGCCCATGGGACAATAAAGGATTATCAATAGGTTGATGACATCATTGTGCCCTCCCCCTCTGCGAGTACATCTATACAAAGCATAAAAGCCCTGTTTAGCTCAGACAGCTGCCACTTCCCCACTCAGTCTGTGCAAGGGATTATACGAGTTTGTAAATACTTGAGAAACATGGACTTTTTAGGCACACATTTGTAAAATCAAAAAAGTTTATTCAAAACAGAATAAGATTCACACCATATACTAAAACCATATACAACCAGACTAGTATAATTGAGTATCTGACCAAACCAAATGCTAACACTCAAGCAGGGTCAGCTGGCAACCCAGAACCTTGTAGTGGTAGCCAGCACAATTGGGATTGTTCACCATCAATTATTGAGACTCAACATGTTTTGTGATACTTCGCTTCTTCAGGAGCTCATTGGATTATTCCTAAACGTCTCTACTGGTAGTAAATAGTGGTGGGCATGGGTAGCCCCCACAGCAAGCAGCTTGCTATGGGGGGCACCCAAGCTGAGCCACAGCTCTGTGTGTCTATTCAGACATCGAGCCATGGTTAGGCCCCACCCCTTCTCTCCTCATTGGCTCACTGAGTTTGATTGACAGCAGCGGGAGCCAATGGCACTCTGCTGCTGTCTTATGCTGTCTTATGCTGTCTCAGCCAATGAGGAGAGAGAGTCCCGGGCAGCCGAGTCTCTCCTGCAACATTGCTGGATGGATAGGGATGGGCTCAAGTAAGTAATAGGGGGGCTGCTGCACACAGAAGGTTTTTTATCTAATTGCATAGAATGCATTACCATAAAAAACATTCTTCCTTTACAACCACTTTAAAACCTGAACTTCAACCACTTTCTAAAACGTGCCACATTACTAGGGGTTAAGTCCAACAAGTTGCATGCCACCTTGTGTACTTAGCTCTATAATTTACAATATATTTTAGAATTTTCGATGATGGACCTTCTGCTCTCAGCTCCAGCTGAATTGACTTTATTGCAATTCTGTTTTAGATTTTGTGAATGTTTGTGTTTGGTATATTCAGATATTTATTGCCAGGGCTTTTTTTCAGCTGGAACTTAGTGTAACTCAGTTCCACCACCTTTGGCTCAGGCCCTCTGCCCCCTGCTCACTACCATAACTTGTAAACACAGAAGTCTGGCTTCTGTGTTTGCAAGTTACAGCTTGTCACAGATCTGATCTCCTGAGTGTCTCCCACTGTGTGAAAGATGGTGACAAGGGAGATGCAGGTGCCCAGGTGCAGTGCAGATGCCGACAACCCCAGTGGATGATCTCCCTGCAAGTGAGAAAGGCAGAGCCAACTACAATGTGTGGGAAAGTACTAGCGCTGGCAGGGTGCTTCTGCTTAATACAGCAACAAAAGTAAGACATGTGGAAGATGGCGGAGCTTTAAAGGAGGTGGGGAGAAGATAGCGACATTGGAGGGGGGTTGCATGCAGAGGTGAGAGATGAATAAGGGTGAAAGTGAGATGTGGATATGGGATGCAGAGGTAAGCAGCTGTGGAAGAAAGCTGAACTCTGTACCTTGTATGCAGCGCACCCCCAAACTCTGTACTCTATTTGTAAGTCCCCCCCCCCCCCCTGAACTCTGCACTCCCACTGTTAGTGAAACTTGACCAAACCCACTATTTGATGCGGTTTGATGTGTGTGTGTGGGGGGGTCTAGTTAAAGTTTCTGTACCTATTTTCTGAGGAACAAAAGCTCTGTTTATTGCTATGTATTTCACTGATAACAATAATGTATCGTAAGCTGCAGATAGGAAAATTATATAGGGGTTCCCTGAAACCTCAAATAGTTTTAATGCCATTGGGCAGATCGAAAAGGCAGATTGAAAAAAGTGGATGGATTCTCCCATCCACACAATCCTCCTTGGAGGCACTGATCCAAGGAAACTTTTCTAGCAGTCCCATTTGAGCGAAGTAGATCTTCGGCTTCTTTGGAAAAGATATAGCCATAGATGTATCGATATATGGGTCGGTCCCTGCTGGACCGGCCAAATTTCAATCCATCCACAGTCAGCTTTAGATTTCTGTCCACTTCCTATACAAAAAGACACAACAGGAAATGAGTGGGAATCTGTCCAAAGCTAGGGGAAATCCCCTCTTAGCTGTAACCGAAATAGATATCCCCATTGGAAGATTTGCCCTCTTCTGCTGTTCTGCTAGCACCCGTAAAATTTTGGATTCCCCCTCATGCCTGGGACAATGGCCTAAGGGAGAAATAGTGATGTCAGATCGCCCTAGCAGGGATATAGATAGAAAAAAAAAACCTGACCGATGTTCTATATCTTCCCCACTTTACACAAAACTAAAAAAAAAAGTTTGTGTTGGAATTATACATTGAAAAAAGTTGAATGAAATGCATTTCTATAAAGTTAGGTTAATTCTGTTGTATATTTCAAATCCTGGGTCACTGTAGCCAATTTTGGCTAACATAGAGAGAAAAAACGTTGCCACCCCACAAGGTAGCAAAATCTAAATATTACCACATGGTCCTTCTTTTTATTTCAGAATAGATTTGGTCTTTACTACTTCCTGCAAAAAAAAGAGCATTTACAAAGCTTGTTTACTCTTATTTTAAATCATACCTTTAAGATTCGAGTCCACTCTAGGTCCTAATTTTTCAATAGTGCCTTTTATCTACTCCTAAATCATTGAAAGTCATCTGTGAATTGGATTTATTTGTTTTGGCTAGACTGAGAAGACTTCAGAAACTCTTGTCAAATTTTTATTGCTATTTGCGCATACACTGAGAAGATTTCCCCCCTACTTCCTGTTTCCACCAGTGACGGGCAGTCTCCCCAGTGGTGCAATCCGGTGTAACGTTAAAAAACCCTACCTAGTGAAAATTCCCTACCCTTATCACTTCCTGTCACAAACGTCATTGAACAGCTGAGCAGCTGAGCAGTGCGCATGCTCGAAGCCCGGTGGGTAGGGAATTTTCACGGTAGTGTGTTGTAACGTTACACCGCATCAGCTGTTGCCGCGGTTACATTAAAACATCTCGGCTGTAACATGAAATCATCTCCGCTCCTACCTCTGTGACTTCCCTGATCTCGGCTACTAAATGTAAAAGCGGCGGGTGTATGAAAATATAAATCACGGAGATATCTGCTCCATGATTTATATCTTCATAGACCCGCCGCCGCAGCGGCAACAGCTGATGCGTTGTAACGTTGGAAAACACTACCCGTGAAAATTCCCTACCCTCTGGAGCTCTGAGCATGCGCACTAGTAAGCTGCTCAGCTGTTCATTGACGTAGGTGCACCGGAAGTGACGAGGGTAGGGAATTTTCACGGGGATGGTTTTTTCACGGAACACCGGGACAGACAGCAATAAAAAGCTGAAAGAGGATCTAGATTTCTTCCATTCTACAAAAAAAAGTGTTTTTATTGCTATTATATCCTGCTTACAGGGACTTCATGACAGTCTTTGTCCTGGTGACAACACTGTCGCCTGGACAGAAAGCAAATGGAAAATTTCATCAATGGGACAAGGCAGTAATAAAATCAACACAAACATTTTTCTGATTACCACTGCATAATGTTTCTTAGTTTCCTTTTGGCTATATTCCCAAATCACTCTCCAGCTCAGTTTTTCCCAGTTCTTTTTTGAAGACATTGGCATGGCTTAAAGCCTAAAGCTGCACTATCACTTTAAATAGCTGGTTTGGGCTATTTATGTTGTGCTGTTATATATAAAGTATTTCCTTTACTACTACATACAGTATACAAGGCTGTGTGTTGGCAGTGGTATGGGGACATCTAGTCCTGTTCTCAGAACAAAGTCAGGCTGATTCGGGCATTCTCAGGAAGCCTTGTAATTTTATGAATGAATGCAAAGCTTCCTCTGAATTGCTGAGGAGAGGTACGTGAATGACGTCAAGATCTCCACCTCAGTCTATCAGAGAAAACTTTGTATTCATTGATAAAAATACACATCTCCCTATGCTGAGCACTCAGCTCAACTGGATTTTTCTCTGGTATTGGGAAAGGAAGTTTCCATTCTGCTGTCAAAACACAGTGCTGTATACTGTATGTAGCTGATGCTACAAACAATGTATACAGCACTGACAAAGACCATATCAATTAGTAAAAGAAAAAGTTTGTTTGCCAAGTTTTGTGGTAGCAAAGCCAGAGGTTTTTATTTTTTATTAACTATAGAGTTCATCTGCCATTTAATCACCAATGTTACCATTTCTTGAAGTTATTCTATAATATGTTACTGTCATCCTGAGTTCATATAATTTAATATGGATTTATGTGAGTACCAAAATAGCCACATTAATATTTATTCCGTCAAACACAACTATTAATAAGATTTAAAAGAAAAACTGCACCCAGTATCAATTCCTGTGGTATACGGCTGCAAACTTTAGCCCTGTGGCCTCTAATTCTTGCCCATATACATACATTCTTCCCTACTTTTGTTATCCTCAATAGGGCTAAGGGAATTGGTTTGCCTGGCACCCAGATTTGCAGAGAAGCAGGATTTTTCATGACAAGTGTACCATTCACTGGAAAGAGATGTTCCGATGGAGGGTGGGCTTCCTGCTTCTAGGCCTACAGGAGCCACTAGGAATAACACTTTTTTTAAAATGCAGTGCACATGGGTTTGCGGGGCAGGATTCTGCACCCCTGAAATTTTATGTACCCATAAAAGAAGCATAAAGCCTACTAATTTCGGTATTGCCCTCCAAACAAAACAGTTCCTTATTATGCATGCTGCATCAGAGGAGGTGGAGAATGCCACACTGCATTCCCTGCTCCCTCTGAAACTCAAGAAAAGTAGTATCTGCATTGGATCCTGCACACTCCCCAACCAGAGATTAGTAGGTTACTTGAATGAACCTGTAAGGGGTCTAACTGACAGTCTAATGGACAGATTCACTATAAGACTGGTGGTTTATACATTTCTGCCAAACAGTGAATTTTGACTGTTCTACTAAAATGCTGCCAGAATGTTTTTTTTTTTTTTTTTATAACTAATACTTAATTGTATCTCACAATCATGAGGAACACAATCAAATAATTTAGCAAAATCCCAATATACTGTATCACATCAATAACATTTAAAACATCCATATTTGAAAATTTCATTAATAAACTGATCATGTTATATGTTTCCATTAGTTTGCTTGAAAAAAACTGCACACATCAGAACACAAGCTTACAGTTCCATAATCTTCTGATTCTACCTATTAACATTCCTAAGTGCAACATAGGTGCAGTTTACGTCTCATGGAATCTATCCAGAGCTCAAATTCTGCTTTTCTAAATACATTGCTCTCATAGCTTACTTTTTCAATATATATATAGTATATGCTACCTTAATAGACATGGAAAATATGCTTTGAAATGCTGGGAAATATATTCTTCCCTGGAGATCCAAAATTTAGACATTTTGGCAAGGGAACTGTGCTACATCCCTAATATGAGAAACAAGAGTAATCAGCGCTGCTATCTATGTGACAATTTCTCAAATTAATGGTATACGATGCAACTGTATAATAAATAAATGTGCAAAATTCGCAATAATCCACATCAATATTAAATGGATAAACCTGTGTGCAATGCAGATATGCTTTAAAATAAATTAATAAATAATCTTTCACTGCATAAATTAATAGTCCTTCAGTGCATACAATTTTAAAATAAGTGCAAAAAAGTTAATAGTTAACGACTTTTGTTTTTCATTACTGTAAAGGCACCAGCACTTTATTTTTTCAGCAGCAGCTACATTGCACATTAACACTCTAATTTTATTCACCATAAGCGCGAGGCTATCTACTATCTTGCATTTACATCCCTAATATATTAACCTGTTGTTATTTTCCCAAAATTGAAACAATAGGACAATAGGAAGTGAGAGGAAATCTACCCCTAGGAAGTGAAATTTACTCCTGTAAGAGTTATCATGGAAAAAGGTGTCTCCACTGAAGCTTTATCACCAATCCTTGTTTCCAAAACTTCAAAATTCAATTGTCAGAGGGACAAAAAGTGAGGTGAAATCTTCTGAACAGGGGCAAAAACAGCAAAACAAATGTTACGTGGGTGTTAACCCTTCCTTATGCTATCCAAAAAAACTTAAATAATTTCTTTGGCTTGAGCTACACTTAAAAAACGTACCTGTTCCAACTTACAAACAAATTCAACTTGAGAACAAACCTACAGACCCTATCTTGTTTGTAACCCGGGGACTGCCTGTAGTTGTTCTCCATTTCCAATGGTAGCTAACCATCAGTGTGATATGGTTTTTAGTTTATTAGAAATGACTTGGTCCACCAAAGCTTTCCCTTTTGTTTATTCAGCTACTCTTGGCTATGGATTGGGTGCCCATATATTAGCTCAACGACTAAAGTACAAACATCCTACAAACATACAAACAGCTTTCCAGTGAAGACTGGAACAAAAGATGTAAGCTCACCGGGGGGGCTGTGCTTTTGATGACTCTTTAGGTGGCATGTGTGTTTTACAGGTCTGTTCTTTTATTGGAGGTGTTGGGGAGGACAAAGGAAGGCAAGTATTGCAGAATATTTTATTACACTCTCAGTTCTGAATTAAACCTGTGGGAGGATGGCAAATGCACTTGAGCCATTTTACCTATCACTATCATTCTATAGCTGAGGACAGGTATAGGTAACACTGCATGAGATGCTGGATTTGCAACATTTCCATTAAAAGGGACAGGAGGTGTTGGGTTGATATGTCTGCCATAAGTAAATGAATTAAACATCAAAAAACATTGGGAATTATACACTGTATATATTTTTTTTTTCTTTGGAGAAACATGCCTTTATAAGGTAGACATACTAGGAAGGTAAACGTTATGCCCCTATTTATACTGCTCTCTGGTTACAAATGGCTGCAAACAGCTGCTATGCATGCATTTTGTAAATATACAATGCAGTGATCAAATTACTAGACTGCATTTGCTTCTCGGTCAAAAATAGCTGTATGTGAATCACAGGCCTTGTGGGCTCCCTGACCCTAACTGACATATGCTTCTAATGTGCTGCTAAAACTGCTAGAACTATATTAACTTGCAATAGAAAAGACTCAAGGCAATCTGCTATAATCCTGTAATAGATTTCATAAATAATAAAAAATGGTGTGTAGGAATACTGTGATTTTTCAAAAATCATAAAAAAATTATAAAATATTTAAAACCTAAAATGTTCAATTTTCCAGTTAGAGTACAGGGCATTTTAACGCTTTAACAAGATTTTAATTTTTTTCATAGATGCTAAAAAAAAAGGTGACCAATAAATGCACTGTAAATTTCCTGTTATCATTGTAACTTTTGATATATGGCTATTCTCCATAGAAGGGTGTGCATGAAATTTTAATCTCTATTCTATTTTTAACACCGTATGTTTTTTCCATCCTCCATGCTTTGGGTGTATCTTTGAAGGGTAACTCTAGAAGCAGCTCTGCCAATGACCTGTATGAGCTACTGCATTTTTACATGAGCAGGGTTTTAGGTCAGTTACACAAGCTGAATTATCAGCCTCCATGCTGTTCAATATAAAAGTAGCACACATATAAATGTCTAACATACAGCATCTTATAAAAACTAGACCAAAGTAGCATCATAATTCTACTATCACTGTTGTAATTAAATGAAACAACCTAAAGGATATCTTACATAGAAATCACCCACAAGGCAGCATACAAATCATTTGTGCAATAAGAAATAAAGTGATCATACAGACTGTTAACTGCGTCTATACCATTTTTTTTCTTTTTCTATGTATGATGTTGGGAATGATTAAAACTGTCAGTTATGGAGACAAAACAGTAAGCGAAAAGAAATCTTTCCAAAGTGAGAGGAATCTCCTCTAAGACCAGGACTAGTGTCCCAGTTGGAATATTTCTCCTTACTTCTGTGGAATGAAAGGGTGTGGGCTATCGTAGGTGGGCAACAGCAAAATCTTGGCTTTCCGATCACTTTTTGTTCCAATGACAATGACCACAAGGACAATAGAGAGACAAATAGTGCGAATCTCCCAGCAGGGGCTCAGACAGCAATAAAAAAAACCTTATAGACGATCAATCAGTCTACACTCTATCCAAAATTATTTATTTAAGAGTACACTTTCCAGGTCTTTTTGTATTTTTTATTAAATGTATTAATATTATATTTTTTACCCCAGAGGAACCCTTTAAACAATTTTAAGCTTTTGGGAACCCTTGCTAAAACAAATTAATTGATGTCAGTGGGAAAAAAAATGCCCCTTGCATTGGTGGCCAGTGGAAAGACTGCCCCCCTTATAATGGTTGTCAAAATGCATACCTTACAGACAGCTAAAACGATCATTGGTGTTATGCATCTGGCACTACCAAGTAACACTGGCCATGTAAGTACCATCAAATGTCAATTAGCCAAAGTCAAAGAATCCCCAGTGACCTCTGGAGGAACCCCATAATTCCAAGGAACCCTGGTTGAGAATGCCTGGTCTAGAGATACACTTAAAAATATGTATGTTGTACATTGTTTACCATTGCAGTAGTAAATCATACCATGTTGTACACCAAAGTGTTGTACACCAACATGTAGTAACCGATAACATCTAACCCAATTTAGACACACCTTTAAAAGATGAGTTGCAGAGTGCTCAGGGCTAACCGAGAACCTGAAATTTCCATCATTTGGGTAATATGATTTTTGGTTCACCCCTTAAAAACAATCCGCATGGAGTATGACGCAATTGAATGTAGAACTTCATTCTCTTACACCCCACGCGCACTGCATGTGATGAGTATGAACTATAAGTTGGATGACAGTGCCTTAGTAGTGATTGATATTCCAGGACCAAGTGAAGTCTGAAAAGCTGCTTTACTAGATCAGGATGAGTCCCAAGAAACTGCAGACAGTTCCTGTAGTAACTTAGCTACCTTACACTTATTGGCATTTCAGTTTCAACATAACTTCTTGTCAGCCTTTAATTTATCCTAAGTAGACAGTCATTACGATAAATCACCCATCCAACTCCTGTTCTGTCATACACACACAGATTGAAAGAATCTAATATTTTTGGGGGTTGATTTACTAAAGGCAATTAAGCTGTTCAACCTTCAAGGAAAAAGGGAATTTTCCCTTGGTGTACTAAATGGGGTAAGGCTCTGCTGACTTCTATGATCCAATCATGTGCAAGCAAAAATGCATTTTTTTTTTTTATTTCCTTGCACATGACTGGGTGTTCTTTGCAAAATGAATAATCACCACATTCACTAAGCTAAGGGGAAATTCTCCTGTGAACAGACAATTTGCCTTTAGTAAATCAACCAGTTAGTGTTTTAGGATTAGGCAACATTCTCAATATTATCGGTCCTGCCCAATTCTGCTAAATGGCACCTATCATGGGAACAATACACTATGCATGTTAAGCCTGCAATAAACAGATCGAAACAGCTCCGTTTGAGGGCAGGCTGGTTGTACTGAAGTTGATCTATCGATTGACTTCAGTACAACCAGCCTGTCTTTTTTTATACTTCAATCACTGCCTGTTGCTATAGCTGCCAGCAGTGATCATTGTACTCTGCCGGTGGGGAAGGCTCCCCGCACTCTGCACCGCCAGAACAAAATACTGACTGTGTTGAAGGGGGAATTAAGCCATTTTTCCCTTCCAACCTGTGGTTGGTTAAAGGAAACAAAATTGCATTATCTATGGCCTGCCTTAGAAAACTTGTTTTGGTCACTCTTGTTCTTCCCTGTGATAAACAATGTTGATTTTTTTCTAGTCATCACAGACCCCTTCTTCTCTCTGTATAAGCAAAAGCGACAGCCAAGCTGTAATGTCTGCACACAGCTGATGGCGCCTGGGTGCCTAAAGGTGATTGGACGGTGCCATATCGTTCTTCAATGTCTCTTACCACCTTTTTCAAATGTGTAACCTGCTGATGCAGCTGTAATCTGTCCAGGCCTGTTATGTTGGGAAGTGAGGATACTTAGGGATACTTAGGGAATGACCTAAAAATAGCTGTCACTGAAATTGTAAATCACAGGCGCTGTGTGTTTCCTGGGCACCCTGCAGACATAATCTCCTACTGGCTACCTCTGCTTAGTGGTATGCTCAGCTACTGCAGACCAACTGCCAAAGCTGTCATAAAAGATTTAATGAAAATACATGAAGTAATGTATACAATCTATAGTAGAAGAATATCTCTAACTTTATAACCTATGCAGTATGTTTGAGGTGAGTTCATATTAGATGAATTTAATGATATTTGACGTGTAATAGATTATTGGGGAGGTGTTGAAGGAATAATGCATGCAAGAATTTGAGCATCTAGTTGAAATAGCCTGTGTGTTGTTGTTGATGAAAACTATATTTAATTCCAGTATGTATTCCATATGAACAGTTTGTGTAATGTAATTAAAGCCCAAGTCCAGCAAAAGTTATCAAAAAGTTGGGATAGAAAAGGAAACAGTTAGAAGCTCTGTGTGGGTAAAAGGAAGTTGAGCTACCAGACAAATGTACAATGTGGTGCAAACGTGGTTCCGAGATTATTTCAATATCACAACTCCTATATATTGTTCACAATTCCCCCATATGGAAATCTGGCTCGATTCTTTGTTTGGAGATCTTGTATGAAAAAGGAGACAAGCTAGGTTTAGGCTTAGATCACTGCAGTTGTCCAAAGATATATGTGGCCTAGTACTGCCCCACCTCTGGAGTTATTACCTAGCCACACAGATGTAACATTTGCCAAGCTGCACCGTATCAGAAGTCAAACCCACATGGTGTATACTGATGACACTATAGTCATAGAAGCCCTAGAGGCCAGTTCTCTCACTACCAGCAACAAATGCCCAATTATACTCCTCATGTCTAAATTGTGAACAGTATGCTCCCTACTGAAATACGACAGTTGCAACTTTCACTCCTATTTGGGACAATTGCAATCAACTGAAGCTTCAAGGGTTAGCAAATGATTGGAAAGCTTGATGCATCACTGGACTCTCTCAATTATATGCAGGCTTTATCCTGAAATAATTATTTCAAGATCTCAGAATAGAATTCTCACTTCCTCATCATACATTATTTCAATAAGTTTGGCTAAGGCACCCTCTCTCTACACAATTAAGATCCACCCCTCTAAAATTTATGACAGCTTAGATATTGGAAATCAGACCTGTTGCAACAGGTCTGATTTCCAATATCTATACATTCTTCATCCCTGCAGCTCTTGACACTAAAAAAATACCTTACATGTAAACAGTAATAGGAGGGAGACCTAGGTGAACTGACAGAGGAGTAGTGCACATATATACTGGAGGCCCTTCCTATGCTGTCCCTGTCACACTTTCAAAAGCTAGGTCAGGGATGAGGCAACTGTGGCTATACAACATATGGGCAACATACTGGCAATCATTGCACATTGGTAGTTGTGTTAATATGCCAGTAACATACTTACTATTGTGACAATACATGGGGAACAGATGGAGGTAACTTACTGGCAACCATGAGAATACATACTCAACAAAATTGCAGCCCTAACACTACATGGACAACAAGTAATCCCCACTATATTGGCAAAATGAAGAAATGTGAAAATATAGGGGCCACAAGCAATAAACTGTGACAATACTTATGCAAGAAAAGGCTAATCATGACAATACATCAACAAAATTTGGGCAATTGTTCCAACTTGCATTCAACGAGTAGGCAGAGGCAGCATTACATAATCAGTAAAATGCAAGAACAGTAATAGGAGCACTGTCTTCTGTAAAATTAACCTGAAAAATGCATTATTTGTACTTTAAAGCTGACCTTCATCCTCTCTCGTCAACCCAAGTCTGTACATATTTGCATATAATTTTAATTTTTTTCGATGCGCGAGTACCTTTTTTTTTTTTTTTTTAGAGGCACCTTCTTCCAATTTCTTAATCCCTGCATAGGCAAGGTTGATGTCCATTTGGGTCCTGGGATCAGGACACTTGTCCTAGGAGTTTGCAAGACCAGTCTTCCTGGGCTGCTGTGTCTCATGCATGTGCAGTGGAAAGTTGGCTGTGAGACATCAGGAAGTCACAAATTCAAAATGAGGACAACAAAGATCCACAGCTCCGGGAAAAGTCAGCTGTGTAGAAGACAGCACTGGACTCCATGGGCTGGTGAGGATCTGTTCCTTAAAAATCAGAAGCTCCAGTACTTGTAGTTATTGACTTGATATTTTTTCAATATCGCAGTGAAATTCCTCTTTATGATACTTGTAAATAAATAAAAGTATTGACATTCTTTGAATTTATGAAACCAGCTAAAAATCACAAATTGGATGTCCCAAAAAGTTAGAAAAAATATGGGGAGGGTGGATTACCTTAGTCTCCGGGGATATTGATGTATACAGATTATACTCTGATGGTAAAAGGTGGATGTATTGCAACTGATATGTATAACTAGGTTGGATTGCATTCTAACATTACCAGTGATGCAGGGTTATAATTGTGTTTGGTCTACGTTCTATGTATTTGTTTTTCTTTAGTTGGTTTGCATATAAAAAACGCACCCATTGTTTTATTTTTTATTTTTTAATGCCTTTATTGTCAAGTTGACACACAATCCGTGGTATATTTTGCTCACAATTTCATGATTGTATTAGAATATTGTATAGACTAATGTATTTTGCATGGCTATGTACAGTCTGGTTGCTGTTATTCATGTGATACAAACTAATAAAAAAAAAAAAAGTCACAAGTCAAGAAAAAAAAAAAAGATAAAGATAAAGAATAATAATCTTTTAATGACTTTTTTAGTGCAGTTAGGCCTCATTCACACATGTGCGTTTTAGGTGAGGTGTGATGCTTGCTGCATCTTTATTGCGCTTTCATTAAAATGCACATTATGCAGAGTTCAATGGTAACATGCCTAAAACGCAAGTAAAATGATCCTAAAACGCAAAACATCTAAAGCACACATGGCATAGGCCATCCGTGATAAAAGTGTCTTAAGGGACAATTTTACATTTAATGAAGTTGTCTTTATAGCTTCCCTACACTCTCAGTATACCCAGCAGAAACCATTAGCCCTGCTCCGTAAATCTTCACTGCGACATTGCCCAGTTTTTCACAGCCTTTCATTCTACTTCCAGCCAGGCCACGTGTCCACTGTACGTGGTCGACTCCTCCTCGTTCATTTATATAAATGGGGCTGTACTTACGGCTGTCAGGACCATTCATAGGACTATGACCCTATAAATGGAATGAAGGAGGTAAGTGGCATTTATGTCATTTATGTGCAGTGGACATGCAGCCTCATGGGCACTATTTACATGAATAGGTTATGAAGAGCTGGGCAAGGCTGCACAGTGAAGATCTCCTAAGCAGGGCTTCTGGAAAGTATTTAGCACTGTTGGGTAAACTAAGAGGGGTAGAGGTGCTATGAAGGATAACTTAGGTGAAGTTGCCCTATAAATTAATATCAGGGTGTGTACATTTGTAGTTGCTCTTTATGAATGGAAGCTATGACACCTGCAATATATATTGTAAATCATCAAACTACGGCCCTCCAGCTGTTGCGGAACTACACATCCCATGAGGCATTGCAAAACTCTGACATTCACAGACATGAATAGTCATAATGGGAATTGTAGTTACTAAACAACTTGAGGGCCATAGTTTTAAGACCCCTGCTCTAACCTAATGACTCAGATGAGGGGCTATTTAGCATACGGTCAAGCAAAATGTAATGGCAACTCTATTGCCAGAAACTCACAGTGCATCTAATATCTAAATACAGTTCAATATATATTTGTTACTGAATTCCCTCTTTTACTTATTGAATTATTCTACACATTCTCTTTTATTGCCTATGGAAAATTTATTTTGCTTTTAAAAGATAGCTAAGTGCAAAGGAGCAAGAGACTATCGTTAAAACACACATATGCACCTTTCTTACCTATTTGAATTCAGCTTGTTAGATTTGACTAGAATATCCATGCTGTTCCACGCAACTGAGCTAAGCGGTGGGGAAGCTGGCTGATCATGTCCATTTGGACTGGAACCAATAGGTAACACTCCTTAATACTGAACATTATACTCTTTAATCTATTTTGTAACATGATCTTAGTATTATCCATCCTTTTCCTTTCCCGTACTAGATTTAGTGGGCTGGGTTTGGATAGCCCCGTCGTGTATACATGTGAAGGACTATAGCCCTTGCTGTTTGGAGCTGTTTACCATTCATCAGGTATTGAGCCAATCTATATGTTCAGTAGCATCCCATGGTTTAACCAGCTTCCTTCTAATGAATCATCAAATTATAATACATTGGTTTACCTATTGACTCCAATTCTTAAGGGAATACTGGGGGTGTTTTATTGAACATCCTCTCTAATTTACAAATACATTATTATTATTTTTAGTGCATAAAGACCTGATTTACCCCCTCCTGCAGCCAGCACATGAGTGCCCTTTAATGTAGCCACTTGGTTATCGTTCCCTTTCTCCACCTTGTTTAAGCGTTTTTTGTGATCTTGGGAATTGACATTCTTCTAATAATCTTTTATTAGAAGGATGACAATATTTTCAGCAATATACAGTGGTAAGATGCCCCCCACCGATCTTTATATGTAATGATTTTTTGTATTGGTGTTGTTCTGTATTAGGATAAATCATATAAAATTCTGACATTATGTATTACTTATACAATTTTTCTGGGTGCTTCCAGCTCTTATTATAAATGGAGATCATGTAAGAAAAGATAAATACTTGTTGTGTAGAAATATGATCATACATATATTCATGCTAATTTTACTTAGGTGTGATAAAAAAATATCCCCTAAAGAAGCCAAACTTATGGCAAAACTTGTAGGGATTATCACCCCTATAAAAATTACCAGTTACTGATTAAGTTTTGGTCATCCAAATTGAAAAAGGACCTGATCCAGTAACTTTTAACACATTGTTGTTGATATGTGTTTTATTGGTTTTTCTGTATTGTCTATTTTAACTGAATGGAATAAACTTCATGAATTTGAATAACTATGTGTAAAATTAGTTTAACGGCACCTTAAAAATCCCAGCTCTAAATATGAGCTCTTTCTTCTTGTGTTCCACACAACTGTCATTATGGTCTTAGGCCATATGTGCTAGCCAGGCACCCCCCCCCCCCCTTACATTTCTACATTGGAATGAATTCGTAATTGGGAGTGGAGCTATATATGTGCCTGCTGGGTGTTGCTACTCTATTTGTCTTTATGCCAAATGCAAAATTTATAACCATTGGCTGAGAACAGAAAGGAAATTCTATCTAATGAGTCTTGGCACTGAAACTGAACTAGGACACACAGTAGGTGTGTGCCTTAACACATGGGACAGTACTCAACACTGAAATCTTAGATTTGAGTGGGCTTACCCTAAAGGACCATTATCACAAAAAATATTGTATTCGGATATCTGCATGGGGTAATTACATAGGACAACATTCAGTATATGAATTCCTTTTTAATTACCTATGAAATGTTTGTTATATTTACAAAAGGTAAAGCTGGGACAAACTATACCAGTGGCAGTTGGACATTTGTAGTAGCTGTTGCAACAGTTATAAAAATAAGGAAACCACTGGAAATAAAGTAGAACTATAGGCAAAAATAGTTTTAATTTTGGATAGAATAGGTAACCCCTATCAGTATTTTTTTTTTATTTTTTTGCTATCTTTATTCTATTAGGGAGATTTTTCTTCACTTCCTGTCCCATGACGAAAACAGGAAGTGAGATGAAATCCCTGCAAATTAGGGGAATGCCCTCAGGCTCACCAGGCCACCAGAACGAATGTCCCCATTGGAAGATTTCCCCTCTATTACTTTTCTGGGGACAACCCAAAATTTGGGATTTTCTTTTACTTTCACTTTCAGTCATAACCAGGACTAAGACAAATAGAGAGGGTGAATCTCTCTAATGAGCACACAAAAAGCAATAGCAACCTAATAGGCATTTTTATTACTCTCCACTCTAGCTAAAACTAAAAAAAGAAAAAAAAAGTATTATAGTTTTACTAACCCAATCACCCTTGTTGGCTAGGTGGCCTGCATGTAAACACGGAGAAAAATATAAATAGCATGTGGAATTTAAAAAGGCACTGTAATTACATGAACTGTATTTTTGATAGTGGTCCTTTAATTCCTAAGTTAGCAACATTGTTTTGCTATACAGTATTGTCATATCTGATTCCCATGCATATCATGAATTGCCACAGAATTACAAAATGTCTTTCCAAATTTATCATATTGATTCATGTTACCCTTAAAGTGTATCTAAACTCAAAAACAAACATTTAATATATTGCAGCTTACCAATCTTTAAAGGATAAGTTCACCTTTTTAGAACATGTTACTTGTATTCAGAGTGCTACATGCAGGGCTTTTTTTCAGCGAGAATGCAGGGGAACGTAGATCGGGCACCTTCAGCACTTAATGTATGCAATGGCAGTGAGTAGTGAGACGGTCCAATGATGCTAGCTGCTGTGGGATCTATTGTTGCTGGGAAGGAGGTGTCTATTGTTGTTGGCTGCTGGAGGGTCTATTAATGCTGGCTGCTGAGAGATCCATTGTTGCAGGGAGATCTATTGTTGAGGGAGGGGTGTATTGCTGGGGTTTTTATGTTGCTGGTGGTCAGTTGTTACTGGGGGGCCTTATGTTGCTGGTGGTCAATCGTTACTGGGAGTGATCTAATGTTGAGGAGGGGTCTATTGTTGTTGGCTGCTTGATGGTCTTTTAATGCTGGCTGCTGAGAGATCCATTGTTGCAGGGAGATCTATTGTTGAGGGAGGGGTCTATTGCTGGGGTTTTTATGTTGCTGGTGGTCAGTTGTTACTGGGGGGCCTTATGTTGCTGGTGGTCAATTGTTACTGGGAGTGATCTAATGTTGAGGAGGGGTCTATTGTTGTTGGCTGCTTGAGGGTCTTTTAATGCTGGCTGCTGAGGGATCCATTGTCGCATGGGGGATCTATTGTTGAGGGAGGGGTCTATTGTTGGGGTTTTTTATGTTGCTGGTGGTCAGTTGTTACTAGGGGGGGGTCTTATGTTGCTGGTGGTCAATTGTTACTTGGAGTGAAATAATGTTGAGGAGGGGTCTATTGTTGTTGGCTGCTGGAGGGTCTATTAATGCTGGCTGTTGGGAGATCTATTGTTGCTCGTGGGGTCTTTTGTTCTTGGGGTGGGTCTGTTGTTGCAAGGTGGTATTTTGTTGCAAGCGGTCTATTGTTGCTGGGGGGATCTGTTATTGTTGGGGGTGTCTATTATTTTGGGGGTAAATTTATTTTTGCTTTTGTGGGCTATTGTTTCTGCCTGCAAGGGATCCATTTTACTGCTTTTGTAATTATAATTAATAAATTCCATACAGATTACTTAGTACCACAAAATGATACTTGGTTGTTTTCTCTAAAAGGAGTGGTACTGGGAGGTGGGTATGGGGTAGAAACAAGGAAAGGTGCTTGGAGGTGGGTAGGGGGCCGAGAAAAGGGGTGACTTGGGAGAGGAGAGATCTGCTATTTCGCCTTCCTTTCCAGGTCTTAAATGGCCATACATGAACAGAAAGTAAGTTAACCTGTGGTGACCAGACAAGGTGACGTGTCTTGCCAGCTGCATTAATGATGCATCCACCATCAGAGGAGACTGCAGCAGGTTGACCTTTAACTTTTTCAGGGTATACAGTTTTGACAACCTATTTATACAGGCCTTTTTCTCTGACTTCTTCCATTCTTCCTGGATTGACTTCTTCCATTCTTCCTGGATTAACTCCTCCAGTTTTTCAGTGAAGGGAAATGAGTACTTTCTAACCTTGTGGAGAGTTTACTCCACTTCACTCCATGCAATTGTGTCCTTAACTGCCCTTGCAAAAGGCTCTATTAGGCAATCGTCAAAGCCTGTGGCCCCTTTAATACCTTCTTCTTTCGACAAGTTTCCAATTTGGACACCACCTACTGGCTCTGGTTGGAAGTGCTAGGCAATTCAGCCACCGACTAGGAAGTACAGGCTTCATGTATCAACTCCTTGGCCGATTCTTTAATCAAGGCGGTTACTTTCCAGACATCCCTTTCTTTGTCAGTTGTCGCTTCCTCCAAGCGGACTTGAGATACTAGCTCGTCAGGCAATGATTTTCCACCACAAATGCCGCAACCATTAGGGCTGGTAACCTGTGGTCTTTGTAAACGGGAAGCATTAATAATGAAGGGCAAGATGATGACCTTGATCAAAGTTGCCTGGATGTCTGTGCCAAAATGGTAAATGTTCTGGCTTTTAGAACGCTTCCTCCATCTTGAGGTCCTTGCAGATCTGTATCCTGCTTGTTCAGGGGAGACTTGACATATTACGCAGCAGGCAATGACTCTCCACCACAAATGCAGCAACTATTAGGGCTGGTAGCCTGTGATGTTTGTAAACGGGGAGCAATGATAATGAGTGGTGAGATGATGACCTTGTACAACATTGCCTGGATGTCAGCTCTTAGATGGCGACCTGTCTTGACCTTTAGAGGGCTTCCTCCATCTTGAGGTCCTTACAGGGCTGTAGATATTGGCTCTCTTTTTCTCAATATTTACTACTTACCCAATCCCTATACCTTAGAAGCAATGGGTGGTCTGACTGGGCAGTGTTCCCCATAGAAACAGAGCAAAGCAGCAGACTGAAAGGAAAAACAACATGACACAGTGACAGTGTTGCCAACCCCCCGGAGTAAAATTTACTGGCAGAATGCCAAAATTTACAGACGGCACAAATTTTTTACTGGCACTGCAAAAATTTACATAAAATAGCCGTTTTCAGTGCTAAACCGTGCAAATATGAATAATTAAACATGTAGATAGTGCTATTAGCAATGTGTTTAAGTTAAACAAAAGTCATAAACCATATTTCTCCATTTACATGAAGGTCAGATTAATATAACCCAGCCAGCACAGAGTTCCCCCATATATCAGAGTGTGCAGGATTCCCCCTTACAGTGTAACTCTGACGTAAAGAGGAATGCTGCAGATCTTGATTTAAGGGGGACTCTGATGTAAGAGGGTGCTCTGGTGACCAGAAACCACCTTATATCAGAGTCCACTGCATTCTCCTTTACATCAGAGTTCCCACTTACATCAGGGTCTGCAGCATTGCCCTTTACATCAGAGCTCCCTTTTACATCAGGGTCCACAGAGTTCCCCCTTGCACTGTAAGGGGAGAATCCTGCAAACTCTGATGTAGAAAAGAATATCAGGAACTCTGATGTGGGGGGAGGGGGAATCTGGTGACCAGAGACCCCCTTCCGCAGATTAATTACACTAAGGTAAGGGGGGAGGGATTCCCTGCTATAAGGGGGAAACCTTTATCTTAGTTCCCCCTTACATTATTATATTCACCCAGCCCTTACATCAGTGACCCCCCGTTAGACTGGCCTGGCGGCGCTGTCACTCACCTGAGGGTGGTCAGAGGCTGCGGACATCATACAGGAGGTGGTTAGAGGCTGTGGACATGATACCAGAGGTGGTCAGAGGATGCGGACATGGTAAAGGAGGTATTCAGAGGCTGCAGACACCCTCATTCCCCCCCCCCAACAGTAGTGTCCTAATCTGCCCCACTTCACCCTCCACATCAGTGTCCACCTCTGCCACCCTTTACATTACCCTCCCACAGCAGATTCCTCCTCTGCCCACCTTCATATACCCTCTACAGCACTGTCCTTCTCTGCCCTTACTTCAGCCCCCACAGCACTGTCCTTCTCTGCCCCCTGCCTTTAGCCCCCCACAGCACAGTGTCCTTCTCTGCCCCACTTCAGCCCCCACAGCTCTGTCCTTCTCTGCCCCCTGCTTTTAGCCCCCCATAGCACAGTGTCCTTCTCTGCCGCCACAGCACTGTCGTTCTCTGCCCCCTGCCTTTAGCCCCCCACAGCACTGTCATCCTCCGCCCCCTGCCTTTGACCCCCACAGCACAGTGTCCTTCTCTGCCCCCACAGCACTGTCCATTTCTGCCCCCACAGCACTGTCCTTCTCTGCCCCCTGCATTTAGCCCCCATAGCACAGTGCCCTTCTCTGCCCCCTGCATTTAGCCCCCAATAGCACAGTGTCCTTCTCTGCCCCCTGCATTTAGCCCCCATAGCACAGTGTCCTTCTCTGCCCCCTGCATTTATCCCCCATAGCACAGTGTCCTTCTCTGCCCCCTGCATTTAGCCCACATAGCACAGTGTCCTTGTCTGCCCCCTGCATTTAGCCCCCATAGCACAGTGTCCTTGTCTGCCCCCTGCATTTAGCCCCCATAGCACAGTGTTCTTCTCTGCCCCCTGCCTTTAGCCCCCACAGCACTGAGCACTGTCCTTCTCTTGCCCTGCCTTTAGCCCCCAAAGCACTGTCCTTTTCTGCCCCAATGCAGCCCCTACAGTACTGTCCTTCTCTGTCCCCGGGACCCCAGCCAGTTCTCACATGAGTCTCCTCTTTTTGTTCTCTAGCCGCAGCCCGCAGCGCCAGCAAGACAGTGTCACTGTCTTTTAAAAATGGCGCCAACTGTCACTGCGTCCAGCCGGAAATAGGCGAGCTTTTCCGAGCCCGACAGGTTTCGGAACGGCGCATGCGCAGTTGCGTGGCGGCCCCGTTCTGACATCTTTATTACGGGCGTCGCTGCCCGTAACGGGCATTTACGGGCAGCCCGAAAATGGGCTAAAATTCACGGGCTGCCCGTAAATCTACTGGCGGTTGGCAACACTGTACAGTGATCCCAGAGCAAGCATTGAGAAGGGGAAAGGAAGAGCCAAGGTAAAAATGCCATACAGCATAGTGATCCTAGAGCAACACTGAGAAGGAGATAGGAAAAGCTCAGGTAAATGCCATAAAAAGGGAAAACATACCTGCAAGTAATGACCACATAAGCATTCAGCATGCTTGAGTAGAGAGCTCCACCATGTGTTGCCCAAAAATGCCATAAAACCATTTAAAACTATCATCTTTTGCCATTAGTGATGATATCAGTGCCTGAGCATGCTCAGATTGTCATCTTGGAAAAGGGTTAGCCAGGAAACAGGCAACAGGGGCCGCTTCACTTCCTGCCTTTTATGCTCAGAGTGTACTTGCACTGCTGCAGCCATCTTGAAAATATATACAAACGCCCACAAAAAAGAGAAAAGAGATGAAATGCATATGGAAAGCAAAGAAAATGCTGTCATTTACGTAGAAAGCTTGTTTAAAGCTTTCTTTGACAGGCCTGATCCGCCAGAATGGGGCTCCAATCATATAGCTCATGTAGAGGCTGTACAGGAAGGATTTCCACCCAGGAGAGGCTGAAATATGCCCCACACCACCAGAATAGGGGTCCAACCAAATAGCTTATTTAGAGACTGTACAGGAAGGACTTCCACCCAGGAGAGGCTGAACCTGGCTGGGGCGACAAACGGTAAGGGATACCTCGTGACTCCAGTCCTGATCAGGTGAGGACAAAAAGGAGAATGCTGCAAGCCGAGTCTGTCTTTGATTTATAGTTAACCAGTCCTATCAGGTTGTGGGGGCAGAGCCACAACCTATTGTATGCTGTCATGTTGTGCCAGGAAAGCATGTTACTAAGAATTCAATAGAAATATCCTAATTTCTGCATTTGTCTATGACCCATTACTCAACAATTCTCTAATTGGGGTACACATACTGCTATTTCATGAGCTTGTTTTCGTGCCTTATATAGAAAACTCTATACCTAATTGTATACTTTTACAGCCCACACAGTTTTCATAGAGGAGAAGTTTGTGTTGCAGTTAGGATCTTTCTACAAGATTAAAATGATTGTATACTTGTTTTTTTCCATCAGAAAAAAAGATGTCCATACTTAGCTGTTCTCTGCAATGATATTGCACAAAACAACCCGATCCCCCTTTTCTGGGGTTCCCTGCTGGCGCTCTAGGCTCCTCCTCTTCTGCATTCTCCACCATAGCAAGCCACTAGCTCTGGGGGCACACATGCAAATTCACTACGGAGCTGGGCTGTGTGTGTCTATAGACCAATGTCTCCTGCTGCTGCCTCTTTGTCCTGTGAGGAGAGAGATCAGCACTGTTACAGACGGGCACAGCACTAGTTCGAGATAGGACTCAGGTAAGTATAAGGGGAGTGAGAGGGCAATACTACCACTGGGACATGTTTTACCTTGATGTAGGAAATGCATCAAAGCAGTATTAAACCCAAAAGCAAACACATATTATACTGCAGATTAACAATTATTAGATATAATGACTTAGTTTTATTTCTATGGCTTTCTTTTCTTTACTGTTACCTGGTGATCTGGCCAGTAAATCTGTTGTTTTTCTACAGCTGTCACAACAAGCTGTCCTGCAGATGTAACAGTTAAAGAGTTGTGACAAACCATTTACCACTGACAGGGGTGCTTAAATGATCATCTGTTATTTATGTAAAGCCTTTAAAAAGTGTGAGCTGGAGTTTGACTTTGTTAGTGTATCTAAATCTTCTATTATATCTAATGCTACCCCTCCCCCAGACTAGCAATGCTACCGTCCAAAGGTGCACTTGTGTTCATTCATCCTGAGTGAGGAGCACTCTAATACAGGAGGTGTGTTACTGGCCAGATCAGGTGGCAACAGAGAGAAAAAAGTCTAAGAAAATAAAACTATTGTAGCAACCATGATTAATGATTGGTAAACTGCAATATATTACATTTTCAGTTTTGGGTTTAATATTGCTTTCAAGTAAAAAATGTTCTGCCTGTGCAACCACTTTAAGGCCGCATTCACACTTGTACACAAGCATTGTAGTGTGTTGTGGCACAATAATGCATAGTACAAAAACGCACAGTATATGTGTATTGCATTCATCCTTAATGGCACCCCAGCACGCATACAAATACAAAACAATTGTACCTGACCCTTGGAGCCCACTTACGCTTGGTCAGATGTTTTGCACAACTGCATGATGCACTTTTTTGATGTCTCAACCCACATTATGTTGAGTGTGAAATATTTTTAATGGGCCCTTCAGGGGTGCCTCTTTTTTGGAAGAAAACCTTACCTCTAAGGTTGGGTGTCCTACGTGTGGATGTTGCTGCATTAGCTAAAGCTATTAGAATAGTTTTTTACATTTGAGAGTAGGGTGCCTTGAGACTGTCCATAATTTTAAAGGGTGCCTTGAGATTGTTCATAATTTTAAAGGGTGCCTTGAGATTGTCCATAATTTAAAAGGCTGCCTTGAGATTGTCTATAATTTTAAAGGCTGCCTTGAGACTGTCCATAATTTTAAAGGGTGCATTGAGATTGTCTATAATTTTAAAGGGTGCCTTGAGATTGTCCATATTTTAAAGGGTGCCTTGAGATTGTCTATAATTATAAAGAGTGCCTTGAGATTGTCTATAATTTTAAAGGGTGCCTTGAGATTGTCTATAATTTTAAAGGGTGCCTTGAGATTGTCTATAATTTTAAAGGGTGCCTTGAGATTGTCTATAATTATAAAGAGTGCCTTGAGATTGTCTATAATTTTAAAGGGTGCCTTGAGACTGTCCATAATTTTAAAGGGTGCCTTGAGATTGTCCATAATTTTAAAGGCTGCCTTGAGATTGTCCATAATTATAAAGGGTGCTTTGAGATTGTCCATAATTTTAAAGGGTGCATTGATATTTTCTATAATTTTAAAGGGTGCCTTGAGATTGTCTATAATTTTAAAGGGTGCCTTGAGATTTTCTATAATTTTAAAGGGTGCCTTGAGATTGTCCATATTTTAAAGGGTGCCTTGAGATTGTCTATAATTTTAAAGGGTGCCTTGAGATTGTCTATAATTATAAAGAGTGCCTTGAGATTGTCTATAATTTTAAAGGGTGCCTTAAGATTGTCTATAATTTTAAAGGGTGTCTTGAGATTGTCTATAATTTTAGAGAGTGCCTTGAGATTGTCTATAATTGTAAAGGGTGCCTTGAGATTGTCTATAATTGTAAAGGGTGCCTTGAGATTGTCTATAATTGTAAAGGGTGCCTTGAGATTGTCTATAATTGTAAAGGGTGCCTTGAGATTGTCTATAATTGTAAAGGGTGCCTTGAGATTGTCTATAATTTTAAAGAGTGCCTTGAGATTGTCCATAATTTTAAAGGGTGCCTTGAGATTGTCCATAATTTTAAAGGGTGCCTTGACATTGTCCATACATTTAAAGGGTGCCTTGAGATTGTCTATAATTTTAAAGGGTGCCTTGAGATTGTCTATAAATTTGAAAGGATGCCTTGAAATTGTCCATAATTTTAAAGGGTGCCTTAAGATTGTCTATAATTTTAAAGGGTGCCTTGAGATTGTCCATATTTTAAAGGGTGCCTTGAGATTGTCCATAATTTTAAAGGGTGCCTTGAGATTGTCCATAATTTTAAAGGGTGCCTTGAGATTGTCTATAATTTTAAAGGGTGCCTTGAGATTGTCTATAATTTTAAAGGGTGCCTTGAGATTGTCCGTAATTTTAAAGGGTGCCTTAACTGAAAAAATGTTGAAACAAACTGTACTAGGATGTTGAATCAACATGTGCTTTTATACTACAGGAATACTACAGGAATGTAACATATTTCCCCTAATACACATGTAAAGACGCAAACTGTACAAACATACATGATAAACCCCTACGTGTAAAGCTGTTTTCTTTCCTAAAAAATGACCACAGATGCCATGACAAGGTCAGCCCCACCTGTCACTTCACATGCCATAGCAGATACCAAGAACACATGCTGCATGGCCACACACAATGCAATGCCGAACTACAGTTGGGCTTTTATGACAATTGGCAAACTGCTGTAACCCTTTGCAATCATATTTTGTTATATTCTGAGCTCTCTTTGTTCTTAATAGCCTCCTGAATGGAAACTGATAAGCTGATAGAGGTTACTGTACTTTGCACATTATCAATGTTCTTAGCACTGTCTTATTAAATAAGTGCATGTACTACTAAAGGGATTCTGTCACATGAGCAGCGAGACAACAGTGTTATAGAGTAGACTGAGTAACATGGGAATTCAATTTACTTTTTAAATGAATGCTGACATTGCTGAGTAACCAGCAGTGATAAGTCAACAGTTTAGGTAGGTTTGATTAAAATCGCCGTTCCGCAAAGCTGCATAGAAAGAGAATGGGCGCATCAGTTAAGCTATTTTGGCACTGCTCTTTGCTAGGATGCTGCATATACTGATTTAGTATGGCAGCTTCCAGAGCAATCTTTGTAGTTTACTTATTTGCTTACATTTTTGCCATTGACACTTACATGTCTTCTTAAATAATTTCTTTGCTTTTCTTAGATAGTTTCTTCATCATTAAAATATAATTACTTTTTTTTTTTAATTAGGTAAACTTTCATTAAAAAGGTATGAATGCATCACAATACACAGACAGTCGGCCAATCAGCCACAACAATGGAAAATAATACATGACTTGTATAAGAACTTCAGACATGTTAATGTATAAGGCCACCACACCTACTTAACAACTTTCTGTACTTAGAGCATTTTGCATGTAAAAAAATACAGCATAATAGTAAGGCAAATAATATAAAACAGATAGAAAATAAACAAAAGAACACACTGGAACAGTGTAGACCAGCCTTTCTCAACCTTTTCAACACAGAGGAACACTTGAGATAATTTTCAGGTCTCAGGGAACCCCTGCTAAAAATGACTATATTTACAACTCATGATACATTAGTGTGATGATGAAGAATGCTCCTTACACTTGTGAACACTGAGAAGAATTACCTTCTTCCACATAGCTAAAAAGATCAATGTGTCAGGAGGAACTTATCTGAGAAGCAGAAATTCTCCATTGCTTGCTCAAGGAACCCAAGGAACCCCTAGCCTTCTCTGGAGGAACCCTAGGGTTCCACAGAACCCTGTTTGAGAAAAACTGGTGTGGACCCTGTATAAAAGGACAGAGAAACTAGTAATATATACCTTTTGACTCATTATAATAATTTAAAAAAACAATGAAGATACTAGGGTTTGACCTACAGAGGTTAATTTTTTACACGATAATAGGAGTACCTCTGTAAATCATGTCATCAAAACTCCTAGCCAGCTACTCTTATACCCTATGGAGTTGATTTAATATATAGAAAAGGGCTATTCACTTTGCAGGGGAAGTTGGACTTTGCAAGGGAATTCATCCCAGAGCTTAGTGAATGCGGTGAAGTTTCAATTTGCAACAAAAACTAACACCTGCAATGAATTAAAAAAATAAAATAAAAAAAACAGCATTTTAGCTTGCACATGATTAGATGATGGAAGTCAGCGGAGGTTCAGCTCATTCACTAAGCTCTGGGGAAAATTATGCTTTGGGTAAAAAGTACAAATTTATACTATATACTTTTTTTAATGAAATGGCTTCAATACATTCTTATTCTTATTCTTATTCAGTGCAGTCCTATTCCACCAAATATCATTCATGCATCAGACCACTACAGCTTAATAATTAAAATATTATTATTATTATTAATATTATGTATATGAATGTAACAATATATAACAATAAGTTACTTACCTTCTTTTGGCTGAGGTGGCTCAGGTGCTTTTTCCTCTACTGGTTTAGCCTCAGGTTCTGGTGCAGGGGCTTCAGGAGCCGGCGCAGGGACCTCAGCAGCTGGAGCAGCAGCCTCTGGAGCTGGAGCCGCAGCTTCTGGTGCAGGGGCTTCTGGAGCTGGAGCTGGAGCTGGAGTCTCAATAACTGGGGGGGGTTCAGGAGCTGGGGGTTTAGATTCCACAACGGGTTCAGCAGGCTTTGGTGGTTCAGGTGCCTTAGCTGCTGCAGCTTTAGCTGGGGATTTTTTAATAGGGACCTTTGCTGGCATGGTTGCACCTCTTTCCCTGCTCTTTAGTTCACTATGGCAGTAAAATTGTACTGTCGTTCTGATTTATATAGCCTCCTGTCAGACATTATACCATCTGTTTTTTAGGAACTGCCTCTGTATATTTAAAGCATTGGGGCACTCAGCTTCTTAGGACAAAAATAACCATACTCTAAACCTGACAAGTTTTGAGTGTGGACAGCTATTACCTCTCTTCTACTGTGCAGATGTCTGACATGTGTGCCTTTATACTTTGTTGTATCCTAATAAATATTCCTGTTCCCTTATACAAATATAATAGTGCCTATGTGTGATTATTTAGATGTTAGATGAATATTTCTTAATGTGATATGTACAGTATGTCACCCATACCGATTCATATAAGAGAGAGATCATTAAATTTTATTTAGAGGTCAGAATGGCTTTCTTAAAGTCTATCTGTAGCCATATAATATGTAAATCACAAGACTGACTCAAAAAATTACAAATCTTATGGCAGGTAAAACCGTAAACATAAATGTATTTCATCTGCTTATTTTAAAAGTTTGTTCTGAGATCAACTTCCATGTTCGGTATTTTTTGTGCTGTAAGTGTCCTATTTGAGAGACTTCCCTAAATTTCTTGCCCTGGAGACTCAACAGGAAATGAGCGAAAATCTCTCCAAGGTGAGGGGAAATTCGCAATTAATAGGTTGTCACTGAAACAGATGTCCCCATTTCAAGATTTTTTCACTCTCTTCCTGTTTTAGAGACAGCCATTAAAGAATAATACTGAGGATCAATCTCCCAGTAGTGACATGGACTGCAATAATAAAAGCTTGACAAGGGTTCCAACAATTTCCTAAGCTCTCAAAAAAAAAGTGCCTATTGATGCATTTTAAATCTGAAAGCATAACTAAATCCAAAGAACAAAAATGTAAGATGTTGCAGATAACAGTTCTCAGATGTACTGGCTACATTGGTTTTCTTTTTTTTTTTCTAGCTAAGAGACACCCCGTCCTTGTCACTTCCTGTGAGCTCCACTGAAGGATATCTTCTTTCCTAGCTATCTTCTGTAAACTACTGTAGACCTCTTTTTTTTGGGGGGGGGGAGGGGAGGTTGACAAATTACCCGTCCCAAACAGGGTATTGCAGTAAACCTTTAGGTAATTAAGTGAACCAGAACCTTTACTAAGTGGAAGAGTGGGTTTGATAATACCTCTACCCAGGACATGGGGATTCCCTTCCTGGGAAATAAACCAGTAATCTAATCAAAGTAATTGGGAGCAGAAGAACTACTGCAACCCGCACATAACATTAACTAAATGTGTATAGATGCACACCTGTATAGAAATAATACAAGCTTTATATAAGAAAAAATGAATAATAGTACATACATCCAACGTACAAACAGGTATTATTAGCAAAGGTATTATCAGCACATATACTGTACCCAGGTATATACATAGTTACATAGTTACATAGTGGGTGAGGTTGAATAAAGACAATAGTCCATCCAATTCAACCTGTGTAGGTGTGTGTGGCCGTAATCACCACCCATACCCCTGAATATTTTGATCCTTGAGGTGTACATCCAAGTGTCTTTTAAAAGTAGCCATACTCCCCGCAAAAAACTACCATTTGTGGTAGAGAATTCCACAGTCTAGTGGCCCTTACTGTAAAGAACCCACTGCGTAGCCTGAGGTTAAAACTCTTCTCCTCTAATATAGATATTAATAGAGATACCTTTAGATGAATGTTGCAGCAATGTCCAGTTGCAGGGGTCCCTGAGGAGGATGCAGTGTCTGAAGACAAGATCTGCATGGTGAGATTCTCCAACTGTTGTCCAACAAGCCTGGAACAGAGCTTCTCAACAACAGAAACTGTTGTATAGCACTGGAACTCACAGGTGTTTATTTACTAAAGCTGGAGAGTGCAAAATCAGGCTCACTTCTGGCTAGAAACCAATCAGTTTCTAGGTTTGATTGCCAAAGCTTATTTGAACAAGTTGGGGTTAGAAGCTGATTGGTTTCTACGCAGGAGTGAGCCTGATTTTGCACTCTCCAACCTTAGTAAATAAACCCCACTGTCAACTTATCTACTCTGCATTTTAGTCCCTCTTTAGTAGTTTCTAATCTGATATGCAACTGGACTTCTAACTACCAGAAGTGGTGGTTAGATGTCCGACCTGGCTCTGGTCTATGCTGGTTATCAAGCCCTAAGCTAAAACTATCTATAGAATTCCAGATCAGAAGGGACATCGTTAACTAGACTAACAGGAAAAGCAAACTATATTGCAATAAACAGGTTCAATCAAAAATATACTGGAAGGTGTCCATTACACATACAGTATAACAGACCTAGCTATCTGGCACTAAGATAATAACAGGACAGAAATAAGTCAATTACAAATATTTAAATATACTGTGTACACCCAAGAAACTATGGGCAGCTGCAGTTAAACTATTGGAATATAGAAATGCTTGCATATTAGTCTTTGCTTCTGATCTGGGTGATAATACAGCACCAATAGCAGGCACTGTGTGTGTATAAGGCCATGTGGATCAATACTCTGTTCCTTTCTTCATTCCCTCCTTCTAGGGTTTTCAAAGCCCTCCTCAGTACCGCCACTTACCTCTCTAACAAGATAGTGGACCGGCGTGTGTTCCACTGTCGGGGAAACTCCATCACAGGATGTGATGTTAGACGTACCATGTTCCCGCCTCTACGGGTTTCGCTGTCAACAGGGTCACCAGTCCTGTTGGAGAGGCAACTGGTGGTTCCCAAGGTAGAGCATACACTGCTGGAATCTGAGTTTTGAGTGAGATATATATTTTTATCTTTTTCTGAGTTTTATGGAATAAATGGGTTGCACTATGATCTTGTACTTGGTGTTTTGTTATTACTAGAGAGACATTAAAGGGGGACATAAGGGAGTTGGCTACACCACTATCTTATTTGGATATCCATTGAAGTGTTTTTAGACCCACAAAAAGCCTGGGTCTAAGGAACTGGTGAGTTACAGTCTAAAAGGGGTTCATGGTGTGGGCACTTGTTTAATGCAGCACTTGCATAGAACATTGTACACAAATTTTGGACACTGATGGACTTTTATGTTAAAGGCTATAATAGTGGTGATATCATATTGCTAAATTATTATTGATGTTTTAATTTTAAGTTTTTGTGTAATATTTTTGGACAAAGTGAAAACCTAGCGCTCATTTATTTTGGCCTATTTAACCACTTCAGCCCCGGAAGATTTTACCCCCTTCCTGACCAGACCCCTTTTTTCAACTTGGCACTTCATGACTTTAACTGACAATGCGCGGTCATGCAATGCTGCACCCAAACAAAATTTTTTCACAAAAACAGAGCTTTCTTTTGGTGGTATTTGATCACTTCTGGGCTTTTTATTTTTTGCGATATTAATAAAAAAAGAGTGAGAATTTTGAGAAAAAATTACATTTTCAACTTTGTCTTTTAAAAAATATCCAATATACTATATATGTCATATTTTGGCCAAAATTTATTTTTGGAAAGTAGACATCCTAAGGAATGTCCTGGGAGGCATGTTGAGCTCATTGAATATTTCATTTTTTTTCACAGGTGTTTGAAAAATTACTAAAAAAAAAATATTTTTTTTTTTTTACACAAAGTTGTCATTGAAATTATATATTGCTCACACATGTCATGGGTATATGTGTAATTACACCCCAAAATATATTCTGCTGCTTCTCCTGAGTACAGGGATACCACATATGTGAGACTTTTTGGGAGCCTAGCTGTGTACGGGACCCCGAAACCAATCCCCACCATCAGAATTTCAAAGGGCGTACATTTTTAATTGCATTTTCTCACTACCTATAATGGTTTAGGAGGCCCTGAAATGTCAAGATTCCACAAACCCCCCCAAATGACCCCATTTTGCAAAGTAGACACCCCAAGCTATTTGCTAAAAGGCATGGTGAGTCCATGCAATATTTAATATTTTGCCAAAGGTTTGGGGAAAATTTATTTATTTTTTTTATTTTTATTTTTTTAACACAAAGTTGTCACTAAATGATAAATTGCTCAAACATGCCATGGGTATATGTGGAATGACACCCCAAATTACATTCTACTGCTTCCCCTGAGTACAGGGATACCACATGTGTGAGACTTTTTGGAAGCCTAGCTGTGTACGGGACCCCGAAAACCAATCAACATTCTCAGGTTTTCTAATGGCGTAAATTGTGCATTTCACCTCTGCACTACCTGTCACAGTTTCTGAGGCCCTAAAATTCCAAGATAGCACAAAACCCCCCCAAATGACCCCATTTTGGAAAGTAGACACCCCAAGCTATTTGCTGAGAAGCATGGTGAATCCATGGAATATTTTATATTTTGGTTCAAGTTCCAGGAAATATATATATATATATATATATATATTTTTTTTTTTTTTTTTTTCTTTTACACAAAGTTGTCACTAAATGATATATTGCTCACACATGCCATGGGTATATGTGAAATGACACCCCAAAATACATTCTGCTGTTTCTCCTGAGTACAGGGATATCCCATGTGTGAGACTTTTTTGCAGTCTAGCCGAGTACAGGACCCCAAAAACCAATCACCACTTTCAGGCTTTCCAAGGGCGTAAATTGTTGATTTCACTCCTGACTACCAATCACAGTTTCGGAGGCCATGAAATGCCAAGACAGCACAAACCCCCCCCCCCCCCCCAATGACCCCTTTTCGGAAAGTAGACACCCTAAGCTATTTGCAGAGAGGCATGTTGAGTGTTTTGCAGATCTCACTTTTTGTCACAAAGTTTTGGAAATTGAAAAAAGAGGGAAAAAAATGCATTTTCCTGTTTTTTCTTCACTTTCCAAAAAAAATGAGAGCTTAAAAATACTCACCATGCCTCTCAGCAAATAGATTGGAGTGTCTACTTTGCAAAATGGGGTCATTTGGGGGGGGGGGGGGTTTGTGCCACCTTGGCATTTCATGGCCTTCAAAAGTGTGATAGGCAGTGAGGATTGGGAGTGAAATCAACAATTTACGCCCTTAGAAAGCCAGAAGGTGCGGATTGGTTTTCCGGGCCCTGTACACGGCTAGACTGCCAAAAAGTCTCACACATGGGGTATCTCTGTAGTCAGGAGAAGCAGCAGAATGTATTTTGGGGTGTCATTTCACATATACCAATGGCATGTGTGAGCATTATATCATTTACTGACAACTTTGTGTAAAAAAACAAAAATAAATAATAATTTTCCCGAAACTTGTGGCAAAATATAAACTATTTCATGGACTCATCATGCCTCTCAGCTAATAGCTTGGAGTGTCTACTTTGCAAAATGGGGTCATTTGGAGGGGTTTTGTGCTATCTTGAAATTTCAGGGCCTCTGAAACTGTGACAGGTAGTGCAGAGGTAAAATAAGCAATTTACACCATTAGAAAACTTGAAGATGGGGATTGGATTTCGGGGTCCCATACACAGCTAGGCTCCCAAAAAGTCTCACACATGTGGTATCCCTGTACTCAGGAGAAGCAACAGAATGTATTTGGGGTGTCATTTTACATATACCCATGGCATGCGTGAGCAATATATCATTTAGTGACAAAAAAAAACAAAAAACAAAAACAAATTGTCATCTTCCTGAAACTTAAAGCAAAATATAAAATACTCCATGGACTCAATATGCCTCTCAGCAAATAGCTTTGGGTGTCTATTTTTCAAAAAGGGGTCATTTGGGGGTTGTTTGAATTGTCCCAGCATTTTATGCTCAATCTTAGCCACACATCATCCACTCTTCTAACCACTTGAAAACCAAGCCTTTTCTGTGACTTTTTGTTTACATGAAAAAATATTTTATTTTTACTAGAAAATTACTTTGAACCCCCAAACATTATATATTTCTTTAAAGCAGAGGCCCTATAGAACAAAACGGTGGATGTTGCAAATTTTCTTGTCACACGGTATTTGCGCACAGATTTTCCAAACGCAATTTCTGCGAAAAAAAATATATTTTTTTAATTTATTGCACAAATACACTACATAATTCCAAATTGTTTGGTAAAATTTAAAAGATTATCTTATGCCGAGTACATAGATACCAAACATGATATGCTTTAGAAATTGTGCACGCCTGTGCAGCGGCAACAAACTACGTACATTTTTAAAAGCATTTAAAAGTCTTTACAGGTTACCACTTTAGACTTACAGAGGAGGTCTACTGCAAGAATTACTGCACTCGACCTGGCGTTCGTGGCGATACCTCATATGCATGCTGCAATTGCGGTTTACATATGAAACTAGACCAACGCTTGCGTGCGCCTTTGCACGCAAGCACGGGGGGGCTTGATTTTTTATTTTTTTTATTTTGCTTTTTTATTTTATTTTGAACCTTTCCTTTCATTTTTTTTTTTTTTTTTTAATAATTTTTATTGTTATCACAGTGAATTTAAATATCCCCTATGATAGCAATCTGCAGTCACAGGTACTCTTTTTTTTTTAAAAATTGGGGTCTTTTAGACTCTAGATCTCTCCTCTGACCTTAACGCATCTGACCACACCAAAATTGATGTGATAAAATACTTTCCAAATTTCCCACTGGCGCTGTTTTTTTCTGACGAAACAGAAGTCATGAAATGCTCGTAGCTTCCGGTATCTTAGGCCATAGAGATGATTGGAGCCATTCTCCTCTCCAATCAGCTCTATGGTTAGATAATTGAACCACTGGCTGCACTCTCGGGTTAACCGGTGGACAGGAGAACCCGAGAAAAACCACAGAAGGCAGCGGAAAGGCGGCGGTAGGGGGTGGTCCCCTCCCACTGCATGTAAAAGCAGTCTAGCGGCCAATTATCTGCTAGGATTGCTTTTACATGTAAGCCGACCGCTGGCTGTAAAAAACGATACCTAGGTGATGCCTAAATCTGCAGGCATCATCCTGGTATAACCACTCAAAGTCCAGCAACGTACCAGTACATTGCTGGTCCTTGTTCGGCATATAGTGTAGGTTTTCTTTTTTTTCATGCCGCCTGTGGGCTGAAGGAAAAAAAAAGAGAACCTAACAGAAATCACCACAGGAATATTGTGTAGTATTACACACCATTAACCGCCCAAACAGCCACCCACTGAATTTAATGGTGGGTATACATGACAATATTCCACGTATACCTACTGTAAAGGTATTTTAACTGCAGTGGTGAAATCAGCCTACCACAGCTGCTGCCATCAGAGGTATCCATATATGCTGTGCGCAAACACTGTTTGTGTCAGAATAAATAAAATCAATGTGGCAGCCGATGGGTACCTGCAAGAGAAACAGGTAAAGAAAAGAATGAAAAACCAACAAAGTACAGTAAAAGTACAGTAGGAAGAGTAGAAGAACATAAAAAATGACTGACACGACAACTGTTTTTGGATTTTTAATTTTTTTTTTGTTACGCTTTTTTTTCTGTGAACTGCGATTTTCCAGCTTGGGTCTCTCAAAATGTCGATAGCCATCGAACATCTTTCGAGACCCTGTGTTTGTGTGCCCTACACTATGTCGTGCTGTACCCTACACTAATACTCTACTAGTGTATGGTAGCGCTCGAAACATTCCCCAGTGCAGACACCAGGTTGGTCAGGACATCTGGGACAATACTAGTGGGTGTCACGCCTAAATCCGTGCCTGCTACAGACACGACATCTTCTTTGGGGGTGTCTTTGGGTAGGGGTACGCGGGAGGACATGTGGAAAATGTCTCTCATGCAGCTGGCTCACTGCATCTGGAAGGGGAAGTTGGGCAGGCATACCTCCTGGGTACAGGTAGGCATTGATGATCGCTTCCTGGAATTCTCCGAAGGATCCAGTTCGTCCTGACGCCCTGTATAGGACAAAGGCGTTCAGCATAGCCAATTGGAATAAATAAACAGACACTTTTTTGTACCAGCGTCTGGCTTTATGGGCAACTAAATACGGCGCCAAAAGCTGGTCGTTATGGTCCACCCCTCCCATATTAAGGTTGTAGTCGTGGAGACAGAGGGGTTTCTCCAGAACGCCAGATGCCGTAGGAATTTGGATTGTCGTGTCTGCGTGAAGGGAGGACAGAACGAAAACATCCTGTGTATTCCTCCACTTCACTTCAAGCAAACGAAAACATCCTGTGTATTCCTCCATTTCACTGCAAGCAATTTGTCCGTTTTCAAGCAGGCTCTCTCCCCCCGACTAAGACGGGAAATTACAAGTCGTTGGGGGAGGCCCCGGCGATTAGGTCGCATGGTACCACATGCGCCAATTTGTAATTCAAGAAGATGACTAAATAGTGGCACGATTGTGTAGAAGTTGTCCACGTACAAATGGCACCCCTTTCCGGATAAGGGTGACACCAAGTCCCAAACTATCTTGCCGCTGCTCCCTATGTAGTCTGGGCAGTTGAGGGGCTCCACATCGCTATCTTTTCCCTCATAGACCCGGAAACCAACTGTATAGCTTGTGGCCCTGTCACAGAGCTTGTACAGCTTGACCCCGCCTTGGCACGCTTGCTGGGGAGGTACTGTTTCAAAGCAAGGCGGCCAGTAAACTTAATCAGGGACTCGTCAACGCAGACAACTTGTTCGGGCGTAAACAAGACTGCAAACTGCTGATTGAAGTGGTCTATGAGGGGCCAAATTTTGTGGAGCCGATCATATTCAGGGTCTCCCCGAAGACGTTCATTGTTGCTGGAATGCATAAATCGCAGAAGTTGCTCGTATCTCGCCCTGGACATGGAGGCAGAGTACATGCGCATATGGTGAAGTGGGCTAGTGGACCAATATAGCCGCAATTCACTCTGTTTGGTTATGTCCATGTTGAGGGAAAGGCCCAGAAAGATTTTAAAATCGGGAACCGTTATAGGTTTCCAGCCGAATGGTCTGGCAAGGGGTGAATTTGGGTTGGCGGCGATAAATCGTTGTGCATATAAATTTGATTGAGCCACAATAGATCTAAAAAGATCTTCCGAGAAGAACAGCTCAAAAAAGTTCAGGGGCGTAAAACCAGCTGTCTCCACGTGGATTCCAGGTTGGGCAGTGAATGGGGGAAGTACTGGAGCTGTAGAATCAGTGGGTTGCCAATTGGGATATGCCAGCGCATCAGGGAGGGCACTATGGGCTCTACGGGCCTGTCTTCGAATACGCGGTGGCTGCGGGCCTCTACTCATGCTAGCCACCGCACCAGATTCAACTGCACTTATGGGACTCGCCACGTTACCAAGTGTTACTGTAGTGCTGGTTGTACTAGGTCCAGGGTGTACTAGGCCGCTGGCGCTTGCCAGGCCGCCAGAAGGATGAGCGGCACTAGTACCGTCACTCTGCTCCATACGAGCAGCCTGCGATTCCTGCATCTCAACAACTCCAGAATAGGGTCGGGTACACCTGGGTCTAACAGGGACCCATCCGTCGTCGGAGCTATCTGTCAGGGAGCCGCTGCTGTCCTCAGGTTCGTATACTGACCCTGATTCTGCCAGTAAGGCTTCCCCATCGCTCTCATCTGACATGGTCAGTATACTATAAGCCTCTGCATTACCGTACCAACGTTTGGACATTTTGATAACAAAATTTACCGGTACAGTAGTGTGACTCACAGGTAATAAAAGCACCTGGTTGTCAAGGACTATTTCAAGCGCTACCAAAAATGCTAGCAAGGAGCAGGCCTGACTCTGCTAACACAGCAGTTTTGTGTGTTGTGTTTTTTTGTAAGTGACAGTAATCTATTGATTACTACACTTGCCTGGGTGGGGTGGGCTGGGCGGAGGTGTTAAATGCAGGTGCTGGCAGGAATCAGTTTTGGGAACCCTAAACTATGGGGATGTTCTGATCAGATCAGATATTGATCTGTTCAAACACTATACTAGTAATGGAGTGTGTGTGTGTGTGTGTGTGTGTGTGTGTGGTAATCAAGGGGTTATTTCTAACTATGCGCCGGGGATCTGTGCTATTTTAGACTGCCACTAACACTAGCTAATGTCACCTGTGTCACTAATAATAGTGATCAGAAAAAAAACTGTACACTATAAAAGTGACACTGTGACAGGGCAATGAAGGGGTTAACTGGGGGTGATCAGGGGGTGGTGGCGGGGGACCCTAAACCTCCTTTGGGACAGATTTTATTCAACGAAAACATGCCATCAGATAGCAGCAATCTGAGCATATAAGTTTAATATTTAACGTGCCAATCCTAGAGTTTACTACATAGAGAAATGTGGAAGATTGGGAAAGAAGGATTTTCCAGGCACATAAGTTACTTAAAAAGCAATTTTATTCAAATTCCATCACACGTAAAATTAAAGGGGGAAAAAAGACAAATAAATCACAAAACGAAAAAGGTCTGATAAAATTGACTAAACCCAGAATTGGCTGAGTAGTCAAATAGGTAACATACAGCAGTTCTACTAGATTTAGTTATGCATACATGAATGCTAATAGTCACAAATTGCGACTATATATACATATTTATATACTCAGGTAATGGTGACAAAAAGTAGTAGTTCGATTGCTCAAGTTGCTCAACATGTTTCGCCTCATATAGAGGCTTCGTCTGGAGCCTGCTTGTAATTAGAATGCATAACTCTGTATGGAATAAAAATATATGATTACTGATAATGCAAGTTGTTTCCAAAAATTGTGTCATATAAATAACATCTAAGGTTTGGGAACTACATGTATGTTCATGGTGACACATCCAATCTCTAACTAGGTCAATGCAAAACAGGCGGGCGGCGAATACCCCGGAGGCGCAACGGGAAATGCACCCCGGAGGTCTCCCAAAAGAACACATGTGGGGGACCACACAGTAACAGTTTATATACTGAGTATCGATAGATAATACAAATGCCGGTAGGTAAATGATTTTATACATACCTGTGTGTTTGTTATGCAGGACAAATGTCACCACAGAAACATAATAGTTAATAACGAAGGGACATTCATGGACAGGTACAATGCTCGATACTAAAAAGGAAGGATTAGCCCAGGGGTAGTAAAGCCTGGGAGCCACCTAAGTGAGGGCATAATAATATATCAATTAATAATTCTTTAAATATCAACTATAGTCAAAGAGATTATAGGGGACTATAGAACAAAAGATATATTTCCAGGCAGATTGTGATGGCATCTGGTATACACCCCCCAGAGAGACACCGTGTGGAGACATGCAATAGGGTAAAAAAGGAGTTAAATAGAATGAATTGCCAAAAAGGGCCTAATTTCTTACCAAACATTGGGCTATGAAAGCATATCTCCATATATTCAGTGGGAAAGAGAGCCAGCAAAGTATACCAGCAGATAATGGTATATAAGTATCCTGGAGTAGACGTAAATAAGATAGTATTTAAAGTATATTCTATAGGTTCGGGGTATTAGTTAGTACAATGGAGTTAGGCCGGTTTATATCCAGAGAAATACCTTGTGTCAGCTCTGTCCTATACCTCCATGATGTCCGCTCCGGATGGGGAACCGCCGCCATACTGAGGCCAGCGTGTGTGGCCTCTTTATAGTGTGGGCCCCGGGCGGCTCGTCAATGACGTCACCGCTCCGGCCACACCCCCCGACGTAACCTTGCGATACACCGAGCGACCCGGAGGTCGCATCGGTATACGCGGGTACATACCGAGAGGACAGGCGTGTGTGCGGGACACGAATGTCCCCACATCCGCTTGTAATGCCGCAGGACGTCCGCACTGGAAGTGCGTCACGTCGCTGCGGCTTGTCTGGCCGCACATGTGTCAACAAAAGGAAACCTCCAAGGGAGCACGCCACAGCGCCACCTCAGGTCACCGCCCGCAATGCAAGCAAAAAACCAATCAGTGGTAACGAGGACAAATCACCACTACAACAAAAAAGAAGAAAAACAAATTAATTATGACAGTATAAACTTATCGATCTAAATAACTGTTTATCACCATTGTACAGTAGAGTAACAAGGAAGATGGTCAGTTCACAAAATAATGATTCAATAATATTGAAATGGTATTTATCGGTCATTGTATTACATTTGTATATATAAAAGAAAACATAAATAAGAACGAAACTATATTAGGCCAAGTAGAAGGGAAGCATATACCTTAATTAGAGTGAAGCTAATTGGATGGTATACTGTGAGCAATACGCTCAATATAGTATATTTAGACCCAATATGAGTCACATTGCAATATAGCTTCAAAGAAAAAGGGGAGGGGCCATGGATGGAAAGGATTTTAATTGAAATGAAAAGAAAAAGATGTCCACAGACTGTGACCATAAGCGAACAAGGAGTATAGGTAGGTTAGATAAATACCATATGAAGGTACTAGGTCAACACACCAAAGAAGATCAACCATATAGTCCAGCAATGCATGTAAACAGGCACATGGTGATCTTGCATGTCAGCTGCATTTAGGAATTAAACCTACAAAAATGGTTTGTAGGATTGCATTTCATTGATCCCTTGCCTTTGAGTGGCATTTAAACGTTCAATCCAGAGGGTTTCCCTCTGGAGGATCCGCTTATCCCAATTCCCTCCTCGGGGGTCTTGGGGGATAATCTCTAGGACAAAGAACCTGGCCTTTCTAGGATTGAATCTATGGTGGAGATCTATATGTCTACTCACTGGTGTAATCATTTTCCCCCCTGCTGATACATAAACATGGTCCTTGATCCGCTGACGTAATTCCCTAATTGTCTTACCGACATAGAAGGTACCGCAGGCGCAGTACATTAAGTATACTACGCTTCGAGTACTGCAATCTGCTCTAAATTTCGGTCTTAGAATTTCACCATCAGGGAGTAGATAATGTGTAGATTCCTCAACCCAAGGGCAGAACTCACAGTGTCTACATCTATACGTACCTTGAGACCTAGATTTAATTTTTGGTGGCTGGTAATGACTTGACATAAGATGGTCTCTCAATGATGTTGTGCGTTTGAATACAATTTGGGGATATTCACTGATGTATTTCTTGATAATAGAATCATTGTACAGTCAGGGTTCCCTTACTCGGGCATTGATTTTTAAGTAACTTATGTGCCTGGAAAATCCTTCTTTCCCAATCTTCCACATTTCTCCTTTGGCACAGAAACTAACTCGCTAGTGCTAACTCAAGTCACAATCACACGAATACAAAATACAGTAAAACTATATTACGTGTGTATTAGTGTGCAATGTGACAGGGGGGAAGGGGTTAACTGGACGTGATCAGGGGGGATCAGGGGGTTACATCTTTTTGGGAGGGGGTGGCGGGTATCCTAAGGATAAAAGGAACGACCGCAAGCGCTAAAGCTGGTCACAAGTCACACTTATACGGGTATATAGAAAATGCTATATACTGTATACAGTGTGTGTTGTGACAGGGGGTGTAGGGGTGATCAGGGGGGGATCAGAGGGTTAAATCTTTATTGGGGGGGTTGGCAGGGACCCTAAACCTCCTTGAGACAGAAACTAAGTCGCTAGCACTTACTCAAGTCACAATCGCACTAATACAAAATACAGAAAAACAGTATATTAAGTTTGCATTAGTGTACAATGTGACAGGGGGGAAGGGGTTAACTGGGGGTTATCAGGGGGATCAGGGGGTTAAATCTTTATTGGGGGGGTGGCGGGTATTTTAAGAGTAAAAGGAACGGCTGCAAGCGCTACACCTGGTCACAAATCACACTTATACGGGTATATAGGAAAATGATATATACTGTATACAGTGTGTGTTGTGACAGGGGATGTAGGGGTGATCAGGGGGGATCAGGGGGTTAAATCTTTATTGGGAGGGGGTGGCGGGACCCTAAACCTACTTGAGACAGAAACTAGGTCGCTAGTGCTAACTCGTCACAATCGCACTAATACAAAATACAGAAAAACAGTATATTACGTTTGTATTAGTGTGCAATGTGACAGGGGGTGTAGGGGTTAACTGGGGGGGCGATCGGGGGTTAAGTGTGCCTATCTAAGTGTATGTGGGTGTGCTTGGTGCAGTACTCACAGTTAGATGTGCTCTCTCCTCTCGATGAATCCAAAAAGGATCATGGGAGGGGAGAGCACGTCTTTTCTGTGCCTGTGTTTACATTACATTCAAATTTGAATCTAGTTTCCTTATATCGGATTCGTTAAAATATATTACTATTACATTACTATTACATTACTATTGTAATTCGGAAACTCGGATGCATCTGAATTTCTGAATAAGGAAAAATTTGCCTAGATTTTGATTCAGAACAAAATGAACTGCACGTACCCATGGGAGATTTCGTTTTGCAATCAACAAGAAACTGATCTGCCACACTGCCTTACCCCTGCTGGCTGTTATGAGTCGCAAATACTAAAAAAGTACAAGGGATGGATCAAGGATATGCACAGTAATAATAATATTTTTCACCAGTACTAATACAAGTAATTTGAGCCCATGGGTAATGCTTGTTTCTAATAGCTAAAGTGGCCCTAAAGGCCTTTTTTTAAATTATAATAAAAAATAGCAAATACTTAGCCAATGACTCCCGCTTCTCTCAGAATCTCCTGTGTGACCAGGAAGAGAGAGTAGGGACAGTGCTTGAACTTGAACAGTGTTGCTGCAGATGGGACAGTGCTTGAACTGAAAGAGGAGCCAGGTAATGGGGAAAGGGAAATAGTTAGTGTGGGTGGTTTTTTTTTGGTTTTTTTTTTACCTTAAAACGGTATTAAACCCAAAACCAAAAATGTAATATATTACAGTCTACTAGTCCTTAACCACTTGCCGACTGCCGCACGACTATTTACGTCGGCAGTCAACCCCTCACAGGCAGAGCGACGTAGGGATACGTCGCTAGCCTGTAAGGGTTTTGGGAGCGAGTGTGCGCCGCCGGATGCGCGCTCCCGCTCGGTCACGGACCCCCCCCCGCGCGTGTGCCCGGCAGACCCGATGTCTGCCGGGCACTCGCGATCGTCCGTGACAGTGGGAGAAAGGCAGGCGGCTAGTGTAAACAAAGCCGCCTGTCAGTTCTCCCTGTGTAAGAATGGTGATCAAACGGTTCTACTATGTAGGACCGTTGATCACTGTTCTTACACATCAAGCCACAGCCAATCACAGTTAGAAACACGCCCCTAGGACACACTTAACCTCTCCCTCTCCAATACAGTTAACTCCTTCACTGCCAGTGTCATTTTTACAGTAACAGTGCATATGTATAGCACTGATTACTGTAGTAATGTCACTGGTAACCCCAAAAGTGTCATAAATGTCAGTCAAGGGTCCGATCTGTCCGCCCCAATGTCGCAGTCCCGCAAAAAAAATTGCAGATCGCCACCATTACGCGTTAAAAAAAATTACAAAAATCTTTCCCTTTGTTAGTAAATGCAATAACTTTTGCGCAAACCAATCAAAATACGCTTTTTGTGATTTTTTTTTACCAAACATATGTAAACAAAATTGGCCTAAAATGTTAAAAAATTTTGATTTTTACATTTTTTTTCGGGGGAATTTCATAAAAAAAATGTGAAAAATATTGTTATTTTTGAAAAATTGATGCTCTTTTTTTGTTTATAGCGCATGATCAAAAAATCGCACAGGTGATCAAATACCACCAAAAGAAAGCTCTGTTTGTGGGGAAAAAAGGACGCCAAATTTGTTTAGGTACAATCTCGCACGAAGGCACAATTGTCCGTTAAAGTCACACAGTGCCGAATCGCAAAATAGGCCCTGGTCAGGAAGGGGGTAAAATCTTCCGGGGCTTAAGTGGTTAAATGTGGTGGCTACATTCATTTCTTAGGATTTTCTTAGGATTTTCCCTCCGTTTTCACCTGATGATCTGACCAGTAACAGATCTCCTGTGCCTACAATCTGGATGAAGGAGCACAGGGGCAACTTTGGATAGCAGCATTGTCAGTCTGGGGGGAGGGGATTGTCAGGTTTACTAGCAGATTTATATACACTAACAAATTTAAGCCAAACTTCAGTTCACACTGCAGTTACACAAGCAGTTATAGCAACAGTTTTTTTTTCTTCTTTGGGATAAAGGTTTTACATGAATAAATAAAAGCTGATCATTGTAAGCACTCCTGTCAGTGGTAAATGGTTTGTCTCAACACTCAACACTTGCAGGAGAGCTTGTTCTGTTGAAAAACAACAGACTTACTGACTGGATCATCAGATGACAATAAAGGAAAGAAGGCCTAAAAAAGAAAACACATCTAAGAATTGGTAAGCTGCAATAATGGTTGTTTTTGGGTTTAATACCACTTTAATGCAGGAAATGCATTAGGGTAAAACATACCTTGACTTTAGAACCACTTTAACCAGTTCTGGACTGGAAGGATTTGCCCCCTTAATGACCAGGCCATTTTTTGCAATTCGGACTGCGTTACTTTAACAGAAAATTGCTTGGTCGTGCAACGCTGTACCCAAATACAATTGGTGTCCTTTTTATTTTTTGCGCTATAAACAAAAGAATAGCGACAATTCTGGAAAAAAAGCAATATTTTTCACATTCTGCTATATAACATTCCCAAAAAAAAAAATTTACATTAAAATTTTTCATCCTTTTAGGCCAATTTGTATTCTGCTACAATTTTTTTGGTAAAAAAAATCACAATAAGAGTATTTTGATTGGTTTGCGCAAAAGTTATAGCGTCTACAAACTAGGGGAAAGATTTAGCTAATTTTTATTTATTTATTTTTTTTACTAGTAATGGTGGCGATCTGCAATTTTTAGCCGGACTGTGACTTTGCGGCGGGCAGATCTGACACCTAACTGACATTTTTGACACTTTTGGGGGGACCAGTGACATTACTACAGTATTCAGTTCTAGAAATATGCATTGCTATTGTAATAAAGACATTGGCAGGGAAGGGGTTAACCTAGTGGGTGATCAAAAGGTTAAGTGTGAGCCTAGGGGAGTGTTTTCTAACTATGGGGGGAGGGTCTTGTGCAATGATCATGGGGACCTGAGATCCCATATAGAAGGATCACATGAGCTCTGTGATCATTTCAGAGAGAAGAATGGTCAGCTGTGTTTACTTCAGCTGACCATTCTTCTCTCTCAGTGGGGAGCGAACACGGGTGCCAATTGTGACCGCCAGTGCCATGTATCGGCATCCCTGCTGCCTAGTGGGGGTGGGAGTGCGCCACCGGCAGCGTGTGCTTGACCCCCAGCACAAAGCGTGCGACCGACATAGGGCTACGTCAGTTTGCGCAGGAGGGCCAGCCTGCCGCACTAAATGTGCGGCGGGTGGTCCGAAAGCCGTTAAGGGAATACTAAGTTATATCTTTATTCTCTAAAAAATAATCCAATCTGATCCACTTTAAATGGCCTCATAATCTATTTTTCATGCAATTATTTCATACTGTGTTTTTCTGCCTCCTTGTAATGTCCGTTGTGAGCTCCTGAACCTCTCTTTGCATTGGATTTGATGACACCAAGGGACAGTCCAATGCTGGAGCATGTGAGAGTCCACAGTTTGTTTTCATCTACATCCCCTTATCTGCATAGGCAGTTTTTTGGTAAAGGTGAATTAACCCTTTATACTAGTAGGTTTATGAACAAACGTTCATACATATATTCGTTTGAAAAATCTTTGCTGTGCACTTAAACCCCCTTCCCCTCCAGGCCAATTTTCAGCTTTCAGTGCTGTCACGCTTTGAATGACAATTGCGCGGTCATGCTACACTGTACCCATATGAAATTTTTATCATTTTTTTCACACAAATAGAGCTTTCTTTTGGTGGTATTTAATCACCTCTGGGTTTTTTATTTTTTACAAAAAAAAGAAAAAAGACAGAAAATTTTGAAAAAAAAAAAGTTTTTCTTATTTTCTGCGAGTAAATTTTGAAAATAAATGTTTCTCCTTCACTGATGTGCGCTGATGAGGCGGCACTGATGGGCACTGATAGGCTGCACTGATGGGCACTGATGAGGTGGCACTTATGGGCACTGATGAGGTGGCACTTATGGGCACTGATGAGGAGGTACTAATATGCTGCACTGATGAGCACTGATAGGCGGCACTGATAGGCGGCACTGATAGGCGGCACTGATGAGCACTGATAGGCGCCACTGATGAGCACTGATAGGCGGCACTGCTGGGCACTGAGAGGTGGCACTGCTGGGCACTGAGAGGTGGCACTGCTGGGCACTGAGAGGTGGCACTGAGAGGTGGCACTGCTGGGCACTGAGAGGCGGCACTGGCAGGCGGCACTGATGGGCACTGAGAGGCGGCACTGATGGGCACTGGCGGATGGCACTGGACACTGACAGGTGGCACTGATGAGCGGCACTGATGGGCAGCACCATCAGTGCCCACACTCAGTGCCCATAGTGCTGCCAGTCAGTGCTCATCAGTGCCTAGATGAGCAGGCACTGATGGGCACTGACTGGCAGCACTATGGGCACTGATTGTGGGCATTGATGGGGGCACTGATGGCGGGCACTGTGGGCACTGATGGGGGGGCACTGTGTGTATGTTTTTACCTTTAGTAATCAGGGCACTGGTGATCAGTGCCCTGATTACATTCCTGTGTGTCCCCGGCGGCTAACGGCTCCCCCTCCTTACTCACACTGCAGGCTCCGTGTGAGGAAGGAGCGCCGGCGATGAGAGATGATCTCATATGTTTACAACGGCAGTTGGCTATTGATGGCGCATTGCAAATTCTGCGTCCATACTCTTATGGTGCTTGCCACAGATGTTAATGCTGGTTTACAGGCGCTGCCTGCTGCAAGGTAGGCTCCTTTTAAGTTAGTGTCGATACACCTGTCTGGAACATACCTGAAGGAGGAGGAATCCTCCATTGGGAGGGTTACATTTTTGGCCAATCTGGTGACAGCCGCGTCCACCACAGGCGGATTGGATAATGACGCCCCGTCTTCTTCTGTGAGGGGGTATAGCTTATGGAGTCTACTGGAAGAAGCAGATCTTCCTTCTGCCTTCTCCCATTCTTCCTGAAACAGACCTCTTATTTCTGCCTTAAGAGGGAAGGTATCGACCTGCTTTTGCAGCCTGGGGTAGTAAGTCTTCCCCATCTTTTGGGGGGTTCCTGGGTCCTCCCATTCCAGTGCCGCCTTTACGGCTTTTATTTTAAAACAATATTCGTACTTACCGACAGCTGATCCACAAATATTGAGATTTGTTAACCACTTTACCACCAGAGGATTTTGCTGTCTTACGTCTGGGCCACTTTTTGCGATTCGGCACTGTGCAAATTTAACTGACAATTGCGCAGTCATGCAATGCCGTACCCAAACGAAATTTACGTTCTTTTTTTCCCACAAACAGAGCTTTCTTTTGGTGGTATTTGATCACCTGTGCGATTTTTACTTTTTGCGCTATAAACAAAAAAAGAGCGATGATTTTGAAAAAATAACAATATTTTTCACATTTTTTTATATGAAATTTCCCCCCCCCCCCCCAAAAAAAAATGTAAAAATCAAAATTTTTTATCATTTTAGGCCAATTTGTTTTCTGCTACATATTTTTGGTAAAAAAAATCGCAATAACCGTATTTTGATTGGTTTACGCAAAAGTTATTGCGTTTACTAACTAAGGGAAAGATTTCTGTCCTTTTTGGTGTTTTTTTTTTTAACGAGTAATGTGATTTTTATTTGCGGGACTGCGACATTGTGGCGGACAGATCGGATCCTTGACTGACATTTTTGACACTTTTGGGGGTACCAGTGACATTACTACAGTAATCAGTGCTATAAATATGCACTGTTTCTGTAAAATTTACACTGGCAGGGAAGGGGTTAATTTATATTGGTGATCAAGGGGTTAATGTATGCCTGGTGCTTACTAATGTGTGTGGGGGGAGGGGACTGAGTGACACAGGGACAGATCGCAGGTTCAGCTATGCTGAACCCTGCAATCTGACCCTGCCTGTCACTTAGGAGATCCGCCCACTTTGTTTACACAAGCGGGCGGATCTCCACATTTGATTTCCCGACGATCGGTAAAGAGCGGCGGTGATCACCGCCGCTCCTCCCCTGGCCCGACTCCCGCTGTGACTAAATACAGCGGGAGCGAGCCTCCGAAGGCGCGCGCGCGCTGCCGAGAGAGGGGAATGTCTGGCGACGTAGGTCTACGTCGCCAGACGTTATCGAGCCACTTTGCCGCAGTAGAGCTCTAGTGAGCAGTGGTTAAATTAACCTCCGAAATTGTTAGTGGTAGGGCTTCCCTAAAAGGGAAGCTGGTGCATAGTTATTTCTGTGGACATTCTAGGAGGGATACATAGTTACATTGTCAATCTGGTTGAAAAAAAGACATCCAGTTCATATAAGAGAAATCAAAACCCTCTATTTACACAATCTATACCCATAGCTGATCCAGAGGAAGGCAAAAGAAAAACCCTCAACTATGAACCGATTTGCTCCAGCAGCAGAAAAAAATTCCTTCCTAATCCCCTAAGAGGCAATCAGATATTCCCTGGATCAACTTTACCTATAAATATTTTTATCCAGTAAAATTATGTGTATCTAGGAAAGAATCCAGGGCTTTTTTAAAACAATCTACTGAGCTGGCCAGAACCAGCTCTTGCGGAAGTCTATTACTGCGGAGAAACCTTTCCCTATTTAGAGGTTAAATCTCCTGATGACCTTAAAGTGAATAACCCAACACCAAGTTCACTATATGGACCCCTTATGTATTTATACATGTTGACCATATCCCCCCTTAATCTACTGTTCTCAAGAAAGAATAAATTCAGTTCCTCTAATCTTTCCTCATATCTGAGCTCCTCCATGCCTCTTATTAGTTAGATTGCATTAGGTACATCTAGATGCAATCATTAATACAAGAAAAGTGACCGCACACCAAACGATGGCTTCACAATGAAAGGCTTTATTGAAGAATAGGATTCAAGGTACAGCAAATGGATGGTAGACACCAGGGGTCGAGTCCTGCAGGAACGCATTGGAACGACGCTCCTACACTATTTCCACAGCAGGAACAACGTTCCCATTGCTCCAGTCCTTCTGCAGGACCAGGGCAACCAGAAGAGAGAACAGTGCAGGCAGCCGCAGCGTCTCGCCACTCGCGGCGCCTCTACAAACAGGCCGGTGTTGAAACTTTTGGCAGGACACCGGCGGAGGGGGACGTGCACAGCGACATGACGTCACGCCAGCAGAGGGAGAGTGCGCAGCAAGCACCACCAGCCCGTCACAGGTCCAGGCCAGGCCTAGAGCGTGCGCTGAATGGACAGGCGTGGGCGTGGCCTGACTGGAGTGGAGTGAGTCGATCGGTGAGGCGGTGAGGTGGCGAGGCAAGGTGAAGGCAGCTGGCAACACATCCAGAAGAAAACTGCAGCAGTCAGAGGAGCAGGCTGGTTTTAGTGGCACTGTGGCAGCCTGCCTGGGAGGTGAGTCACTGGAGCAGTGAGTCCACAGTCCACTCACTGCACATTTGCCTCTCATACTGTCCCTCACACTGTAAAATTCTGTCAGCATGTCAGCCACATTGTCATTTTCAGGGGTGTGTGACTCACACACCCCTGAAAATGACAATGTGGCTGACATGCTGACAGAATTTTACAGCTGAACTGCTCCACTTACCTTACCTGCCACTTCTAAAATCGAGGCCCCCGGGCCTGCTCCTTGTGTGCTGGCTGTGTCTGGCTCCTCTGCTGCGTGCTGCTGTCTCGCCTTACCAGGGACTCCACTGATGCTGTCCACATGCTCTGGGCCTTCAAATGCATAAACATGAAATATTCGTGAATTGTGACTGATGCCCTTTGTCAGGAATATTTAATGTTTATGTGTTTATTTGGCCAATTTGTCATGAATGTTTCATGCTTATGCATTTGAAGGCCCAGAGCATGTGGACAGCATCAGTGGAGTCACTGGTAAGGCGAGACAGCAGAGGAGCCAGACACAGCCAGCACACAAGGAGCAGGCCCGGGGACATCGATTTCAGAGGTGCCAGGTAAGTGGAGCAGTGAGTCCACTGCACATTTGCATTCTCATGCCACCCTCACACCCCTGGAAATGACAATGTGGACTGACATGCTGACAGAATGTTACAGTTGAACACGGCAAACATGTATAATACATGTCAGTAAGTTTGCTATGTCCAGCTGTAACATTCTGTCAGCGTGTCAGTCCACATTGTCATGTAACGTTTGTGCTATTAATATCCATGCCCACCCATGACCACCAGGGATGCCCACCATGGCCACCAGGGATGGCAAACAGAGCTCAGAGAGCCTGCCAGTGGTGCCCTCCCTATCACTGCTGCCCACCAATGCCATCTATCAGTGCTGCCCACCAGTGCCCATTATTGCCATCTATCAGTGCCGCCCACCAGTGCCCATTATTGCCCACCAGTGCTGCCTATCAGTGCCGCCCATCAGTGCCGATCAGTGCCGCCCATCAGTGCCGCTCAGTGCCGCCCAGCAGTGCCACCTATCAGTGCCCAGCAGTGCCCATCAGTGCCACCGATCAGTGCCCATCAGTGCTGCCTATCAGTGAAAATCAGTGCTGCCTATCAGTGCCCACCAATGCTGCATATCAGTGCTATCTACCAGTGCCACATATCAGTGCCCATCAGTGCTGCATATCAGTGCTACCTATCAGTGCCCATCAGTGGTGCATATCAGTGCCACCCCATCAGTGCCACCCCATCAGTGTCTCCTCATCAGTGCCTGTCAGTGCGGCGTCATCAGTGCTCATCAGTGCAGGAAAAAACGTATCTATTTACAAAATTATTTTTTTTTCAAACTTTTCGGTGTTTTTTTATTTGTGCACCAAAAAAGAAAAAACCTTGCAGTGATCAAATACCACCAAAAGAAAGCTCTATTTGTTTTAATTCACATTTTTTAATATGACATTCCCCAAAAAAAATTTAAAAATCAACATTTTTTAACATTTTCGGTCAATTTGTTTTATGCTACATATGTTTGGTAAAAAAAAATCGCAAAAAGCGTATTTTGATTGGTTTGCGCAAAAGTTATCACGTTTACTAACAAAGGGAAAGATTTTTGTCATTTTTGTTGTTTTTTTTTAAACGAGTAATGGCGGCGATCTGCGATTTTTTTTGCGGGGCTGCGACATTGCGGCGGACAGATCGGACCCTTGACTGACATTTTTGACACTTTTGGGGGTACCAGTGACATTACTACAGTAATCAGTGCTATACATATGCACTGTTACTGTAAAAATGACACTGGCAATGAAGGGGTTAACTTTATTTGAGAGGGAGGGGTTAAGTGTGTCCCTAGGGGCGTGATTCTAACTGTGATTGGATGTGGCTGTGTGTGTAACAGCAGAGATCTATGGTCCTACATAGCAGGACCGTATGATCTGTGCTGTTACACAGGGGAGAATGACAGGCGGCTTTGTTTACATTAGCCGCCTGCCTTTCTCCCGCTGTACCGGAGGATCGCGAGTGAGCGGCGAACATCGGGTCCGCCGCTCACTCGCGCGGGGGGCGGTCTGTGAGCGAGCGGGAGCGCGCCTCCGGCAGCGCTCGCTCGATCCCTAGAGCCTCACAGGCAAGTGACGTACCCATACGTCACATTGCCTGTAAGGGGCTGACTGCCGCCGTATATAGACGGGCGGCAGTCGGCAAGTGGTTAAAGAAGAACTTGTTCTGCTGAAAAACAACAGTCTTACTTGTTGGACCACCAGATGAAAATAAAGGAAAGAAAGTCTAAAAAAGAACTAAAGCAGCAATCATATTTAAGAATTGGTTAACTGCAATTTAATGTTTGCTTTTGGGTTAAATACTGCTTTAACCACTTGACGACCGCCCACCACAGTAAATTTGCCCAGGAGGCAGCCGGTCCTGGGCAAACCGATGTAGTACTACATCGCTTGCTCAGGAGACTCTAGGGGGCGAGCAAACGATTCCCGGCGGCATGCTCCCACCCCCACTCGTCAGACGGGGAGCCAGTGCGTGTGACAGGCAGCTCTGGTGGCTGCCGTCCACTCGCAATCTCCCACATCTGAGAGAGAAGGACAGGCGGCTGATGTAAACACAGCCGTCTGTCATTCTCCCTGAAGTGATCACAGAGGCTATGTGATCCTGTTATATAGGATCGCATGTCACTGTGATGACTTCACAAGCCACGCCGACACAGTTAGAATCCCGCCCCTAGGGACACATTTAACCCCTTGATCACCCAAACTATTGACCCCTTCTCTGCCAGTGTAATTTTTACAGTAATGCAGAGATGCCATCATGCCCCCTTTCAATGCAGAGATGCCACCATGCCCCCTTTCAATGCAGAGATGCCAGCAAGCCCCCTTTCAATGCAGAGTGAGCAGCGTAAGCGTTTGTGCCCCCCCCCCCCCCCGCGCGAGACCAGTGCACTTACCTTAAACCCTGCTCTGTGTCTGTCTCCTGTCTCCTGCCTGGGCAGCAGTGGCGGCTCTCGGCCTATCTTCCATTCCCCGGCGTGGCAGGTTCTCTTCAGTCCTCCCGGCTCCGCCTCCTCCCCAGCCAATGGCATGGGGTTTGCCTTTCGGCCAATCAGGAAGAGTGTATCACCGCCGCTTCCTGATTGGCCAGGAGGAGGATCTGTGTGACAATAGCGAATTTTCATTCGCTATTGTCACACAATGGGTGGGCTCGGGGCGCACTGCTCTGTGCCCCGGGTCCACCCTTTCCTGAAGCCTATTAGAGCCTCTGGCTCTAATCAGATGATGGAAAAAAAAAGCCCATTTGAACTCCATGCGTCCGGCGCCCCGCATGTAGATTAGGGGGCCGGACGAATGGATGGTGGGGCGGCACCCCTGCGCCCCCAACACACCGGCCGCCACTGGACAGCTTCCTGTGGCTTGTTTCTCCACAGTTAGGCCTGTTTGTACTGCTGTCAAACTGTGATGCCAGTGGCACCAGTTTTTCCTGCCACATTGTGTTTAGCTGGTTAGTGGGCATGGAAGAGGAGGGATTGAGTGGGCTGTCATTTACCACAGTGTATACGCCCACATGTGTGACTCTATAGTCACATAAGCTGCTCAGATGTGATGGGGCAAAATGCTCAGAATAGAAACTCGCTGATAACAGAGCATGGCAGAGTTGCCACCATAGCTGCAAAATGCCTAGCTGAATTGGGGACATGAACAGAAGGGGAAGATAGAGAGCAGCAGGATCAACCTGGTTTTTTGCAGACTACAGAAACAGAATCTCATAGTGAGTATGAACAGCATGTAATACACCATTTATTGTAGTTTTTTTATCATGTGGGTTTAGTGACACTTTAACCACTTGACGACCGCCTGCCGTAGATTTACTGCGGCAGGCAGCCGCTCCTGGGCAAAGCGACGTAGTTCTATGTCGCTTGCTCTCAGCCAGGGAGCCAGTGCGTTTGTCAGGTGGCTCCGATTACCGCTTGACACCGGCGATCTCTCCCCGCTGACAGAGAAGGACAGACGGCTGATGTAAACACAATGCAATGATCACAGAGGTCATGTGATCCTGCTATATAGGATCGCATGTCTCTGTGATCATCTTACAAGCCCAACCCCCCCACAGTTAGAATCACTTCTCTAGGCTTACACCAATAGTATTAACCCCTTCCCTGCCAATGGAATTATTACAGTAATAGTGCATATTTTTAGCACTGATTACTGTAGTAATGTCACTGGTACCCACAAAAGTGTTAAAAATGTGAGTTAGGGATCTGTATACCGCAATGTCGCAGTCTTGCAAAAAATCGCAGATCGCCGCCATTACTAGTAGACGCAATAACCTTTGCGCAAACCAATCAAAATATTGCAATTTTTTTTACCAAAAATATGTAGCAGAAAACAAATTGGCCTAAAATGTTAAAAAATTTTGATTTTTAAATTTTTTTTGGGGGGGAATGTTATTTAGCAGAATGTGAAAAATATTGTTTTTTTTTTTTTCAAAATTGTCACTCTTTTTTTGTTTTTAGCGCAAAAAATAAAAATCGCACAGGTTATCAAATACCACCAAAAGAAAGCTCTATTTGTGGGAAAAAAAGGACGTCAATTTTATTTGGGTACAGCGTGGCCAGACCGCGCAATTGTCCTTTAAAGTAAAGCAGTGCCGAATCACAAAATAGGGCCTGGTCATTAAGCAGCAAAATCCTCCGGGGATAAAGTGGTTAGAACATTGCATTGTAGCTCTGGCTGTATGTTTAGGGTCCTTGTCCTGCTGGAAGGTGAACCTCCACCCCTGTCTCAATCGTTTGTGGGTTCTTATAGGTTTTCTTCTAAGATTGCCCTGTATTTGGCTCCATCCATCTTCCCATCAACTCTGTCCAGCTTCTCTGTCCCTGCTGAAGAAAAGCATCCCCACAAGATGATGCCGCCACCACCATGTTTTACGGGATGGTGTGTTCAGCGTGATGTCTTTCTTCTTGCCATTCTTCCATAAAGGTCAGATTTGCGGAGTGCACGACTCATAGTTATCCTGTGGACAGATTCTCTCAACTGAGCTGTGGATCTCTGCAGCTCCTCCAGAGTTACCATGGGCCTCATGGCTGCTTCTCTGATTAATGCTCTCCTAGCCCAGCCTGTCAGTTTAGGTGGACAGCCATGTCCTGGTAGGTTTCCAGTTGTGCCATACTCTTTCCATTTTTGGATGTTGGATTGAACAGTGCTACGTGAGATGTTCAAAGCTTAGGACATTTTTTTTATAACCTAACCCTGCTTTAAACTTCTGCACAACGTTATCCCTGACCTGTCTAGTGTGTTCCTTGGCCTTCATGATGCGTTTTTTTTCACTAAGGTTCTCTAAAACCACTGAGGGCCTCACAGAACAGCTGTATTTATAGTGAGATTAAAGTTTACACAGGCTATTTACTAATTAGGTGACTTCTGAAGGCAATTGGTTGCATTAGGTTTTAGTTAGGGGTATCAGAGTAAAGGGTGCTGAATGCAAATGCACGCCACACTTTTCAGATATTTATTTGTAAAACAATTTTGAAAACTATTGACTATTTTCCTTCCACTTCACAATTATGTGCCACTTTGTGTTGGTCTATCACATAACATCCCAATAAAATACATTTAAGTTTTTGGTTGTAACATGACAAAATGTGGAAAATTTCAAGGGGTATGAATACTTTTTCAAGGCTTTTTAATTAGAAATGAGCAATTCTAGTTAATTTAATCACTTCCGCACCAGCCGTCGCAGTTGTACGGCGGCAGGCTGGTGCTCCCAGGCAAAGTGCCGTACATGTACGGCGCTCGCCTGAGTGGAGCTAGGGGGCAATCGTGCGCCACCGGAGGCGCGCTCTTGCCTCTGCTCATCAGCTGGGGAGGCAGCGCGTTTGACCTGCGGCTCCGATGGCCGCTGGCCACTCGCGATCTCCCGCAGCAGAGAGAGAAGGACAGACGGCTGATGTGAACACAGCCGTCTGTCATTCTCACTGAAGTAATCACAGAGGCTATGTGATCCTGCTATATAGGATCGTATGTCTCTGTGATTACTTCACAAGCCACGCCCCCTGACAGTTAGAATCACGCCCCTAGGGACACATTTAACCCCTTAAACACCAGTACAGTTAACCTCTTCCCTGCCAGTGTCATTTTTACAGTAACAGTGCATATTTTTAGCACTGATTACTGTAGTAATGTCACTGGTACCCCCAAAAGTGTCAAAAATGTCAGTTAGAGGTCCGATCTGTCCACCACAATGTCGCAGTACCGCAAAAAAAATCGCAGATCACCGCCATTACTAGCAAAGAAAAAACAATAAAAATGACATAAATCTTTCCCGTAGTTAGTAAGGGCAATAACTTTTGCGCAAACCAATCAAAATCTGCTTATTGCATTTTTTTTTTACTGAAAATATGTAGCAGAAAACAATTCGGCCTAAAATGTTAAAATATTTAGATCTTTACATTTTTTTTGGAGAATGTGAAAAATATTGTTATTTTTTCAAAATTGTCGCTCTTTTTTTGTTTATAGCGCAAAAAATAAAAATCGCACAGGTGAGCAAATACCACCAAAAGAAAGCTCTGTTTGTGGGAAAAAAAAGGACGTCAATTTCATTCAGGTACGGAGTTGCACGACCGCGCAATTGTCCGTTAAATTCACACAGTTCCGAATCGCAAAATAGGGCCTGGTCATTGAGCAGCCAAATCCTCCGGTCTGAAAGTGGTTAACTGAATTTTTGCCAAATTGCTTATCACTAAGTGTGATGTAATATATGAAATACCTTTTGGGTTATGAGGATACCACGATACACCCAACTGTTTTTCTATTTGTCCTGGTTATAATTAGACATTATTTAAAAAAATATTTTTCTCTAGGAATGTCTTTTAAACGCTTTCAAGTAAACATTGCTGTGAAAGTATTTACTAATGAGACAAGCAAAATTCTATATAGCAATCACCTTATGTACTAATTAACCTTTTCATCTTGGAGACCTATACATATGGAATGTAGGAGCAATTGTTTAATGGAACACAGTGACGGCCAATTAACAGAATATTTAGCCTAGCAATTTACTCTACAAATGACATCCCAAATGTGCTTTATGTCAGCCAAAAAAATCTGGCTTGCATTCTGAAAGCTGAGAGACCTTAATAGTAACAGGCTTAACAGTTTATTAGTGCAGCAGCAACCAGATTGCTCTCTAAACAGTTCAATTAGGTTAAATCTAATGAGATGTTTTCAGTTACTGTACTTTCCATACTGCTTAGCCTTACCAAATAAGCTCAAATATAGCAAACAAACATTTCTCTGCAATCCAGATTCTGAACAGACAAACTGACTTGTGTTGGAAAAGCATGCATATCACTTCTTTTAGCAGACACCCAGTGTTATGTCATATTAGCAGGGGGCAGGTACAGACCAGAGGCCCATGGCACAGCGACTTGGCCCCCCTCCCACTCTCTTTCTACCCGGTCTTCTCCTGACCCCCATTCCAGGTACTCTTTACTCACCATCCGAAACCGGTTTCCCGACCTGGCCAGTTGCAAGGAGCTGGGATAGCTTGGTCGGGGCTGGCGTGGGAGGAGAGTCTCCAGAGTGACATGGAACCGCCCTCTGCTCAGACACAGTTTACACCATCCATGCTGGGGGGGAGGCTTGCACTCTGTCCTTGTCTTTATCCTGCACTCAGTAGGAAAGTGTTGGGGACTTTTGACTTCTCTTCACCAGAAATCCTTTAGGCATGTCTGAGTCAGAAGCGGTGCAGCCTTTTTACAGGACATTAGAGCGGCACAGGGGGCAAATGCCCTCCTGCCCCCTGGCCCATTCCTCCCCTCCATGTTAGTAACTATTGGCTGGGTCTCCTGATTTCCAAGACTGGTCAGCTGCAGTGTCCATTGCACTTGATGATTTTCATAAATGTAATGATTGTTCCCTAACCCTTTGCAAGACTGAAAGTAGTGTGTGGCAACCTTCCAATATCGATGAGTACTTGAGGGTAATCTGTAAGCATAATATACACATATAATCAAAAACAACTACTCTCTAAATACGGTTATTCAGCTAGTTTTCTATCTATTTATAAACTTATCTTTCCAAGCCTGTAGACTTTACCTTACACATTAGCCGTGTGTGGGGAACTGTGTCAAACGCTTTTGCAAAATCCGAGTATACTACGTCCACAGCCACCCCTCTGTCCAAGGTTTTACTTACCTCCTCATAAAAAGAAATCAGGCTTGTTTGACAACTTCTGTCTTTCAGGAATCTATCCTGTCTGTTACTTAGAATATTTTTTTCTAGCAAGAACTCATCTACGTGGTCTTTTAATAAACTCTCCAGAATCTTCCCAACTATAGAAGTTATACTAACAGGTCTATAGTTACTTGGTAAAGATTTTGAACCCTTTTTAAATATAAGCACAGCACCACATTGGCCCTACGCCAATCCAGTAGTACCATTTCAGTCATTAACGAGTCCCTAAATATTAGGAACAATTGCTTTGAAATGACAGCTCAATTCTTTTAGGGTCCATGGGTGGATGCCATCTGGTCCTGGAGCTTTATTCACCTTTATTCTGTCTAAATATTTCTGGACCATATCACTTTTAAATCATAGTGGTTCATTTAGGGCTGTGTCAATATCATCCCCATTATGGTCCTGAGCTCCCCCATGCTCCTTTGTATATACAGAGCTGACGAAAGTATTTATTAAATGTGCCTATTACAGTCACCCACTCCTGATTATTTTGTAAAGGGCCTACATGCTCAGACCTGATCTTTTTGCTAATAATATATTTGAAGGATTTTTGGGGGTTTGTCCTACTGTCTTTTGAAACCTGTCATTCATTTTGAATTGTTGCGTTCTTGATTTCCTTTTTACATATTCTGTTATATTCTTTGTAACATTTAAATGATGATGGTGTTCCTTCATTTTTATATTTTTAAAGCTCCTTTCTTATTATTTATGGCTTTTTGACTTTGACAGTGAGCCACTTAGGTTTTATTTTTAGCCTTTTCAACTTATTGCCAATGGGAATATACTTTGCAATGAGTTTGCATACAGTCGTTTTGAAGAATTCCCATTACTGTTCTGTGCTTATCAATGCCAATATTCCCTCCCAGTCTAAGTCTTGGAGAGCAGCCCTCATCCTTGGAAAATTTGTTCTCTTAAAGTTAAATGTTTTTATCTTTCCAGTATGTTTTTTGCTTACATTAAATTAAACCATGATATGGTCACTACTACCCAAATGTTTTTAAAGTGGTTGCAAAGTCTAGTTTTTTTTCTATAAAAATAAAAATAACAAATGTTATACTTACCTTCTCCGTGCAGTGGTTTTGCACAGAGCAGCCCAGATCCTCCTCTTCTTGGGTTTCTCTTCAGTGCTCCTGGCCCCTCCCTCCTGTTTAGTGCCCCCAGAGCAAACTTGCTCTGGCGCACCCGAGACAGGCTACAGCTCCATGTATCCATTCCGGCCCTGCCCCCTCTCTCCCCTCATAGGCTAACTGACTTTGATTGAAAACAGCGGGAGCCAATGGCGCCACTGCTGTGTCTCAGCAAATCAAAAGGGAGAGTCCGTGACAGCCGAGGCACTCGTAGACATCGCTGGATCGAGAGGGGGCTCAGGTAAGTACTGGGGGCTGAAGGGGGTGGCTACATACAGAAGGCTTTTTATTTTAATGCATAGAATGCATTAAGATGAAACACCTTCTGCCTTTACAACCACTTTAAGTTATAAAATGTATTATATATAAATGCACAAGTGCCGCACTAGTATTTAACTAATTAGTGCACATACATATTTACATATTTTGACAGAGCATGATATGTGAGGTTAATAGGTTCAGGTGAGAGTACAGCTAGTGGAGGCAACACACACGGAGTGAAATAAATAAGAACACACGTGATAGATGGTTTTGAAAATAAGCAGTACATAAGATATTTTTAAAGATAGTCTGAAGCACTTTTATGTCATGTAAATATGTATGTGCACTAATAAGGTTAAATACTAGTGTGGCACTTTGTATTTGGTGCATAGCTGGTAGTGACATTATATTTATTCAACATTGGTTTTGTTATATATCACAATAAGCCATAAGACTAATGAAATGCCATCTAGTGGACAAAATAAATATGGCATAATCCTAACAAAATTGGTATTAGCCATATAAGAAATCCTATAGGACTTCACGTTTAGAGAGAAAAGGTGGGGAAGGGGAAAGAACTCAATTATAAACTAAGTTGCAACTCAGAGTGAAGATTTCCACCATTGTGAATTATCAAACCTAAAAATAGCAAACATCTCAATTTAAAAATGAATACAATTTTACAAACAACAACCTACTTAACCATATTGTTACTCATATGTTCCTACCACATATAATAAAACTGTACCCACAATACTAGATATGTCATTAAAAGGGTCAAAATATCTAAAAATTTTATAAAAATTGTACAAAAACTGGGGCACCAAATCAAATAATGAGACTAATCTACACAATGCTTATGGCTATCCCCAAAATTATGGTATAGGGAAAAAATGGAAAAAAGAAATGGGGAAAAAAATAGGGGGGGGGGGGTGCCTTATGAATTGTCTATAAAGGCATTTACATTGACATCCACATTTAGACCATGTGGGGTAAAGGACCTGACCTTATGAATCCACTTCAAGTCCAGTTTGGAGATTTCTCTAACTAAGGAGCTTCATCTCCAATATGGCTAATACAGATTTTGTTAGGATTATGCCATATTTAATTGTGTCCACTAGATTGCTTTTTAATAATGTTATGGCTTGGTGACCCAATGAGGAAGTTTAAATAGTACTTCCGGGTATTTTAGGTATTTTTGCTAAAACATCAAACTATCCTTGTGGTGACACCTATATGGCTAATGGGTCTGTGGACTCTTCTTCTTATTTAGCCATCTATTTTGGTGAATTTGAGTCTGTTAGCATTTTTGTTTTGAGATGCATTATTAATGTATTTACTATTTAGGTGTTGCTCATACTGAGGCTTGGTTAATCCTTTAAATAAACATTTCCCAGCCTTGAGTGGATGAGATTGTGATCAAGGCTTGTTTGCGGTTTGAAATGGCCAGCCTGCAACTCAGATCGAGGGTTGGTCACATAGTATGTATATATACAGTGATGGCGCTGGACGACATCATCTGTGATGAAATGCTTAGGGAAGAGTGACGTGTTGCCATCATCGCATGTTCCCGAAAAGTGAGGGTTGTTTTGTGTATGCCCACCAGCAAGGATTTCTTTTAAAGGTGCTATTTTCAATTTATTGATGTAAGCGCAATCTTATAATATAAATCTACTAAAAGGCGTTACACTATAGATTTTTCCTTGTTTTTGGGCATAAGCCTATGGGGATGATACAGAATCCACCACTACTGCTCAAACATCTGCCTCTAAAGGGAGCCCATAGGAACGCTGTGTGAAGACCCTAGCCGGGTTGTTTGCCACACACTCTGCTGACCTTTTTTTTTATCAGAAGGTCCTGTGACGTTGGTAAGCCTGTATTCTTTCCATGTTGAAGTGATGGTTTCACGGTCCATATTTCACAATGGTGATGACGTTCACTATAAACATGGAATTTTTTGATTATATATTAAGAGAGCTCAATTTATCTCACTAATATATATTTACACATTGTTTATGACTGTTATATCATTATTATTTTTCATGATTATTATATCACTATCACTTTGTAGTGTTACTCTTTTATGCTAATTTGAGTTACCGCCACAGTTAAACAATGTGCGTTTGGTGCCCTGTCAGCCAGTTTTTGTACAGGAGCCTCAAGCAAAATACACAGACAATACACAGAATTTAACAAATACACAACAACCAATACAGGAGGCCAATAAATCCCAGCAATACTAAAATAAAATGAAAAAAAAAAAAGATGACTAGCTTAAAAAAAGGAGAGGGATAGGGAAGGAGCCGTGGAAAGAACTTAAAAAGGGCTTTTGTAGGGATATAAGGATTCCAACACTACCTCTAATTCATCCACTGTATCTGGGTAGGTGAGTCCAGTGATGGCCACCAAGGGAGAGGGTAGCTGGAGATGCAAAATCAGATTCCTGAAACCATTTTTCAGTAATGACAAGTAGGTTAATGGGCCATACACACTATACAATTGTGTTTAGATTTGTTCTTTAGATTTACCAAAACCATAGAATATGAGGTCAAATCTAAACACTTTCAATTAGTATGCAATCAGGCAGGTCCTTGCACTACATAGTTGAAGGTAAATCTAAAGGAAATCTAAAAGTTGTATAGTGTGTATCCAGCTTTAGGGAGTTAGAGATAAATAGGTCATGGACAGTGGTGAGCCGGTTTCAGACAGGCAGTCCAGAGTGCACGTGAGACAGATACTGTAGGTGCTGGAAGCAGAAGAATAGAAATCTGTGGCTACCAGCTGCTGGTAGAGAAAGCACAGTGCCAAGATTGGTTGAAATATCCTGAAAAGTCAGGACAAGCAGATGGGTAAGGGAAGTAAGATGGGAGGGAAATTTAGGAGTGCATATGCCCCAGTGTTACATAGTTAAATAGTAAAGGTTTAATAAAGACAATAGTCCATCTAGTTCAACATGTGTATGTGTATGTGTGTGTTTCAGAATCAATATTCACTTCCCATATCCCTGTATGTTGTGCTCTTTGAGATGCATGTCCAAGTGTCTTTTAAAAATAGCAATACTCCCCGCTGACACCACCATTTGTGGAAGAGAGTTCCACATTCATACCGTACTGACAGTGAAAAAACCACTGCACAGCTTAAGGTTAAACTGCTTCTTCTCCAAGCTTATCATGTGGCCACGGGTCCTCTTACACTCCCTGAGACTGAATAGTTTTTTCTGGGATCACCGTTGAGGTATTTGTAGATTGCTATCAAATCCCATCTCAAGGGTCTCTTCTCCAGCAAAAATAAATTTAGTGCTTGTAGTCGCTCCTCGTAATTAAGGTCCTCCAATCCCCTTATTAGTGTCATTGCCCTTCTTTGGACTCTCTCCAGCTCCAGCACATTCCTTCTGAGGACTGGTGACCAGAACTGGACAGAATAATCCAGATGTGGCCAGACTAGAGTTTTCTAAAGTGTCAGAGTTATAGTTTTATCTCTGGAGTATATCCCCTTTTTTATGCATGCAATGTTCTGGAGGTTATGTCAGCATGTGGGTTCAATATGAACAGGAGGAGGTGAGTGTAGTGATGTTATGAGTCTCTCAGAATCCCTGGCAGGACTTCTCAGCTCCTACTCTCAGAAACTCGTCCAGCACTCCCACTTCGAAAATCCCTGCCAGGACTTCCCCAATAATGTAATTGGGCGTGTCCTCTGGCCAGAAATGTATTTAGGCAGCCTTTTGATTCAGTGTAATTTGCACCATTTGAAGAGTATTCATGGTACTTTGAAAGAATGACTCCAAATGAGTCCACCCTGCGCTAAGTGATTGTAAACAAATGAAATAAATAATACTGCCGCTGCTGCTCATCACTAAAGTGAAAACATATATATGCAAAAAAAAACACAGCGCTGAAAACAGTGTAAATAATGTGACAAGAAATATGCAAATAAATCTGTATAAAACGTGACAATAAGTATGCAAATAAATCTCCAGTCCAGTGAAAAAACGTGATCACACGTGACCAATAATGCAGAAAAAACTTTCCACGTGTTTTCTTGTGAACCGTGTATTTCCAAAGTGCACTTCTCCCACAAGTGAGTCCACTTACCTGGACCCCTATACCTTATAGCACAGGGGTCAAAAAGGCTTGGCAAATGGGTAAAGGATGGGGCCTCTTAAGATATCCTCCCCTCAATGCAGGAAAAAACAGAAAGATCCCAGATGGTCTAGTACGTTTTAAACTATTTTATTTAAATAATAAATCTCCAGATATGCACTTACAAAATAACAACGGTAAGTAGGCTCATCAGAATAATATCCATACAAATCTCCCTTTGTTTGCGGAATGCTCCTACCGTGCTTCTGAATGCGCCCAGCAGCGTGCGTGCCTGCGCACTTCCGCTTGCATTCCACGGCACCGGGATTGACGTCCTACGTTGGTATGAAGGCCGGAAATTACGTTGACGCGTGAAATTCTAAGCTGCATTACCAATTGGATATAAAACAATGGAGGTCCAATTCTATATTCAGACCTTTAGGACTCATAGTATATAATAAATACATCTATTTCCTTCATTTTGGGATATACCTTTTTTCATATTCCCTCCTCTCCAATTTTTTTTTTTTTTTTTTAACAGAAAAGTTTTATTGATAAGAAACCACAATATATCAAATAAAACCATCAAGGTACATTATGCAAATTCAAAGGATACTAGACAGTAAGAGCCTAGAGCATGTGCACAAATTCCCTCTCCAATTTCTTAATACTCTATCAATCCCACAAAATTTTAGTCCCGTGGGGTCTCTGTTGTGGACTAATCTAAAATGATTAAATAAACTATGATTTCTAAAACAACTATGATTAAAAAAAAACTATGATTTCTAAAACAACTTATCATTGTTATTTTATAAGTGCATATCTGAAGATTTATTATTTAAATAAAATAGTTTAAAATGTACTAGACCATCTGGGATCTTTCTGTTTTTTTCCTGCATTGAGGAGAGGATATCTTAAGAGGCCCCATCCTCCACTTGCCACGCCTTTCAGACCCCTGTGCTATAAGTTATAGGGGTCCAGGTCATCTGGTAAGTGGACTTACTTGTGGGGGAAGTGCACTTTGGAAATACATGGTTCATAAGAAAACACTTGGAAGTTTTTACTGAATTATTGGTCACGTGTGATCACAATTTTTTCACTGGACACTTGGTTATTTGTATTTAAATTATTCACTATTGGGACTGGAATATAGTTACAACAATTTTTTTAAACAGATGTATTTGCATACTTATCAGTCACGTTTTATACAGATTTATTTGCATATTTCTTGTCACATTATTTACACTGATTTTAGCGCTGTGTTTTTTTTGCATATATATTCATGGTACTTGCACATTTATTTGAACTTTCATTTTTTTTTCATGTCATTTAGTTACATAATCATTCATTGTTAATTTTTTACTTGTTAATTTTTAGCGTAGCACTCTGAAGATTTTTTTGTTTTACACTATTCATATTGATTGTTATGCCGGCAGCTTTTTAAGTTCTCATAGCGTGAATTCACTGTATATATTTTGGTTATAATACTTGCCTGCCAGTTGCTCTCCCAAACTGACCTGACCACTTTCTTGTTTGGTGCCTGCCTTGACCTCTGCTTGGACCTGGCTACTTTCTTGCTTGTGGATTCCCTGGACTCTAATTATGCATAAAATGTAAGGAAGTAAACTCTTCATTCAGACCATGGGGATGTTTTGAACCAAGAGAAAATATTCACTTTGTCTCTGAAGCAATACCTTGTTCAAGTAACCTTTTTTATATTGTACTATACAAAATTTTAAACATTTAGCTTTCTACCATGCTTAGCCCACCCGCCTTTGGACAAGATTGTTATTTTTCAACAATAAATTGTTTACATGTTCAGGGATTCTCTTTCGTAGTTGTCTGATTGCTTTGCCTACATACAAATGGGGACAAGGGCAGCTTGCCATGTATATCAACCCACTAGAACTACAATTATAAAATATGTGATTGAAATAATTTCTTCATTTTTTGAGTCAATCAATTATTTTGCTGTGGGTACAAGGCACATGGTTTACAATGGCCACAGCAAAACAACCCTTTCATTTTTTCAGGTAGCCATAATTGTGATTAAAGCCTTTCTGCCAGAGCCATTTTGGCATTTTTTACATAAATTTAAAAATAATTTTAGAAGATTACTTAAAATGTACCCAAAACAGTATATAGGTTTGAAAGTAGACACCCTGGAAAATAAAAAAGCAATAGTTAAATTTTTTTTATTATACATGATATTAGTTTATAAAGTGTATAGTTTTAGTAAAAAATACACTAAAGTTAATTCTAGGGTACGAATGCAATATACAGTATTACCTAATTTTAAATAAAATATAAAAGAAGAAATTGTGCCAGGTAAATAGCTAAACAACATGTCAACCCTTAAAATATCATGCACCTGTGAAATGAGGACAAACTTCAGTATCCTAAATTTTCCATAGCCAACACTTTAACAGCCCTTACAGGTCATCAATTTAGAGATAAACATGAATAATGACCTCAGAATTATTTTTGTCACTCAGGCATGCACTACATATAACATATAATTACAATTAATGTTTTCATGTGTAGGCGCACCTGACATGCGTGTTTATGTTCATGTGTGTATGTGGGGCTGAGTGGAAAGTTTACAGTTTTATCTTTGGGGGGTTTAGGTGCTTGGGTGCAACCTTCATTTTTCCCTTCTTTTTGGGAAATTTATATCACATAGTGGATAAAAGTCCCCTATGGGATGCTTTTTTTGTTGACAGGTTCTCTTTAATGAGACATCAAGTGTTTTATCACCTGCCCTCTATTGAAGCTAATGGAGCTCAGATAGCACTGCTGGGCTGGAAGCCACATTTTATATGTTGTTTTTGCGTTCCTAGTAGAATGGGGGATCAACTAACAGATGTATGCATATGTGTGTTGGGGGGAGGGGAACAACTGTTGCCTGGGGTGTGTGGAAGAGATTTTGGATGATGCCTATCTCAATATAACAAACTGTAGGCCTAGGTGTCCAACACAATTGTTGTTTTTATTTTCCCTCTCTCATCTGTTTACTATTTCCTCAAGATGTCCTAATTCTTCATTGGTCCTATGCCACAAGACAAACACATTGTCAAAAAATCTGGTCCATAACAGGGTATTTTATTTATATTGTTGCATTTCTTCAACAAACATCAAAGTGTCATCCCATCACCCCAAAAATAGGTTTCAAAATGACCTTTCATAACAGAATGAAAGAAAATCAAGACTTTTGTCCGAGTGAATCAAATGGGTGGTTGTTCAAGCACAAACTCTGCATTTGAAGTATAGGTCTGTGTTCTACTCTGATCTGCTAGGGTAGGAAGACAATACCCCATTAAAGCAATGCTGTTGTTGGAATCCTTTTCCAGGCAGAATAGGAAAGATATTTTAACTCCATGGACAGAGTTTCTTGCCTGCTGGTTACAATTTGTCATCCCAAAGTTAAACTTATGGGTTGGAGGTCTGAAAAAGACTTGTGTTTCGTTTTTGAGACATTGACATTGTAGAAAGTTAAGTATTTGTTTACTATGTATACCTATTTTTTAACTGATCAAACTTGACAGATATTTTGGCAGATTTATATTTTAGTAGTGCATCTCTCTAGGATTTTTATCTTGTTAGAACCTCTGCTTATCTACCAGTTTTCTTCCCCGATCCAGTCGCCAAGCAGCAGAAAAAGAAACAGCTAGAACATGTCTCTACAATCCATAAATCTGGTCTGGGGAAGTGAATACCAGAACTAGATGATGGCTACTCTGCAGGAAGCTACCCATATGGAGAGTTCTCTATAGACAAACTTGTGGAAGCTTTGGAAGAAGCTGACTATCCAGGAATTTGTCAGGATGACCTCCCAGGCTGCAATGTTTGAGGCTTTATGTGAGAGCTAATCACCACAAATCAAGAGCCAATGGTACTATTTTATGAGAAAGAAATGGCCATTTTTGGTGCAAAAACCATGCTAGATGATAAAAAGCAATGCTATTAGCAAGGCACAACAGCAAAAAGTAACCATAGAAAAACCTAGGGACGAATCTGAGACATCCAGAAGCCCTAAAGTACAGGCAACCCATAAAGTATTCATTAAAGAAGATGTAAATAGATTTCACCAGTATTTTGAACACCTATTTAAAGAATTACATTTAATGGAGGTAACTGTGGCAAATTGTGTTTTCCTTCTGGTATGACTCATAGAAGGTGGGGGCCACACATACATATCAAGAAATGGATAAACAGTCAAACCAGGATTGTGTTGCAATAAATACCCTTTTGGCACTTTCCCCTCCTCTCCACCCCTCCTATCCCTAAGTAGTGTTGTCTTTTTTTTTTTATATGTGTTCGGGCCACCCCCCTGTGCACGTCATTCGCCTAGATGAATGCAATGCGCTGTGCGCCCTTTGCATCCTGGGAGATGCACATCACATAACCCAAGAGGCATTGTCCCTCTATTCAGTAAAGGAGGAGGAGGGTCAAGTAGCACATCATCGGTAGGCTGACCAGCTGAACCCGGAAAATCTGGAGCCTACCAATGACGTCACACCTGAACATGGGCACAGGACCGAGAAGAGGCAAAACAGACATGGATCTCATCAGGAAAACGCTTGATCAGCTGCATGGGTATCTGATTTGTACAGAATACAACTCACTGTAAGCAAAGATTAAAAAAAAAAATGGGGGGGTTGGGGGGAGGCTGAGGACCTGCTTTAAACACGCAATCCTAGACTATTATGCCATGACCCTGGAATATCACAGAATCTTGTTCTGGGTTCAACACCAGCAGCTGCTGGATCTTATAAAATGCACGCTTATAAAAATGTCTCAGGCATGTTGGCATTAACTGGAGTGGGAACGTGGGGGAGGATGTCAGCCTTTTTCAGACCTGTTAAAAGAAACCTGCAAGCCTTTCTTTTGTAATAGAGGCCCAGAGGAAGTCCAGGAGTTACCTGTAACAGAAGGAATGGTAGCAAGAAAGCTAGAAAAAGATTGGGAAGGAAACCCAAGCAGTATAGGCTAAAAAATAAATATCTTTATTGAAAAAATATATACAAAATGTAACACATCTATCGGCAATAAATCACAACAAGGACATACATACATTTACTAAACTGTACCGACATTGGACAATTCCACAAGGAGGCAATCCAACTTTATCAGAGATTCCGTGAGAGGGGATACTCTCACAGAGTCCTGAGAAGGGCCAAAAAAAGAGCTCAGGACATTGATAGGGGAACACTACTGACCACCACAACTAAAAAGACAGTTAACAAACAACCTCAAGGCTATTCAAGATTCATAACAAATTACGGTAGACAATGGGAGAGAGTACAAATGGTACTCCAGAAGCATTGGCATATCCTCACTAGTAATTCTTCCATTGCACAAATTGTTGGACCTCGTCCCCTAATGGTTGCCAAAAGGGCCTCAAATTTAAAAGACATGTTGGTTCATTCTGAATTCAAAAGAGACTTCCATGACAATTGGCTTACTGATCTACCAGAAATAGCTGGTATGTTTGCCTGTTGCCAAATGTGTCCCTTTGTGGAAAAAACTCAGGTTTTCTCAAACTCAAAACATGATAACATTTTTAATATTAAAAAATTAATCAATTGTTCTTCTTCCAAAGTAATATACATGCTGTAATGTCCATGTTCAAAATTTTATATTGGAAAAACAAAACGCCAGCTGAAGGTACGGTTTGGGGAGCATCTCAGGGACATTAGGAAGCCCCTTGACTCTGAGAAAGAAAAAACTCAGAAAATCAGGGAGAATCCTGTTGCACAACACTTTCGTGATTGCCATGGTGGTAAAACCGATGGCCTCAAAGTCAAGGGGATCTATTTCCTAAAGTTACCCCATAGAAGAGGTGACTTTGATAGGGTTTTGCTTCGCAAAGAAAAGTTTTGGATATATTCCTTGGATACTTTGGTACCTAGGGGGTTAAACACTGAGTTCAATCTCAATGTTTTCCTCAATGACTGATGACTTGAAACCATCACCATCACCATCATTGTTTCTATGATGATGATCATCAATGTCTAAATGGTTTAACTATCTAGGCTAGGATGACTAAATAGGCTCCCTTTCCTTGTAGATCTGATGACTTTAAATACAGGTCCTTCTCAAAAAATTAGCATATTGTGATAAAGTTCATTATTTTTTGTAATGTACTGATAAACATTAGACTTTCATATATTTTAGATTCATTACACACAACTAAAGTAGTGCAAGCCTTTTATTGTTTTAATATTGATGATTTTGGCATACAGCTCATGAAAAACCAAAATTCCTATCTCAAAAAATTAGCATATCATGAAAAGTTTCTCTAAATGAGCTATTAACCTAATCACCTAATCATCTGAATAAACAAATTAACTCTAAACACCTGCAAAAGATTCCTGAGGCTTTTAAAAACTCCCAGCCTGGTTCATTACTCAAAACCGCAATCATGGGTAAGACTGCCGACCTGACTGCTGTCCAGAAGGCCATCATTGACACCCTCAAGCAAGAGGGTAAGACACAGAAAGACATTTCTGAACGAATAGGCTGTTCCCAGAGTGCTGTATCAAGGCACCTCAGTGGAAAGTCTGTGGGAAGGAAAAAGTGTGGCAGAAAACGCTGCACAACGAGAAGAGGTGACCGGACCCTGAGGAAGATTGTGGAGAAGGACCGATTCCAGACCTTGGGGGACCTGCGGAAGCAGTGGACTGAGTCTGGAGTAGAAACATCTAGAGCCACCGTGTACAGGCGTGTGCAGGAAATGGGCTACAGGTGCCGCATTCCCCAGGTCAAGCCACTTTTGAACCAGAAACAGCGGCAGAAGCGCCTGACCTGGGCTACAGAGAAGCAGCACTGGACTGTTGCTCAGTGGTCCAAAGTACTTTTTTCGGATGAAAGCAAATTTTGCATGTCATTCGGAAATCAAGGTGCCAGAGTCTGGAGGAAGACTGGGGAGAGGGAAATGCCAAAATGCCTGAAGTCCAGTGTCAAGTACCCACAGTCAGTGATGGTCTGGGGTGCCATGTCAGCTGCTGGTGTTGGTCCACTGTGTTTTATCAAGGGCAGGGTCAATGCAGCTAGCTATCAGGAGATTTTGGAGCACTTCATGCTTCCATCTGCTGAAAAGCTTTATGGAGATGAAGATTTAATTTTTCAGCACGACCTGACACCTGCTCACAGTGCCAAAACCACTGGTAAATGGTTTACTGACCATGGTATTACTGTGCTCAATTGGCCTGCCAACTCTCCTGACTTGAACCCCATAGAGAATCTGTGGGATGTTGTGAAGAGAAAGTTGAGAGACGCAAGACCCAACACTCTGGATGAGCTCAAGGCCGCTATCGAAGCATCCTGGGCCTCCATAACACCTCAGCAGTGCCACAGGCTGATTGCCTCCATGCCACGCCGCATTGAAGCAGTCATTTCTGCAAAAGGATTCCCGACCAAGTATTGAGTGCATAACTGAACATAATTATTTGAAGGTTGACTTTTTTTGTATTAAAAACACTTTTTTTTTTATTGGTCGGATGAAATATGCTAATTTTTTGAGATAGGAATTTTGGTTTTTCATGAGCTGTATGCCAAAATCATCAATATTAAAACAATAAAAGGCTTGCACTACTTCAGTTGTGTGTAATGAATCTAAAATATATGAAAGTCTAATGTTTATCAGTACATTACAAAAAATAATGAACTTTATCACAATATGCTAATTTTTTGAGAAGGACCTGTATTTTGCTGCACTTGTAATAGGCACGCTGTGACTCTGATTGATGCAAGTTCAGCGATAATACCCGGAGTTTCAAATAGTTTTGATGTCTGTTTGAACCACTGTTGCTACTGTTCTATTCCCCCTTCCCCTTTCTCACTCTCTGTTGAGTAACTAAACATAGATGTGTCTTCCAGCTGCTGCCTTTGAATAATGTTGGGCAATTATATTATCAGTTTAGTGTATTGATGACTGGCCAACTTACTATATTAAACTTATACTGTTTTCCTCAAACATCATCTCTATCTTTATCCCTGCTTTTTGGTTCTCATTTCAATGAAGCCATATATTGTATGTTTGTATATACATGTCTTGTTTCTGTCCTGTGTGTCATGGTGCTACAATTATTCAATGAATTACTTCTGTTTATCTACCTGTGAATGGGGACTGCTAATTAGCATAAGGGTTTTTTGTATAAAAGACAGACCCCCACACTGATCTGAAGAAGTTTGCCGATTGGGCGAACGAAACACGTCATCCGTTTGACATCAGAAGTTCCCAAGTTGTGTGGCAGGCTGTCCTGTGATCCATGTGAGCCGGTTTGTTCAGCGGGGAGAAATTACCGGTATTACCTGCAAAGTTCCGGACCAGCTGACTACAATTGTCTCAGGCCCTTTCATCCAGGATGTTTGCTAACTGAACCTGCTTCCAAATCTACAGTTCTTGGCTTATTACAAAGGAAGCCGGATGACATCTACCTCCAAGCAGGATCAATGGATGACGATTGGGAAATCAAGGCGTCCGAGCAGTGAGTGAATACTCCCAAATTACATTTCCTTTATATTGGTGAACCCCGCAGGGTTCCTGCATTTTCGCCTGCCTCCCTTATCTCCACTTACCATGGATATGATCATTTGCTGATATGGATTTTGCACTTCATTTTCACTAAAGCCACATTTGCTTAGTTTGAAGCTAACTTGTGGAGAGACTACAACCATAATCCCATGCAATCATTGACCCGTGCATCCTAGATGGATTTTTTACTAGGACAGCCTATTGTCTGTCATTTGTACATCTCAATTGTATCAGCTTGATTGGATGCATCTCTTTCTGTGTATGGTGCCTACACTTTATATCGATTGGAGGAAGAAAGATACCTTTTCAGGTTTTACATATGTGACATAGTGGACTGCACCCACTAGTCTATATCATTTGTATCAGCTTGATTGGATGCATCTCTTGCTGTGTATGGTGTCTACAACTCTATATCGATTGGAGGTAGAAAGATGCCTTTTCAGGTTTTTCATATATGACATAGTGGACTTCACCCACCAGTTTCTATCATCTGTATCAGCCTGATTGGAAGCATCTCTTACTGTGTATGGTGCCTACACTTTATATCAATTGGAGGAAGAAAGATACATTTTCAGGTTTTACATATGTGACATAGTAGACTGCACCCACCAGTTTATATCATCTGTATCAGTCTGATTGGATGCATCTCTTGCTGTGTATGGTGCCCATACTCTATATCGATTGGAGGTAGAAAGATACCTTTTTCAGTTTTTTTATATATGTGACATAGAGGACTGCACCCACCAGTCCATATCATCTGTTTTTTCACTGGATGGATCATTGGCTTGCATGATCTATATGTTTTTTTCAATTTCCTTATACACAAACTGGCCAGTTATTATGATTCCTTTCATCAGTGATTTCCATTAGCAGCTCAGTACCTTGATTGCATGAATACATCTAATTGGTTTCTAATGACCCATACACTTGACCATTGCTGATTAGATTGGATGTTAGCTCTGTGAATTTAGCTGAAAGTGTTTCCACAGATGTTCATGATGCCACCTAGTGGCCAGTAAAGCACTTTAGTTCACTGTTGCTTCCATATCACATCCAACCTAACCAGTGCAGCATGGTATCATCAGGTCTATGAAATGTCTATTGTTCAGTTTGCTTTTGTCATTTAACCTGCTACACTACTTGGTTAATTTTAGTAAATGTATGTATGTCCTTGTTGTGACTTATTGCCGATAGATGTGTTACATTTTGTATATATTTTTTCAATAAAGATATTCATTTTTTAGCTTATACCGCTTGGGTTTCCTTCCCAATCATTTTCTAGCTTTCTTGCTACCATTCCTTTTGTTACAGGTAACTATTTATTGGGAACCCCACACCCCCTCTTTTTTTGAAGGGGTGAGACGGTGAGGCCATTATCTCCCTGTGGCACCCCAGCTCAGTCTGGTTTTTGCTGTTGTTTGAAGTCCAGGAGTTAGCCAAGGAAACAAATCATTTTGTGTAAAAAAAAAAAAAATAAACAAATGTTTTATGTGGAACCTATTGTGTTGGCTCTTTTTTACTCCAAGAAGTGAAGAAGGTGGGCCTGGTAGATGAAGGTTGCTGCTGGAGATACTGAGGTGGGTGTTGGCGAGGGCCGAGGTATCAGTCTACATATCTCTGTCTTTGGTCAGGCCCACTGACCCTCTGCTGCTGAAAGTAGAAAAGGGCAGACCGTTAATCCCCCTAGCAAGCCTTGCCTCCCTCTTACCGATGCAGCAGTGGTATCTGCTGCTGTGCAAGGAGAATGTGGAGTGGAGTGAGATAGGGCTACTATAGGAGGAAAAAGACAGGATTGCTGGTATGTTCTCTCTGCCGTGTGCCACTCACACGAAGTGCTGGAAAAATTTCATGTGATTTTTCATGGTGGCAGTGATCAAGTTGCTGCTATTTGTTGGTAGGGCAAGGTAAAAAAAAAAAAAGCCCACAATGCCAAGTACTGGTTACCCAATTCGGAGGTAACAAAGGCCCAGCCAGCAGTGTTAATTTTGACAATGGAAATATTTTCATTGACTGATGTGACGGTATTCACCGTCACTGGGAGTGAAAGACAGATACTTAATGGACACTGAAAAATGGTTTGGATAACTTCAAATGGGAGAGTAATATTCATCAACAATATCTCTCAAGAAATATGAAGATTTAATCCCACTTTACACTGTGAGACCTGTAGCCTGTCGCCATGAAGTCTGTGACTTCTAAATAATCAAAGTAATGCTCAGATGTGTATTCCATGTACTTCAATATAGGAGACGGACAGACTGTCACTGGCAGGCTCTCCCTAGTGTCTATCTATTGAGGTGTGATGTGGATTGTGTTAAGTCTGTCTGTTTCATTGTTAAATATTAATGACCTCGCATTGTTTCTGGCTAGATAATTGGTTCAGGTTAATTCTATTTCTGTATACAATTTCATCTGCATATGATAATGTAATCAGTCAACCTCTGACCTATGTGTGGTAATCTGATTAGAAGGGGGAGGTCCACGCTGTATATAAATTCTGTGTGACTGTTCAATAAAGAGAGATTCCAGTACAAGCTAAGTTGTCAGCTAGGTTTGTATGTACAAGTACAGTGTTGGTTGAGGTCTTGTTACAACTGAATTAACAATATTTTAGTTAACTTAAATAAAACTAAAACAATTCAGATGACTAAATCAATGACTAGTGAAAAGACTAAAATATGACCAATACTAAAATTGGATTTTAGTCAAAAGAATAAGACTAAAACTAAATCGAAATTTGGTGTTAAAATTAACACTACACTACCACATAAGAATAAGTGGGCATTTATTAAGCTACTGAAAGAAAAAATATTTAATGCTGGTAATATATTCAGGTCATATGTGCAATGGCATTACAGGCAATAGAGTTAAGAGTTTTTTTTGGATTATATATTATTATTATTATTATTATATTATTATAGATTATTATATTATTTTAATGTTATACTTCTGTTTTTCAAAAAGCAATATCTTTGTTTGTTTTTAAAACTTGGTTTTATTTATAAAGATGTTATACTGTATATCAACAGCTCTGAAATATCATTCGACACAGCATTCCATATTGTCATCTTTGAACCAACTAATTTTATTCAAAGGGCCTCAAAGTTTAATTAAGATTTGCTACTTGAAAAGAATCCTAGACATATTAAACAGAACCTTGTATGAATTTTCCTAAACAAAAATCACATCCACAGTTAGAATTTAATTAATTAAAAAAAAATCCTATCCTGCGCCTTTGATTTTTTTCCTTACTGCGGTTGAAAACGACTATTGATTTCATCATGTTAACTATTGGAAAATCAAATGCTCTGAAAATGAACATTTTCAAATGAAATTCTACCGGTGCAAACAAGTGTCAAAAACCCCAACCTATAACTAGCCTTTGCAGGAAGGAGCACATGGAAAGGCAACGCATATTAAACACAAACAAAAATTCCCAGTTTACTTACCAGCCAGCCTGCAACAAAAACAAATTGACCCTGTCTAACAGTTCACATTAAAAACAAGGGGTTTTGTCATACACATTTTCAAGTCTATGTGTAAGCTGCATTGGTCCTTCAAGGCACCTCAATGTACTGCAGTCTTAACTCTATATCTTTCAGAGGCTCCCAAATTGAAACACATATAGCAGTGGACAGAATAGGGGCAGGTGTGCCTGGAGGAAGCCCATCCCTTCTTAAGGCTGGCCATGCATTATACATTTTTTTTACAATTTTCTGTACAATTTCCTTAAAATTAACCAACTATGTAGTACAAAGGCCTGCCTAATTGGTTACAAGTGAAAGTGTTCTTTAGCTTTGTCATAATATTATGTGGTTTGTGGAAAATCTAACAGTATATTGTACAAGAAAATTGAACATGTATGGCCAGCCTAAGGGTACAGGGATGCACTGACACCCAGCAAGAGAACAATGGCAACTGAAGGTATCCTGTGCATCCCCACACAAATTCATCAGCTGTACAAACAAATGGCAAGCACCCCAACCTATAACTAGCCTTTGCAGCAAGGAGCACATGGAAGGGCAGCACACATCAAAAACAAACAAAACTTCCTATCTCACGTACCACCCAGCCTGCAACAAAACTGAATTGACTCTATCGAACAGTTTATGTTAAAAACAAGGGGTTTAGTCACACACCTTTGCAAACATATGTGTAAGCTGCCAATACATATTCTACTGGTGAATGGCCGGCTTTAGTGCAGGCCTGCCGACATCTGGGGAAAAAAGTTAATACACTTGTTTTCATCTTTTTTATCTAGTATGTATGGTCTCAAATTATTATCCTGCCAAGAGGTTTTACATTTGTATTTATTTATCTCTAACCACAACTTATTTTTCTTGGGTAGGGGTTAGAACCTCTGTCTGGGTGCACATTAACAAGAAGGAACCCCCCCTAAGGGAACGGGACTTTAAAGGTCAAAATAAACACAAGTATAAGATAAAAATGATACATTTTAATATAACACATGTGTTATATTAAAATGTATCATTTTTAATTTATACTTGTGGTGTTACTTTTGGCCTTTAGTGCCCATTCACACTACCGCGACTTGTCAGGCGACTGGTCAGCCTGACAAGTCGCGGTCCATGCACTGCTACGGGAACCGTTCTAATAGGAGCGACTAAAGTCGCTCCGACTTAGAAAAAGGTTCCTGTACTACTCCTGTTCCTGTACATTATATGAAGTCCGTGCAAGTCGCGCTGAATTTGCGGTGCACGCGACTTCACAGGTCGCCCCCGAAGTCGTGCCGCGTTAGTGCGAACCGGCACTTAAAAGTCCCATTCCCTTAGGGGGATTCCTTCTTGTTTGCAATTGGGGATGTTGGCCATTTAACACCCTGCTCTGCCTTGATGAGTGCCCTCTAGACTGGGTACACATTAGGAAGACTTCCTCAGAGTTCCTGCTATTGAAACAAAAGTTCGAAATGAAAAAAAAAAAAGTGAAAATTCAATCTTGACAGTTATCCCCATTGTGAGTTTTCCCCTTTATTCACATTTCTGTACAACTAAAAAAAGCAGCCCACTTTACTGAAATTTGTACACAATGCTTTAACTGCTTGCTGACCGCCACACGACTATTTACTGCGGCGGTTAGCCCCTCACAGGCAAAGCGACGTAGCACTACGTCGCTAGCCTGGGAGGGTCTCAGGAGCGAGCGCGCGCCGCCGGAGGCGCGGTCACGGACCCCCTCGCGCGTGTGACCGGCGGACCCGATCGTCCGCCGGTCACTCGCGATCGTCGGTGGAGAGGGAGAAAGGCAGGCGGCTAATGTAAACAAGCCGCCTGTCATTCTCCCCTGTGTAGGAACAGTGATCATACGGTTCTACTATGTAGGACCATTGATCACTGTTCCTACACCTCAAGCCACAGCCAATCACAGTTAGAATCACGCCCCTAGGGACACACATAACCCCTCCCGCTCAAAAAAAGTTAACCCCTTCACGGCCAGTGTAATTTTACAGTAACAGTGCATATTTATAGCACTGATTACTGTAGTAATGTCACTGGTAACCCCAAAAGTGTAAAAAATGTCAGTCAAGGGTCCGATCTGTCCGCCGCAATGTCGCAGTACCACAAAAAAATCGCAGATCGCCGCCATTACGCGTTAAAAAAAAAACAACAAAAATTACAAAAATCTTTCCCTTTGTTAGTAAATGCGATAACTTTTGCGCAAACCAATCAAAATACGCTTTTTGAGATTTTTTTTTACCAAACATATGTAGCATAAAACAAATTGGCCGAAAATGTTAAAAAATTTTGATTATTACATTTTTTTTGGGGGAATTTCATATAAAAAAATGTGAAAAATATTGTTATTTTTGCAAAATTGACGCTCTTTTTTTGTTTATAGCGCATGATCAAAAAATCGCACAGGTGATCAAATACCACCAAAAGAAAGCTCTGTTTGTGGGGAAAAATGGACATCAAATTCGTCGCACGACCACGCAATTGTCCGTTAAAGTCACGCAGTGCCGAATCGCAAAATAGGCCCTGGTCAGGAAGGGGGTAAAATCTTCCGGGGCTTAAGTGGTTAATAGCCATTTTTACTGTGATAGGTCTATAAATGGCAAATTGGTGGATATAAATAAACAGCACCGAATAAAGAACTATCAGTTACTTGTTATGCTTGATAAGGATGCTGAATCAAGACATTCTCAGACTGCTCCTTCCACAAACACATAGTGCAGAGCCTACAAAATTATTTATTATACCCATAGGTGTGCACAGCCAATTGCATTAGGGTGTGCACTACAGAGCTCAAACACATATGTGCATGTGTATATATACTGATGGTGTCAGCAGAGCAGTGGACGGTGTCAGTAGAGCAGTGGATGGTGTCATAAGGGCAGTCGATTTTATTTTTATTAACTATGGGCCACTCGGGCTGGTTAGGGTGTGCCCAGGCACACCTGGCACACCCTGTGCGCACGCCTATGGTTATACCCAGTGATCTGGGAGAACATTATGTTACTTATATTCACCTATTAGCTGTGCTATAGCGATGTCCTTTTAAATGTCCTACTGACCTAGAATGCACAATGCATACATTTTCCCAAGCCCCAAATGACAAAGGTGTAGAATTTAGCATGAATAAAGACTCTAAAGTATAATTAATTGTGCTATAATAATATGTCTCAAGCCTTTATGCAATCTTAAATGTCAGCCAAATAACTTGTCATCCAAGTATGCCACATGGATATGTACTTACTGTGTTGTAGTTAAGAGTGCTGGATAATTTTCTGCTATGTATATCTTGTTTATTTAAATGGTTACATAAAGCCATGACAGGTGCTAGTCTCTACAGTGTGCTGGAGCTATTTTGCCTGGTGCAAATTAATACACAACACCAGAATTCATGTGAGCGCCTCTCTAAGTAGTATAATCCTTAGGGATTATCAGGTTTAATATCCCCCAGGGGAAAACAAAACTCTGTTAACCACTTAAGCCCCGGAGGATTTGGCTGCTAAACGACCAGGGGGTATTTTGCGATTCGGCACTGCGTGACTTTAACGGACAATTGCGCGGTCGTGCGACGCTGTACCTAAACGAATTTGGCGTCCTTTTTTTCCCACAAACAGAGCTTTCTTTTGGCGGTATTTGATCACCTGTGCGATTTTTTGATCACGCGCTATAAACAAAAAAAGAGCGTCAATTTTGCAAAAATAGCAATATTTTTCCCTTTTTTTTATATGAAATTCCCCCAAAAAAAATGTAAAAATCAAAATTTTTTAACATTTTCGGCCAATTTGTTTTATGCTACCTATGTTTGGTAAAAAAAATTGCAAAAAGCGTATTTTGATTGGTTTGCGCAAAAGTTATTGCGTTTACTGACTAAGGGAAAGATTTTTGTCATTTTTGTTGTTTTTTTTTTAACACGTAATGGCGGCGATCTGCGATTTTTTTTTGCGGTACTGCGACATTGGGGCGGACAGATCGGACCCTTGACTGACATTTTTGACACTTTTGGGGTTACCAGTGACATTTCTACAGTAATCAGTGCTATATATATATGCACTGTTACTGTAAAAATACACTGGTAGTGAAGGGGTTAACTTTATTTGAGAGGGAGGGGCTGTGTGTGTCCCTAGGGGCGTGATTCTTACTGTGATTGGCTGTGGCTTCAGCTGTATGCAGAGTGATCAATGGATCTACATAGTAGATCCATATGATCAGCTCTCATACAGAGGGGAGAATGACAGGCAGCTTGTTTACACAAGCTGCCTGACTTTCTCCCTCTCCCCCGCCGATCGCAGAGTGGCCGGCGGACATCGGGTCCGCCGGTCACACGCGCGGGGGGGTCCGTGACCACGCGGGAGCGCGCCTCCGGCGGCGCGCGCTCGCTCCCTAGACCCTCACAAGCTAGTGACGTAGCCCTACGTCACTTTGCCTGTGAGGGGCTGACCGCCGACGTAGATCGGCGTGCGGCGGTCGGCAAGTGGTTAAATCAGAATCATTTGACAGACAGCGCTAGAATGTCATTCAATTACTGCATTTAATTTAAACCAAGCAGTTTTAGGTTATAAAAAATAATAATAATGTGTTGTCAATTCAAATTCAAGAAGACATTGTATAGATCATATACAATTATGACTATATGATATTATTGAACCATTTTCCTGCACATATAAGTATGGTATCCAGGGGAGCCATCTTTACTAATTACACATGCAGGCTCTTCTTCCTTCTGCAGATGCCGCAGAATGATTTTGCCTTACTACTTCTTCCTATGTAAGCAAGTCTACCAAGTCTAAGCAAGTCTGCGACGCTGTCTCTGTGGCTGGGATTCTATTTTTAATCATAGAGTCAGTCAAATAATCTGTGCATCATACAAAATACAGTATGTGCTCATAGTAACTGTTAAGGATATTACAATACTCCATCGTTTGTTGTGCGACTGCAATGCTTCGACTACTATGTGACATGCAGTAAAAGTGATTGTAAAAGTTATTATTATAATATTAAAATAAAAAAAACACCTGCTCTCTTCTCACGTTCCTCACTAGTGCTCCTGGCTCCTCACCCTCGCTGAATGCCCCCACAGCAAGCCACCTGCTGTGGGGGGTATATATGTGCAAATACTGCGCTAATTCAAATTGTGCAGGGGTGTTGCTAGGTAGGGAAAAAGACCAGGGGCTTCAGCCTGAAGGTAAATCTTATCCAACAACGCATAGCTCCTTGGCCGGCGCTGGATTAAAGGTGTAACACCAATTAGAGCATTTTGATGGGGCAACACCTCTGAACCCCTTTACATTACACAGCCCCCCCACACACCTCTGGACCTCTTTACATTACACAGGGCTCCTCCACACCTCTGGACCCCTTTACATTACACAGCTCCCCCACACCTCTGGACCCCTTTTGCATTACACAGCCCCCGCACACCTCTGGAACCCTTTACATTACACAGCCCCCCTCCCAAACCCCTGGACCCTTTTACATTACACAGCCCCCCACCCCCACACACATCTGGACCTCTTTTGCATTACATAGCCCCCCCCACACCTCTGGACCGACCCCTTTTGCATTACACAGCCCCCACCACACCTCTGGAACCCTTTTGGATTACACAGCCCCCCCCCCCCCCCACAGCTCTGCCCCTTCCTACCTGATTCAGGCATGCAGAGGGGGAAACACAGGAGAGCGGAGAAGGACAGAGGCAGAACTGGAGAGAGAAACACCAGCGCTAATTAGACAGCGGGAGTTGCCGGAGTTAACTTTCCAAGTTACCCAGCAGGTGATTGGTTGCTAGGTGGTAACTTGGAAAGTTAACCCCGGCAGCTATTGCTCTCTGTTCAGTACTGGTGTGCAAACTGCATACTATAGCCCTATACATCCCAACTTTCGAACTTCAGAATGAGGGACACTTGAGAGAGGAAGTGAACTGTGGCGCGTAGTATGGTAAAATGGGTTTGGCTAAATGCTAAAAAAAAGCATGCTTCCTTGTACTTATAAAAAATCTTTGATTGCTGTCCCACAAGCTCGAGTCTCAAGGACACAAACCCCAGTACAATCATTTAAAAAATAATAAAAACACTTCCATTACAAATGGTTTTGCACAAACTGTGGAAGAGTGCGTTACGCTAAGTGTGGAAGGATTTGAGCATTTGTGTGTACAGATTGCAAAGTTCAGGAATGCATTGTACAGTGTGCAGGGTTCAGGAATGTATAGTACAGAGTGCAGGGTTCAGGAATGCTTTGCACAGGGCGCAAGGTTCAGTAATGCGTTACATTCAGAGTGCAAGGTTCAGGAATGTGATGTACAGAGTGCAAGGATCAGGAGAGCGTTGTACAGGGTGCAAGGTTCAGGAATGTGTTGTACAGGGTGCAAGGTTCAGGAATACGTTACACAGAGTGCAGGGTTCAGGAGTGCGTTTCATACAGAGTGCAAGGTTCAGGAGAGCGTTGTGCAGAGTGCAAGGTTCAGGAGTGCATTTCATACAGAGTGCAAGGTTCAGAAGTGCATTTCGTAATGGGTGCAAGGTTCTGGGGTGCGTTTGGTACAGGGTGCAAGGTTCTTGTGTGTTTCATACAGGGTGCAAGGTTCAGGAGTGCGTTGTACAGAGTGCTAGGTTCAGGAGTGCGTTTCATACACGGTTCAAGATTCTGGAGTGTGTTTCGTACAGGGTGCAAGGTTCAGGAGTACGTTGTACAGAGCACAAGGTTCAGGAATGTGTTTCATACAGAGTGCAAGGTTCAGGAATGCGTTGTACAGAGTGCAAGGTTCAGGAATGCATTGTACAGAGTGCAAGGTTCAGGAATGCATTGTACAGAGTGCAAGGTTCAGGAATGCGTTGTACAGAGTGCAAGGTTCAGGAATGTGTTGTACAGAGTGCAAGGTTCAGGAATTAGTTAAACTGCAAAAAAAAAAAAACAATTAGTTAAATATAGCACACTTATCTTAAAATCTTGATTAGCAGCATACAGGAGCCGAGGGAAGAATGGCGACATCAAATGGAACATAAATCAGTGCAGCCTACAGCAGGACATGCAGCAGTGTAACATTTATACAGCACATCCTGTGATTGGTGGGCAATCTGGGGTGGCCACAAGGAGAGTGATTGAAGCCGTCAAATTGAAGCAGTGATGTTGGGGTGGGCGGGGCCGATATGCGGTGCTCCGCCCCTTTGTTCCGTGCCTAGACAAATAGCAGCTGGCCGGGGAGGAAGGTGTCAGGGGGCAGGACCAATTTCTAATTACTGTATGTGCACACACAGCGGTGTATAATTCAGGTTTATTATACACCGTTGTGGGCGCACAAACAGCAGTTACAATTGGTCCCTCCCCCTGCCACCTTCCTCCCCAGCCAGTGGCTGTTTGTCTATGGAACAAAGGGGAGGAGCCCCGTATATCGGCCGGCCCACCCCAACATCACTGCTTCAATTTGACAGCTCCAACCAGTCTCATTGCAGCTGCCACCGGCTTGCCCATCAATCACTGAATGTGCTGTATAAATTTTATATTGCTGAGATATGTAGCCCCGAGTTCCTGGCCAACCCCAGGTATTGGGACTAGGGGCTAATCATTTTAAATAAGCAATACCAGACCCAGGGCTTTTTGGGGGCCCACTCTGGGTTATAGCCCCAGTCAGCCCCTCCCACCCGACGCCACTGAAATTGTGTCTACAGCTGCTCGCACTACAATGGACAAAACATTGCAATAAACGTATATTAAAAAAAAGTGCAGCGCTAAACCAAATAAATAAATGTAAACATATCAAGGAGCAAATATTTAATAAGACATAAAGTGCAAAAGTATCAAAATTAAGTGATAGTGACAGTAAAATTCATATAATAATTGTAAAGTCCACAAAATGAAGAACGAAAGTCCTGGTGCAGAGACTGTAATAAAAATGTGATCGTGCCACCATCCGCGCTTCCATTACCACTGTGTAACCGTCCGCTGAGAATATTTTGGCCATTGCATATATATATATATATATATATATATATATATATATATATACACAAAGTATCTCACAAAAGTGAGTACACCCCCCCATTTTTGTAAATATTTTATAACTTTTCATGTGACAACACTGAAGAAGTGACACTTTGCTACAATGTAAAGTAGTGAGTGTACAGCTTGTATAACAGTGTATATTTGCTGTCCCATCAAAATAACTCAACACACAGCCATTAATGTCTAAACCGTTGGCAACAAAAAGTGAGTACACCCCTAAGTGAACATGTCCAAATTGGGCCCAGTTAGCCTTTTCCCCTCCCCAGTGTCATGTGACGCGTTAGTGTTACAAGGTTTCAGGTGTGAATGGGAAACAGGTGTGAAATTTGGTGTCATCGCTCTCACTCTCCCATACTGGTCACTGAAAGTTCAACGTGGCACCTCATGGCAAAGAACTCTCTGAGGATCTGAAAAAAAAGAATTGTTGCTCTATATGAAGATGGCCTAGACTATAAGAAGATTGCCAAGACCCTGAAACTGAGCTGCAGCACGGTGGCCAAGACCATACATCAGTTTAACAGGACAGGTTACACTCAGAACAGACCTCGCCATGGTCGACCAAAGAAGTTGAGTGCACATGCTCAGTGTCATTTCCAGAGGTTGTCTTTGGGAAATCGATGTATGAGTGCTGCCAGCATTGCTGCAGAGGTTGAAGGGGTGGGGGGTCAGCCGGTCAGTGCTCAGACCATACACCGCACACTGCATCAAATTGGTCTGCATGGCTGTCGTCCCAGAAGGAGGCCTCTTCTAAAGATGATGCACAAGAAAGTACGCAAATTGTTTGCTGAAGACAAGCAGACTAAGGACATGGATTACTGGAACCATGTCCTTTGGTCTGATGAGACCAAGATAAACCTATTTGGTTCAGATGGTGTCAAGCGTGTGTGGTGGCAACCAGGTGAGGAGTACAAAGACAAGTGTGTCTTGCCTACAGTCAAGCATATTGGTGGGAGTGTCATGGTCTGGGGCTGCATGAGTGCTGTCAGCATTGGAGAGCTACAGTTCATTGAGGGAACCATGAATGCCAACATGTACTGTGACAAACTGAAGCAGAGCATGATTCCCTCCCTTCGGAGACCGTGCAGTATTCCAAGATAACGACCACAAATACACCTCCAAGATGACCACTGCCTTGCTAAAGAAGCTGAGGGTAAAGGTGATGGACTGGTCAAGCATATCTCCAGACCTAAACTCTATTGAGCATCTGTGGGGCATCCTCAAACAGAAGGTGGAAAAATTTAAGGTTCCCCTAAGTTGGGACTTTTAAGGCACATAGATTTAAGAAGATTAATAATAGTAATGGTGATGAAAAAATAATAAATTTTATTAAATACAAATACAAATAATGAATTAAAAAACAATGTGCAAGCAGAAAAAGGACAGAAAGAAACAACTCATATCGCTAGAACATGGAACCCGACATGTTTCAGAGCTAAAATGCTTGCTCCTTCTTCAGGGGAGGTTCAAAGCGGTACTTTGGTGATACAAAAATGGGCGTATAAGAACCAAACATTTATAGAGATTTTTCATATTAAAAGGTGACTAATACAGTTCACATAGTATATAACATATGTAATGAGTACTTACAGAGTTAAATCATAGCTGAGCTTTAATAGCCTGCACAAGGGTTAAAAACAACTGGTGGTATGGATCTGTCTGGCGGACATATGCAGCAACATGAATTGTGGATTGATGTTAATATTTGGAAAGACCACAGCTGTTAGGCCAGGCAAATGACCACAATCAACTGGACATCTGAAGTCCTCAGAAAAGGGGGGAAGCCAGGTGCAGTCTCCTAGGTGAAAAATATGCCCAGTGTAAGTGCTGCCGATCTGAAAGATAGGCAGACAGCAACTGGTTAACTTGGAAATTTGGTTCAACAGTATAAAGATAACTGTATATAAAAAATATTGAAGGAGATGTCCAAAAAAGGGACTGCAAAATGTCAAGAAATTAAATGAATGTATTGCTTTGGAAGATATAACAAAGAAGGAGTATTAATCATACCTTATTATTTGACCAGATTCTCTTCTGTGCATCCCGGCACGGTGAGACACACACCGCGTCAGCGGTGTGCTGCCTTGGTCCTTTTTTTTTGCCATCTACTCTGTTCCCTAGTGGTCCAGTGTTGACCAATGAGCAGCCGTGGTGTTTCCCTTACACTTCCGGTTGCGATCTCCGTGCCGGTGGAGCGCAAGTGCCGGATTCGCCCACACCACGTCACGCCGCAGCGTGACACACATGGGTTGGGGGCGGGCCCGGCATCAGCGCTCCAGGGAGTCCTCCCTGCGAGGCCAGCTGTATTGCATTCCCACTCATCGGCGAGCACTCTTATAGTGCACCTCTCCCAACACACAGCCAGCGCTTTTGTTTGCTGGCTGTAGTGTGGAGAGGACGCCGTTACACGAATCTGGTCAAATAATAAGGTATGATTGATTAATACTCCTTCTTTTGTTATATCTTCCAAAGCAATACATTCATTTAATTTCTTGACATTTTGCAGTCCCTTTTTTGGACATCTCCTTCAATATTTTTTTATATACAGTTATCTTTATACTGTTGAACCAAATTTCCAAGTTAACCAGTTGCTGTCTGCCTATCTTTCAGATCGGCAGCACTTACACTGGGCATATTTTTCACCTAGGAGACTGCACCTGGCTTCCCCCCTTTTCTGAGGACTTCAGATGTCCAGTTGATTGTGGTCATTTGCCTGGCCTAACAGCTGTGGTCTTTCCAAATATTAACATCAATCCACAATTCATGTTGCTGCATATGTCCGCCAGACAGATCCATACCACCAGTTGTTTTTAACCCTTGTGCAGGCTATTAAAGCTCAGCTACGATTTAACTCTGCAAGTACTCATTACATATGTTATATACTATGTGAACTGTATTAGTCACCTTTTAATATGAAAAATCTCTATAAATGTTTGGTTCTTATACGCCCATTTTTGTATCACCAGAGTACCGCTTTGAACTCCCCTGAAGAAGGAGCAAGCATTTTAGCTCCGAAACATGTCGGGTTCCATGTTCTAGCGATATGAGTTGTTTCTTTCTGTCCTTTTTCTGCTTGCACATTGTTTTTTAATTCATTATTTGTATTTAATAAAATTTATTATTTTTTCATCACCATTACTATTATTAATCTTCTTAAATCTATGTGCCTTAAAAGTCCCAACTTAGGGGAACCTTAAATTTTTGCATTTCTATTAGGGATGTGGCACAACAAGCTCTAGGTCTTTAGCACACCCCCCAAACAGAAGGTGGAGGAGCGCAAGGTCTCTCTAACATCCACCAGCTCCGTAAGGTCATCATGGAGGAGTAGAAGAGGACTTAAGTGGCAACCTGTGAAACTCTAGTGAACTCCATGCCCGGGAGAGTTAAGGCAGTGCTGGAAAATAATGGTGGCCACACTAAATATTGACACTTTGGGCCAATTTGTAAAATATCACTTAGGGGTGTACTCACTTTTGTTGTCAGCAGTTTAGACATTAATGGCTGTGTTGAGCTATTTTGAGGGGACAGCAAATTTACACTGTTATACAAGCTCTACACTCACTACTTTACATTGTAGCAAAGTGTAATTTCTTCAGTGTTGTCACATGAAAAGATAATAAAATATTTACTAAAATGTAAGGGGTATACTCACTTTTATATATATTATGTATATATATATATATACACACACACAGTATATATATATATATATATATATATATATATATATATATATATATATATATAAAACCTCTCTAGTGATTACCCTAATTGTTATCTGTCCTGATGTGAATACAATCTAAATCATTACTTCCTGATTGTAAACATGGCGTCATGGAGTGTATTCCAAGCCTCACTAAAGATTTCCATGTGTGCGTGTCATGGAGTGCGTTCCAAGCCTCACCATAGAATCCTATGTGTGCGTATCACAACTCCACCTGACTGTATACAATGCGCATGCGTCGTCCGAATCACCATGAGGTGCAGCGCCAAAAATTATTCAGCACGATCGTTGCCATTCTACAGATCGGAATGGCGGATCTCAAAAGGAGAATGATAATTGAATTCGTACCAAGCCTCACTATGGGTGTGGATATATCAAGCAAACCATGATTCCAATACTGAATTAGCTCTACATTGGATTAGCTCTACACTTGCTGTGGGGGCACTTGTGCATGTTCGCACTGGAGCCTTGCTGTGTGTGTCCATAAGACACAAAGAGTGGGGCTTGGCCCCACCCCCATGCCACTGGCTCTGAATGACAGCAGCTACCAGTGCTGCATCTATACCAATGAGGAGCCAGAGTCTCAGCTCTTGTGCACAATGCTGGATCAAGATTGTGCTCAGGAAAGCTATTTTTTCATTTTCAAATTCACCTCCACATGATTGGATGTATGAAGTGAACACAAAATTCCTTCAGTCAGCCTCACATTTTAGTAAATATGGCCCCTGTATGATTTGGGGTGTGCCTGAAGTTCAATATTTAATTTTTGGAGCCATAACCATAGACATATTATAAGACCAATAATCATTGCCATGTCACTAGAACAAAACAGTTGTCATGGTCAGCAGCAAGAACTATGACATATTACCAGATGCAGACAGATCTCTTGTTGCAATACTCAGAATGACTAACAACTACCAGAGCCAGCAAAGCCATGTTACTAGAGACAGTGTGACTCTGTTAACAGGGACAGTTAAGCCTCTCTACTAGGGACTGAGCCGAGCTAGCTATGATAAGCACTGTTACTGGGGTGATACATTAAAAGCAGCTTGCCTAAATTTGACCAGAAAATGGGAAAATGCATTTTCAATATTTGTAATAAACAAAAAGATATATACGGTAGTAATTGAGGCGTAAAGTAGAACTTGTTAGGTAAAAATATAACTCTAACATAACCCCTGCTAACTTTTTTTTATAAATCCTTTTTATTAGGGTTTTGAAGTTTGGTAGTACAAAACAGAGCCAGCTGGGCATTCCCTGGTCTAAGATACAGTACAGAAAATAGAAAACAAGCAATATAACCTATTGCTAATGCTAATATCTAATCAATTATACGCACTCGGGTCTACCAGAAATATAGGTTCGAAAGTGAGATGACATATGTCACGATTCACCAATCCCATATTATCTCATGTAATATAGGATGCATCAAAGTATCCTCCGCCCCATAAAGGAATCTAGTCTTTTAGGACTAAGAATAGGCATTTACTGATCTGAAATAATCATGTTGTAGGTAGAGATGGGAAGGCCCTATATTCCTATTATTGTTCTGCACCATCACAGCATAATGTTTCCATATAGTCTGGTGGTCAGTAAATGTTTTTTTCTTTTCTTTCGCTCAGTAAAATGGTGAGACCAACATCCAGAGTTTGGAAACATTTCCACAGTGCAATTTCTGCTAAGAGCAAAACTGCAATCTGCAAATATTGTGAGAAGAAATATTCTTTTCCAAATTCTACAAGGATGACAAAACACATCTTGGCATGCCAGAGGTGCCCTAAAGATATTAACAAATACTTTATCAAATAAATGATGAGGACCATAATGGAGTAGCTTTTCCCTCCGGAGTTCTCATTCCAGAAACACTCCTGCTACTTCTTGATCATCTTAAAGTGTTTCTTCACCAGCAGCATCTTCACGTAAGGAAGTGTTTTTATGTCTCACCTTTGGATGAGTTATTGTATCGTAATTCCTCAGGCTTTAATGTTGGGCGGGCGCCGGCTTCACTGTCCTATCAGTAGCAAGTATCGGAGGCCAGACGACTTCTTAATACAAGGCATCTTATGCATACTCCACCCCTACCGGGGAAGTCACAGGTGGGAAAGCATTGACGTAACGCGTATAGGGGGCGGAGCCTGCATACCCGACGTCACATCTCTTCCTGATCTATCACGAGCAGCTCTACATGCATGTACTGCCGAGTGCTTTTCTTGTAAGTGCGGCTATTTTTTTAATAAAATACCTTATTTAATGAAGCAGAGAGCACTAGATTCTTTCCTTTTACTCCTTATATATGTCACCCGTGATCGGAGGTGGAACCCTGAATCAGCCCCCCTGTTTGTGGACTAACATCTTGTATTCCCCAGTGAGGGTAAAAGCTGTTATTGACCCGTGGTTTCCGGGTCTAGGAACAAGGTGAGAGGCCACTTTAGATGTTGAAGGGTACCTTGTCACATTCACTGACTTGACACCATATCTGGATTATGGGATTTATTTGATGGACTTTTTGTTTTTGCACTATTTATGATTTACACTGCTAATAATATTTTTGAAAGCTTATGTTTTACTTATATTATACTTTATTTATTCATTGTATTATACACATATTTGTCTGGCGCAACACTGTTCTTTGTTAGATATTGGATTTTGGTTGTGAGGAGTGAGCACAATTTTGGTGTGTGCAGCCGGATTTGAAGAATATATTGTGTGCACTGTACAGTATAAAATATTAGATTACATTTTTTCACTTTTTTGATACACAGAGATTATTTAATTTAGTGTGTCACATTTTTGCGCTGATAGTTTTTTGATGTATTTGGAAACCACTGCCTCCCAAAAATACACAATACCTTCATTTATAGATAAAATGACACCCGAAAATCATGAGAACATTCATTAAGCTCTTGCAAGAGCAATATATGCTTCTGGATCAGCATTGTCAACTGAAAATGCATATTGGCAGGAAGCTTTTACATTATTATAGGGGGAAGGGGGTGGTTACCACTTCTCATATATAAGAGGATTGTGTTGTTTACACCTTGTTTCGCCCCTGCTGTTAATCCATTCCCTGCCAGTGTCATTTATACCCTGCCAGTGTCATTTATACAGTAACAGTGCATTTTTTTTTAGCACTGATCACTGTACTGGTGTTATTGGTCCCCAAAAAGTGTCACTTAGTGTCAGATTTTTCTGCTGCAATGTCGCAGTCCTGCTAAAAATTGCTGATCACGGCCATTATTAGTAAAAACAATAAAAAAAAAATAAAATGTCTATAAATGTATGCCATAGTTTGTAGACGCTATAACTTTTGTGCAAACCAATCAATTTACACCTTTTGCCACATTTCAGGCTTCAAACATAAATATATAAAACTGTAATTTTTTGATGAAGAATCATCAACAAGTGGGACACAATCATGAAGTGGAACGAAATTTATTGGATATTTCAAACTTTTTAAAAAAAATAAATAACTGAAAACTTGGGCGTGCAAAATTATTCTGCCCCTTTACTTTCAGTGCAGCAAACTCTCCAGAAGTTCAGTGAGGATATCTGAATGATCCAATGTTGACCTAAATGAGTAACGACCAATATTCCCAGGTTTTAGTGTATTCTTCCCTTCTGTCCTGTGAGGACAACACTAGATCCTCCAAAGAATTAAGGGACCTTACTTTGTTCAGCCACATTGCAACTGAGGGGGGAGCGGGTTGCTTCCATTGAAGACTGATGCAGGCCTTGGCAGCATTAAGTAAATGGCAAAGATTTTTTATATATTTTAAGGGGAATTTGTGAACAGTGTAAAAGAAAAAAGGCCGGGCCATCTGGAATTTGGTACTCGTCATTTTTGGGTGATTCTTCTGACTTCCGAAAAAAATAGTTTTGTTTTAAATATTTTTATAGGGTAAGTTTTATTGCAGAAAGCAAAAAATAGTTTTTTTTTTTTTTCAAAGATATGGTTCTTTTTTTTGTTTAGAGCGCAAAGAATAAACAATGCAGAGGTAATCAAATACCACAAAAAGAAAGCTCTATTTGTGGGAAAAAAATACATCAAATTTATTATGGTACAGCGTCGCACAATTGCGCAATTGTCATTTAAAGCAACGCAGTGCCATATCGCAAAAAATGGCCTGGTCAGGAAGGGGGTAAAACTTTCCGGAGTTGAAGTGGTTATTTGCGTTTATTGGTAATTTTGTTGTTGCTGTGCCTTGTTAGTAATTTTTTTTGTTTAATTGCATTTAGTATTTTACATCTGAAATTGTAGGATTTACAATGTTCCATGATTTGAATGCCCCCATTGAGGTTGTTAAGGGGAGTGGAGCAGTCTGTCCTCTATAAGGGAAATTCCTCAAGGCCTTCTAAGACTCAAGACAGGCCGCCTCCAAGACCACAGAGGCATTTGAAGTATCTGACATCGACCAATTATGTGTGTGAGAAAGGAGGAGAGCTACAAAAAGAAGTATGGAGATCAGGACAAGCTAGGCCACCAGGGTCTTTGAAGATTCAATAGTCCTAGTTGAAACCTAGGCTGGCAGGAACCCCAAAGAAGGTCAGTTATGAATGAGTTAAATTGTTTAAAATACTTTTTAGGGATCCAAATTGGAGAATGTCTCACTATGTAAAGTATGGCAGGGAGTATTTTCATGTATACCAGATTGATTCTACCTCCTGCTAACTTGAGGCCTATGTCCGTTAACACTGTGTACAGTTATCTGAATTTTTCCTTATGGATAATCGCAGGTAACTGCAATGATATACAGAAATCAAAAGTTTTCTGTGTGTCATGTTCACACCAGAACGCAGTGGGGTTTATTTTGTAAAGCTTGAGAATGCAAAATCAAGCTCACTTCTACATAGAAACCAATTAGCTTCTAACCTTAGCTTCTTCAATTTATGTTTAGCAATAAATCCTGGAAGCTGATTGGTTTCTATGCAGCAGTGAGACTGATTTTGTGTGGGGGCCCTTCATCTCAGTTTCATATTGAAAATGCTACCTTACTGAATCCTATTCACACCCTTTATTTCTTTAAAGAAAAACTTAACAAAAATATAATATATTGCTGCTTATCAGTCCTTCCATGTGGTCGCTGCATTTGTTTTCATTTTACAGACAAATGTGTTTTGCAAGTTCAGAAAATTGTAAAAAAAAAAGAAGGTCACCCGAAGTTGGCAGAACAGGCCGAAAATGTTAACCTAGTAAAATATGGAAACTGTGAACCGGTGACCAGATGACATCCTTACAAACGTGGGAAACAGAGGTCTGGTGCCTGAAATGGTCAAGAAGCACTTAAAGGTATCGATCAGAGTGGGAATCAATTGGTCTTTTCTAAAGAATAGCAAAGGCACGTGACTCAGGCCCTTGATGGCACTAATAGTGGTTCAGATCCAAACTGCAGGAATGAAAGAAGCCATCCCATGGAGAAATTCCTGGGGTGAAAGCCTCTAACTACACCAAGCAAAGTCCCCCTCCGAACCACCAGAATGCCCTCTATTTTGAGTTTGTCAAAGCAAAGACTTCAGGATAGAAAAAAGACCTAGATGAGGGTGTACTGATCCTAAAGAACATAGAGTTCATCCCCTGCTTCTGCCAGCAGATCTCTTGACCTGGTTACAAACCTGTCCACATTGTTGTTGAATCTGGAAGTCAGGAGAGCCACATATAGCTTTAGCATCCTCCACCCTGCAGCACCGGTTGTTGAACATCTTTGGGTTCAGAGACTGCTCTCCCAGGATTAGAAGTTGTTGGCTAAAACAAATCTGCTTGCCAAATTTCCAAACTGGGGGTTTACAGAGCTGACGGAGCTGGAATAGTGTTGGACTGAAGCAAGGTCAGTCCAACACTGGACAAATAGCCAAATCTCCAGTAATCATCTAACAAGATTCTATCAATGACAAAGTCCTTTGAACTGACACACTGCTTAGGAGTCCCTCCCATCCCAAAAAGGCTGGCTTCTGCTGTCAGGATCAAAAACAGTGAGAGGACAGACTGCTTCTACAACAGTGCTGGATTTCAAAGCCACCAGTACAGGATCAGCTTGGGTCCTTGGTTTCAAACTGTGAGAGGACTGATTTTTACCATGACGACAGAATGTCACATTGCAGATTGTTTGAATGGAACTGGAAAACTTATTTTAATAGACCACCTTTAGTCCCCAAAGACTCTCAAGAAAAAACGGAGAACCAGACAACTCCTGGTCTAGAGTCCACAAACCTGAACCTGGAGAAACTGAAATTTTTCCTGGGGACAGAATAACCTTGCCTGGTAAATGTACATGATCAGCCCCAGATGCTCCAAATGATGGGTTAGCATCATTGACAACATTTGAAGGTTTGGGAACTATCCAGATCTCATCTCATCAGTCAGACACATTGTCCAATACTGGAGAATCCAATACTGGAACCAGCACCTTGGTGTACACTAGAGGTACAGAAGGCAGGCCTATGAAATGGTTTTGCAGAGGCACCACCTCAAGGTACAGAAACTGCTGATGCACTGGCAGGATGGGTACATGTAAGTAGGCATCATTAATGTCAACTAAGGGGAGAAATTCTCTTTAATGAAGAGGGAAGCAGTAACAAATCTTACAGATTTCAGCCAGAATTTTCGGACATTAATGAAGCATTTTGAATTCCAAAATTATTGCCTTGGAAACAGTGAACAGGTTGAAATAAAACCCCTGAAAATGTTCTGCAGCAAGGAATAGGGCAATAACCCCTTGGTTCAAGAGTCCAGAAAGCACACGATAAAAAGTGACCAAGTATGGAGAAGGCACTTGAAAAATAAAGGTTATATAGCCAGGAGGAGGCAGGGAAAAACTCTAGCTTGTAATCTTAGGGCACCACCTCTTGCATCCAAGCATTGGGTATAAAAGACTTTGACGTGTCCAAAAAGGCCTTTAAATATCCCTGTGACGAACCCCGGTACTTATGAGTATGTCCATTTGATAGGCTTCCCTTGCCCGGGAACAAAACGATCCAAAATGCCGCAGTTATGAAAAACATAATGCTGTTTATTGAACCACAGGCACAAAGAGATATAAACTCTAGAACAGGGATCCTCAAACTATGACCCTCCAGCTGTTGCGGAACTACACATCCAATGAGGCATTGTAAAACTCCTGACATTCACAGACCTAGCCTAGGCCATCTTTAAAGAGCAACAATTCTTTTTTTCAGATCCTCAAAGAGTTCTTTGCCATGAGGTGCCACATTGAACTTCCAGTGACCAATATAAGAAAGTGAGAGCAATAACACCAAATTTAACACACCTGTTCCCCATTCACACCTAAGACCTTGTAACACTAACGAGTACCATGACACCGGGAGGGAAAGTGGCTAATTGGGCCCAATCTGGACATTTTCACTTAGGGGTGTACTCACTTTGGTTGGCTGCGGTTTAGATATTAAGGGCTGTTTTTTAAGTTATTTTGAGGGGACAGCAAATGTACACTGTTATACAAGCTACACCCTCACTACTTTACATTGTAGCAAAGTGTAATTTCTTCAGTGTTATCACATAAGATATAATAAATTATTTACAGAAATGTGAGGGGTGTACTCACTTTTGTGAGATACTGTAATATATATATATTTATTACACACACTGACTGTGTATTTGTATCCATATATAAATTGTTCCCCCTATGTAATTCCTAAATGCATTATGTCCATGGTGATAGCAGTTTACTCTGTTTAGGAATTTGTTGTCTCCCACCATAAATAAAATACGTTTACACCATTTTCTCTTTCAGAGAACATACTGTAATTGTGTATACTGTATATATTTTTTTATAATATTCAAGATTAACCACTTTAGCCACTGAAGATTTTACCCCCTTCCTGACCAGGCCCTATTTTGCGATTCGGCACTGCGTTACTTTAAAACGGACAATTGCGCGGTTGTGCGATGATGTACCCAAACAAAATTAACATCCTTATTTTTTCTCACAAATGGAGCTTTTTTTTGGTGGTATATGATCACCTGTGCAATTTTTATTTTTTGCGCTATATACAATAAAAGAGTAACAATTTTGGTAAAAAAAATGTTTTTCACATTCTGCTATAGGACAAAATCCCCTAAAAAAAAAAAAAAAATTAAAAATCTAAATTTTTTTAACATTTTAGCATTTTAGGCCAATTTGTTTTCTGCTACATATTTCTGGTAAAAAAAAAAACACAATTAGCGTATTTTGATTGGATTGCGCAAAAGTTATCGTAAAGTTTTTTTACTAGTAATGGCGGCAATCTGTGATTTTTAGTGGGACTGCGACATTGCAGCGGACAGATCGGACCCCTGACATTTTTGACACTTTTGGGTGTACCAGTGACATTACTACAGTAATCAGTGCTAAAAAAATATGCACTGTTACTGTAACATAAGCTCTGTAATCATCCCAGGGAGGACGACGGTCGGCTGTGTTTATAATAGCCAACCTTCCTTCTCTCTCAGCGGGGAATGATCACGGGTGTCAGGCGGTAATCAAAGCCACCTGCTCACTGTATCGTCTTTCCCACTGACGAGCAGGGGCGCCAGCAAGCACTCACCCCCTAGACTCCCGAGAACAAGCGCCATACATGTACGGCGATTTGCCTGGGAGTGGCTTCCTGCCCCAGTACATCTGCGGCTGGTGGATGTAAACCGGTTAAAAACTAAACCTTTTAACCACTTAAGCCCTGGAGGATTTGGCTGCTCAAAGACCAGGCCCTATTTTGCGATTCAGCACTGCATGACTGTTTAACAGACAATTGCACGGTCGTGCGACGCTGTACCAAAATGAAATTGATGTTCTTTTCCCACAAACAGAGCATTCTTTTGGTGGTATTTGATCACCTATGCAACTTTCTACAGAAACCAGTCTTTCACTGTCATTTTTATAACCCAGTTTGAATTAATTTGTTAGTGGGCTCTTTGTTACAGCTCTGGAACTAATGTGATTAAACTGAAGGCAGAACCTTCCAAGTACACAAAGGGTCCTTTCACATGGGCTGTCTGAACAGGTCCACCTGTCAGTTTTTCAGGCAGACCCGATTGGATCCTCGAGTCTCCCCTCTAGAGTGGCGGATGTCAGCAGACACATATCCGCTGCCATAAAATCCTGCCTGCAAATACCAGACAGATGGTGGTCCTATTTTTCATCTGTCTGGCAGATCATACCAGATGAAAACGGACAGGCGGACATCCAATTTCCCCATAGAGGAGAGCAGGAAGGGGTCAGTGTCCGCTCTGCACTGCTCAGCAGGGATAGGCAGCACAATCCCCGCTGAGCAAGCAGAATCTGCATTGCAGAGGCGCCCCTGGGAAAGGGGCCTTACATATACATACATAGGGCTCAACAAAACAGTTTTACTGCTATGCTATTTTAAATATGTTTAAAAGGTAAACGTTATTTTGCTAATCTTCATTAAAACCCAACCCTTGGCAAAATGTTATGTATGGAATGAAAAATGCTTCTATTAGCATCGGTTTCCATATTGGGAAGAGAAAAAAAAAACACTTAGTAAAGTTGGGAAGGGTTGCAACTTCTTCCATTGTTTTTATATGTCTTTCTTTTAATCATGTTAATTGCTCCTCTCCTTCCCCCTTCATTTCTGGTATGTGTGTTACATGGACAGAAAATCAGGAAAAATTTGTGACCCCCCATTGGGCAGAAAGTAAAAACATGTCGGAATGATAAACCCCGATTAAAGCCCTACACTTGTTTAGCTCTTGTACTACTTCCTACTTTGATTTGAATTTTTTTTTTTTTTAACTGACATTGCGTTTTAAAAAATAGAATATTTGTACTTACCCATTTCTCTGAGTTTGACGGACACAGCACTCGATAAATCATAACTACTGGGTTATATTGCCTCCTCCAGGAGTAGGAATAGGCAGAAAAAACACATGCTATGGCCATGGGCCGTCCTCAGCTTGGTATATTACCCCCTCTCTGCTCTAGGTAAGCAGTTTAGTAGCAAGCAGTATTAGAAGTATCAGAACTCTAAATAGGGGTGGGGTGCTAGCAGTCGAACTCAGAGAAATGGATTTTACAGTAAATCCTTTTCTTTGAAGTTTATCAACAGACACAGCTCCATTTCTTCTTTAGAAAATTGGGTTATGTTCCTCCCATCAGGAATAGGACACTAGGCAGGAAAAAGCTTTACCACGCCTATGGTGGCTGTCCCTGCAGGCATAACCACACACACTCTGCTACAGCCTCTAGTTTCGTTGCAAGCAGTGTTTAGAAGACGAAAAAAACCCATTCACTCAGAAGCAGAAGGACGAGAGCTGCGTCACTCTGTCGGATGAACTTCAGAGAAAAGGATTTTACGGTAAATACAAAAATCCAGTTCTCTCTATCGTTCTTTTGACAGACGCAGCTCCATATCTTCTTTAAACCATTGGGATGTCCCAAAGCAGTATTTTCATGAGGGATGGGAAGACAACGCAAAGAAGAACTCAACTCCCCAAAGGCTAAACATAGCCAACCAGGTTAGATGGAGCTCAACCAGGAACAACTGGAACTCACCTAGCAAAAACATACACCCTCAAAGAGAACAAAAAAAATATTCTCTTAACAGCAGTCTGCAAAACCTTGCGGCCAAAAGAGGCATTCGAAGATGCCAACAAAACTGAATTTTGTGAACATATGCACAGATGACCAAGTTGCCGCCTTGCAAAACTTGCATCACTGACGCCTTGGCGAAAAGCCCAAGAGGCACTCCATGCTCTAGTAGAATGAGCCTTCATCGGGAAAGGAGCAACCTGACCCTTCAGCGAATAAGACTGAACAACCGTCTGCCTGATTCATCGGGAAATGTTCGCAGCATTCGCAGCCAATCCTTTACGAGATCCCTCAGTAATGAAAAAAAAGAGCATTGACTTTCTAAAAAAACTTGTGGCCCCCAGCTAAAGCCTGATCGCAGAACCACATCCAAGGAATGCAAGGCAATTTTCTTGGGATGCTTGGGCCAGAGTGAAGGCAGCACAATGTCTTCAAATGAAAATCAGAAACCACCTTAGGAAGAAAAGACTGATTTGGTCGGCGTACCACTTTATCTCTGTGGACCACCAAATAAGGTCAGCGGCATGACAACACCGCCAATTCAGATACTCTGTGGGCAGAAGTGATAGCCACCAAAAAGGCAACCTTCTGAGACAATGAACGCAGAGGAATCTCCTGAATGTTCTCAAGAGGAGGCTTTTGAAGAACAGATAAACACCAGATTTAGATCCCACGGAGGTAGCGGGTACCATCTCGGAGGAGCCATATGGCGCACTCCTTGAATGAAGGTACGAATCAATGCATGCGTAGCCAACGGGCGTTGAAAATATATAGCCAAAGCTGACACCTGGCCTTTGATAGTGCCCAAAGGCAACCGCTGTTCAACCCCTTTCTGCAGAAAAGCCAAAACCCTAGCAACTGAAAAAACAAGCGAGGATGCACCTTCAGCGATTCACACCACGAAATGTACGATTTCCACGTACAATGTTCAACCTTCCTAGAAGTCGACTTCCTAGCCTTCAATAGCATAGGAATCAGAGTCAGAAAGACCTGCAAGATCTGAAGATGAAAGACTCAACCTTGAGACAGCAGATCTTCTCTGAGAGGAAAGGAGCAATGGCGACCAACCTTACTAGGTCTACGTACCAAGACCAGTCTGGAGCCACCAGAATGATCAGAATCCCTCCCACCTCTACCCTGCGTAGAAGACTCGTCAGGAGTTTCAGTGGAGAAAAGGCATAAATCAGCCGACTGACAGGAACGGATTCATAGATACCACGAGTTGTCATCATAAATCGTGGTTGGAGTCCGTTCCTGTCAGTCAGTTCCTACGATTGAAGCGTAATTGTTCACGTCATGAAGATTTCTTGCAGGAAGCCTCTGTCCTTAAAGAGAGATTTCGTGAGAAGGAGTACGATGAGTCTCTTTTGAGTCAGGCCTTGTTAAAAGCTGATTCGAGAGCGAGAGAGGATCTTCTTCAGCCTAAACAGAGGGACTTAAAACGTCCTTTTGATTTTGCATTCCTCTCTTCGTACTCCACTCAACATTTCTCAGTGAAAACTATTCTTCGGCGCCATTGGCACATTCTGCGGAATGATTCAGTGTTGGGCCCCCTCTTACCTCCCCAGCCTCAGGTGATCTATAGGGGTGTCCCTCCCTTAAAGTTGCAGATTGCCCCCAACATTAGGGATCCCCCAAAAAAAGTCTCTTTTTTTTCAACAAATGGGAGGCTTTTATAAATGTAGGAGGTACACTATCTGTCAGCTTAATATGGTGAAAAAGAGACGAGTTGACACCTTTAAGTCTGGTTCTGGACAGGACTTTAAGATTAAACGGTTTATATCCTGTACCACCAGGTATGTGGTTTACCTGGCGAGATGTCCATGCGGCCTTGACTATGTTGGCCGCACCATCCGGGAGCTTCATGTGAGGCTCAAGGAGCATGTGGCCAACATAGTCAATGGCTTCCCCAAACACAGCCTCTCTAGGCACTATGATGAGTGCCACAATAGGGATCCTAGTGGCACTTTGTTTCTGGGGATAGACAAATTTTCAGGACATTGGAGAGGAAGCAATCTAACAAGAGGGGTTTCCAAGCTCGAAACGAGCTGGATATATAGACTTAAATCCTATACCCCCTTGGGTCTTAACATCGAGTGGGATTTAAATGCCCATATTAATAATTCCTAGATTGGCGTTCCCCTCCCTTTCCTTGGTATTTGCTGTGCAATATTTGATAGTTTTATTCAACGTGTACAATATTTCTGGATTTGTTTTATTATGTAGCATTTTAATGTATGTTTTGTACTATCTTATGTTGTTATTAATTGATGTATGTATTTTTGTGCTTTTCTGAGACCTCCTTGTACCTTGGGTGTTCCACGATAGGAGCACCGATAGATGGCGCTGTCTCTCCTCGGGCCGTGGTTTGATATATTGGGTTTTTATATACCTGATATGGTATATGAGGTAATGCCCCTTTTTGGTTGATCCCATTTATAGGACATTGCTTATTTGAAGGATGGTGGAGACATCGCAGTGTGGGGTTTTGTGAAGGGATTTTGTTCCTTTCATTTCCCCATTATGTTGTTCTCCTCTCCCTTCCTCTTCCGGTCAGAGTGGTGGTTCCGGTCGTGTGGAGCGCATACCTCACTTCCGGCCACTTAGTTCCGGTGGGCGGTTTTCTCCTCCGCTATAGAAAGCACTGGCGCACCCTGTAGCCACACCCCATGACGACGTCCAATCGGACGAAACGTACGTCGGGTGGCGTGCTGGGTGGCGCGTGCTACGATCTGTGGAGGAGACAGGACGGCCATAGATTCGGTGGTCCACGGCTGGGACGCCCTAAGGACATCTGGGAGGTCTCGGTACCCATGTATTACATGCGAGATGTAGTACTTTTTTTGTGAGTACCATTCATCTATTTAAGAATAAAGCCTTTTAAAGCGGTCTGCGCTATGTGATGTCCCTCTTTCTCTTTGCATAACATACCACATCGTGAGCTTACTAGGACCGCATTGGAGAAGCCTTCATGATTTCCAGTTATGCGCTATTTTTGATCTCTGTGATGGAGATCAATCACTTTTGGTAAGAAGTACTGGTGTTGGAGTGCTTTCTGGTGGTGGTTTTCTGCTCGAGAATTACTTCTTTATGTGGAGACGGACACACATGGACTGCTTTTTTATTGCTTTTTACACATCCTTAAGTGGGACTGTCATTCATAAAGGGTCTTAGCGCCACAGTTTTGTTTTTTATAAATCAGCCGATAACCGACTCAAAAGGAGCCACCAGTGTGTCTGTGGCGTCAGCCAGAGGATCTCGAGACCTTGCTACAAACCTCTGCACCTTATTGTTGAGGCGAGACACAAACAGATCGACCTCGGGTGTCCCCCACCGGACACACAGGAGATAAAACGACTCCAGGTGTAGGGACACTCCCCTTGATCCAACACCTGACTCAGGTAATTCGCTTGCCAGTTTTTCACACCTGGGATGTGCACAGCCGAAAGGGCCAAAACAAACTGTTCCGCCCAGGCCAAAATCTTAGCCACCTCCCTGGCCAAGACACTCTTGGTTCCCCCCTGGTGATTGATGAAAGCCACAGCCATGGCATTGCCCGATTGAATCCAAACCGGACATTCGTCCAGTGGCTCAGACAAAGCTTTATTGTTGTGAGCTCGAAAACATTTATTGGCAGTTTAAGCTTTTCTACTGTCCAGGTTCCCTGGGCACAGAGCTTCCCCAGCACCCCACCCCAGCCCGACAGGCTGGCGTCCGTGGTTACCACCCTCCAAAACAACGGGAGAAAGGACGTGCCCTGGCATAGTGCTGGAGAATGAAACCACCACAACAGAGCAGATCTTGTGTTGTGGCTCAACCGAATCAAACTGCCCAAGGACTTTGGATCCTTGTTCCATTTGATAAGAATCTCTCTTTGCAAAGGTCTTGTATGGAACTGAGCAAACAGAACCGCCGCAAAGGTTGATACCATCAGACCCAAGGCCTGCAAGTTCGCAGAGAGGACAGATTGTCAACAACCGGATCGCCCCCGCCAAACATCTGCAGCTTGTCCGGGGGGGGGGGGGGGGAGACGCACGCTCGCCACAGCTGAATCCAGCAACAGGCCCAGACAATCCAGTCTCAAGGAAGGTATCAGGGCGGATTCCTTGAAATTGATGTTCCACCCGAACTCCTGCAAGGAGCTGACAGTGATCGTCAGGTCGCTCATTAGGGCTGAATGAGAGAGTCTGCTCTCAATAGGAGATTGTCCAGATGCCCCAGTACCGCAATCCTCTGTTGACGCAACAATGCCAACACTGGGGCCAGTACTTTGGTAAACACCCTGGGAGCGGAGGTGAGACCAAATGGTAACCCCACAAATTGATAATACTCGTCTGCTACGGCAAAGCAAAGAAACCGCTGGTGTCCAGCATAGATAGGGATGTGTAGATATGCGTCCTTGATATCTATGGAGGCCAAAATGTCTCCCTGGTGAAGTGACACCACTACCGTTCAAAAGGGTTCCATGCGAAACCTCTGTACTCGCACAAAGCGGTTCATAGCCTTGAGGTCCAGAATCAGACGCACATTGCCTTCTTTTATGGGCACAGTAAACCGGTTTGAATAAAACCCTTGAAAGCGTTCCTGAGAGGGGACTGGCACACTCACCCCTTGCGACAGCAGATCTTGTACCACCTCCCGTAGATTCCTTAACCAGTCTGGAAATAGGCGCAAATTTAACGGGAAGAACCTTTCCGACGGACAAGACCGGAATTCGATCTTGTACCCTGATGGGATCAGTTCGTGAACCCATTTTTCCTGAATCAAGGAAGTACAAGGTTCTGGAAAGAAGCGAAGAAGCCCCCCACCCAAGAAGCTGGTGAGGGCGCCCCTTCATGCAGATGAAGATTTGTCTGCAGATCTGGACTGGCCAGTCTTTGTTTTGCCTGACCATGGCTTCTTGGAACACCCAGAAGACCTGAAAGACTTTTCTTGCGACCCGGAGGTACGAAAAAGTGGCTTATGAGCAGTGGAGGAAGGCCCCCCCGTCTATGACATGGCACCTTGCCCTTAGAAGACTGAGCAAGAAGAGTACTTTTCCCACCCGTAAGGCCGCAGACCAGCTTTTTAACCACCCCATGCGTCTCATCGCAATCCCCGCTGCCGACACTCTGGCCACTAGGGGAGTCGCATCACACATGAACACCAGGGCTGGAGCTATCTGGTCCATTATTTCCAGCACTGCTGGGGGGAGCTGCTCAGCTTTCAAGTTACCTTTTAGTAACTTCACCCATTCATTAACCGTCTGTGAAACCATAACATTCACAAATATTGGTTTCAATATGGAACCCGCTAGCACGTGTAGATGGCGGGACAGAGACTCTACTTGTCTATTCACATATTCAGCTCCCCTAGTGGCCAGATTTTTTGCGGACCAGGCTTCCAAAAACGCTTTGACGGATCTTCCCTTTTATGGGGGAGAGGTTGTTTGGATCCTCTCTGGATGAGTTGATCAAAGGCCTTACAGGTGGGAAGAGTCCTCAAAGGCTGGGGATTCTTCCACCAGAACCACAGTAGACTTATTCAGCCCGGAAACCGGGTGATCCACCTTTGGTGGCACGGTCCACCTAGTGGAAACTGCATTTGCAAAAGGAGAACATCGTTTAAAGCGCTAGCATGTGCTTGATGCGCCGCTATTGTTCATTGACCATATCGTCAAGAAGCTCCGGGCAAGGAATCACCTTGCCCAATTTTCAGGATTTTTGGGAGCCAAAAAACACCTGCGAACTCAACGCTGTAGATTCATCTGCCAATTTTAAAGTTTTCTGCATTGAAACTACAAGAGATTCCACTAATGCGCGTTTCCGCATGGCGGTGGATGAGCACAGGTCCTCTTCACCATCAGAATGCGAAGACACCGACCCCTCAGGATGGGGTGCATCTGTGGCAGACATTTTTGCCTCAGAATCTGAGGAAACCACCGAGGCGAAGGCAGAGGGCGTTTGCGGCTAACAACACTTTTACATACAAATTCTACCTTTGACACCAGGCTTTCCAAGACTGCTGTAAGCGCCGACAGGGGTTGCGACCCAGAAGGTTCCACAGCCGCACCTAGGGGATCTGTCTGTGAAGTAGTACCCTGGGACTCCATTTTACACTGAGATGAAAATAATGCAGTGTCACTTTAAAAGTCACTAATGGCAATCCCAGCACAAACTTAGCAGTATACCCAAGTAAAACGTTCTGACACAGGAAACAAAGCACAGCCTAGGTCATTGCTAGATTATGTGCCATGCCGGTTGCCTGTCCATTGATCATGGACTACAAGAAAATGGCCGCCCCATACATTCCTATGGCGAAAAAAAATGGCTACCCATGCATTTCAATGGGAGATCAGAAAGCATGAATCTACAGAAAAATGGCAGCCCCCACGGCACGCCATGCAATCTCCCGGATCCGCAGAGGAGGTCCCAGACAAGAGGCATTGGAGGGTTCCTAGGAAGAGACCCCACTAGGACAAAGCCAATCACCCCACAGAAAAACGCCACTGTGGCCACAATCTTTCCACCCCCCCCCACCCCCAAGGTAGGGTTAGGGGCTATGGGTAGGGGACTTGGAGGGGGTAGGCCTAAAATCCCAGAGGCTAGGGGAACCGAGGGAGCACTGAGGGTCCGACTATTCCAGGGAGAGGGCCAACGTCCACCGGAGACTGCCAGAGGATTGGGGGGACAGTATTACTCACCATACCACAGTACCAGGTGGGCGCCACTCCGAACAGTCCACCTCCCACCCGGGGTGGGGGTGCTGCCAGCCTGGGGGTATGCTGCAACTCAGGGCATTCCAGGTTGATCGCGTCCCAGGGAGACTTGTCCACTCGCAGGCCTGTCCCTATCCATCGGGGCTCTGTCGTGGCGAGGCCCAGTTCTGGCCTAGTATCTATTCACAGTTTCCTGTGAATAGACTACAAGTAGCTCGTAGAAGAAACTTTTAGACACTAACTGAAAACAACTTTGTGGTTTGTCCACAAGGGATTCTCATCTTTGAATATTCTATTTTTAAATGTATTTTTAATTTCTGGTACATGGTTTCACTTAAAGAGGAACTCGTTTAGGATGTGAACACAGAGGTAGACGTAGCGCCTATCTTTACAATTTTAAATATTCATAGTTTTTTTACACTCAAAAGGGGCAGCTGCTTATTTCACTGAAATATATTGTCGAGGTTGGTACCCTTTTTATATTTTTTATTTTTGATTCAAGACAAGTACAGTCAGCCACTGGTGAGCGCTTTTATTAGTTCATCAATCTTCCTGATACTCAAGTATCGAAGGTACGAGCAGACCACTATTCTAAGAGAGTCTGCAGGATCTTGGCATTGCACCTGTGATCTTAGGCTCCTTAGGGAAAAAAAATACTAAACATTTAACCTGCAAAAAAAAAAAAAAAAAATGTGCATTTGTTTTTTTTCATAAAGGTAACTTAGCCTTTCATTCTGATTCAATCATGCAGAGCAACTGTGCACACTAAATACCAGGGCTGCTCTGGCACTGCCCCTACTGCCTAATGCCAAGTAATTGCTTTAAATATGGCACAGATTTTTGGGGTACCAAACTGATTTACAAAAGGGAATAAAGCCAGTTAAATGCCGGCTATTTTAGTAATGTCGGTAAGGCTTTATTTTTTCCCCATACAAGTCCACCTTAAATTTAACATAGTTCATGCTTTACAAGGTAGAATTTTGTTAAAAAAAACCCACAAAAACAAACACTTTGTAGGCAAAGGCTTCTTTATCAGGAAGGATAAGATTGCAAGTTATTCAAAGCTTGTTTTCTTTTGAAATTCCATTGTAGACTATTTAAAGAAATATTAGGCATTTGTTTCCTACAAAGAAAAAGCAGAAAACAGGGTACATGATGCAAAAAATGGTGCATAAAGACAGGGTCAATTAAAAGGTAAACGGAAAAACCCAAAACTTTTTAAAAGGTAATGAAGCCCATAAAAAAAAAAAAAAAAAAAAAGGCTGTCTTCAAGCGCCTAGGTACCTTTGTGGATCATCATGGTTTTTATACATGTGGTAGATGTAAACCATGAAACGGTGAAAGATAGGAAGAGGACAATATCTTACCGATATAACATCACTTTTAAACAATATCCTATAAAGAAGTTTAAACCTGTCACAGTACACGTCAACCATTTGCTTTGTCTATTCGGCCTTCAGTACGTGGGCCACACCACACAGAAGCTGATGGGGAGACTGGGTGAATACCTCAATAATATTAAAAAAGGATTTAAAAAGCAGTGTGTTTAACCATTTTAGATTAAAACAAAATAGGAACACCAGTCTGCTCACATTTTGTGCCATAGATAAGATAGACCCAAGTTGGAGAGGGAAAGATATGCGTAAAGCATTATCACAAAATGAGTTGCGCTGGATATATGAACTAGGTACAATGATGGATATGGATATTGTTTTATATCAGATTATTAGCCAAGAGATGTAATAGGTAATTTTTTTTTGTACCTATCAGCCATGAAAAATTATTTTTGGTTGGAGGTCAAAATGGGGGGTACCCATATACAAATCGGTACAAGACACATTTTTTGATAGTTAATTTGTCTTTATATAATTCCTAATTTTGTTTTAAAAAAAAAATTTTAATTTTTTATCTTATCTTACAATTTATGGCATTTATGTACTTTCGTAACATTTTACATTAGCCCGGATTGGACATATTGATAACCTTTCCTAGTCAGTAAAATAGTCTGAGCTCTTTTGATGGGGTTTTGGGTATAGAAGGTATCCACTATAAACACAGCCCGCTATTATGAGCCAAAGCTGTTCCACTTTAGGACTGGGGACCGATTGATAAATAAGGTATCTACTCAAGAATGTGGCCATATAAATAGGATTGGTTGAATATAGGTTCACAATTTTCTTTAATATTTCTCATTTTTATTATATTTTTTTATTATTTTATAATAATTTTCTTAATTTTGCATTTGGTTTTTGTCCCTATATATTAAACTTGGGGGAATAACGGAGAACCAACAATTGGGTGGAATTTTTTTGCTCTATTTTATCAGTTGGCAAAGATGTGTAAGAAAGATCTACCCGATTAGGTCCGCTGTATTAATAATGAAGAGCGGATTGGAGGCAGGGTTTGCAAGTATATGTACAAGCAGAGAAGTGACGTGTCCAGCTTCCGAAAGTCCTGTTTGCTGGGACGCACACCACCTCGTTTTTGCCTACTAGCTGGAACGCACACCGCTACTGGCCCTTCCAGCATTGTACTGCTCTGTTGTAAATGCGGATAGCTGCACGAGAGCAATTTTTACCACTCTCTTGTTTTAACTATATGTATTGGCCCTATAAGGGTATACATTTTCAATTAAAGACGTTACTACGCAATGAGGAGCCGTTTCCCCTTTTTTATGCTTTCTCTCTGGGATCAACATATGGATCATCTTTCCTGAGGAGGAACCCCATTGGGAGGACAAGCTGGGAACCTGCATACAGGCCATGGAAATCACAAGCTTGGATCTCTACTTACCATATGGTAAGAGGGATCACTACTATCGGGTGAGTGAGAATTGAATGAATGATGAAGGCCCGCCCAGTGGGACATAACGCGTGCGAAGGGGAAGGGGCCAGTGACATCACCCGCCATCCATTGCGTTCAAGACCGCTGTGTGTAATACAATCTGCTCATCACATGCACTTGTATAGTGCTTTACAAGGCAATTTTATTATTTTATGCTATGTTCAATAAAGTAAATTATTGCGGACCTTTGTTTTCCTATGGACATGTGACCCGCTTTATGGACCTGTGATCTGTTACCTGCAAGCCTTATTTTCTGATGAAGAGGAATACTGATCTGATCTATATTGGTGATATCCTTGGAGAAAGTTTATGTCTTACTAGCCCGTCTGGTGACACAGGGGCTAAGTGTGAGGTGAGAGGCTTATGAGACTGGGTGGAGGATTACCAGCACATTGAGGAGCACTGAATCTTTATATCTTGTGCATGCTTCACCATAATTTGCACCTGTGGACTGCTCTCCTCGATATCATCTTCATAATCCTAATTTGATAGCGCTGCACTTTGTTATACATTTGTTATTGGGACTTTTGGTTTATTGATCCTTTAGTGCATAGCAGCTTTCTATTGTTATTTTATACAGTTGCGCTGAATTTTTTATTATTATTTGAGTGCGAATTCCTATCATATTCAGCACGGAGGGTGTCAACATCACCATACCCAGGATACATTTGCATTACGCATTTGGCCATTGTGGCAGGAACATTGCGTCATTTTGGGTGGCTATCCTTTAAGGATCCAGCACACTGTTTATGTTGGACATTGCTTTGGACTTATTATATATTTATTTTATCACGTATTTGCACTTTGGGGGGGGGGGGGGCTTTTCTTCTTTTGCACCATTACTGTAGAGCACTATAATGCTATTTCTGTGTACGGTATGTTGATGAATCTTTCACAATGTGTTTTGTTTATTAAGTAACACTAGAGCTTGTGCTGCTGACCACATAGTCACATTTCTACTGTGGTAACCCAATTTGTCTTCAAGTCTAGAGTTGCTTGGTATACACCAGTAAAATGCACTTAGTAGCTACAACAGAAACTGCAAAATTATTCCATAGAAGGAATGAACACTGATATAACAAAAACTGCATTGTCTATGTTAAGCCCAATTCCTAGTAACCTCCATTGTCCATTAAAAATACATGAATACAAACATACATTTTTATTACCCAGTTAGTATTCAATAATTCCTGACAGTGTCCCTAAAATAAGAAACATTTACAGAGAATATAAACCTAGCCAGGAAATGTGTGTACCATTCGGAGACAACTATTCTAACTATGGAAACAGCGCCATCTTCTGTATGTGAAAGGGGATGTTTTGAGTATATAAAAAAAAAAAAAAAAACAGATTTTCAGCATTTTCTGTGATCATATGGTAACTCCTGAAAAAAGCTAATGAACATAAATAAAGCACACAACATAACAAATGACATTTTAAAAATAAGATTTATTTGACCAGTGCTTATTTATGGCAAATCCATCACAGAGGAGACCAAGAAAATAGCAAAATGTAGGTGAACATTTTATGTAGCTCCATATGAGTCTTCTGTGTAAGTGCAGCAGTTCTGTTCAATGTAAACATCTTCATTCCATTTTAGAAAAAAAAAAAAAACAACACACACACACACAAGATTTGTGAGAATCGTGGTATCTGTACATAAATGACATCTGTGGATTTGCTTTGACATGTTCTGACTTTGCCAGAGCGAGCTCACAGGTATGCCACTTGTAATTTAGGAAACCAATAAAGGAAAGCATCCGTTCAGCAAGACAAAACATTCTTTCAAAGGAAAAGGATCAGTACCATACAGAGGATGTTAAAACAAATACAAAATGCCCCTTTCACTAAACATGATTTGGTAATATTGACAAACATTTGTATAAATTATACACAATCCTAATGCCAGCTACATAAATTTACATTGGCTAAAATATTTTCAAAAATACCCTAGATTAGCCTAGTGGTACAATTAAAACTACTATATGCATAGAAAACTGTACTGCTATGTAATTGAAATAAGAGGATCAACAGCTTTAACAATTCATTCATAGCATTCAGAATCAATATCTCAAATACTTATTTTAAGTGTGTACAGTGCCATACATAAGTATTTACCCCCTTTGGCCTTTTCCAAATTTGTTAGTGCTTTAACTTGGAATTAAAATAATTTGTATAGCCATGTATATAAAACAGTCTATACTGATAAAGTGGAAAAAATAGTTCTTCAAACTATAAATATAAAATGAAAAAGTATTTACCTCCTTCACAAGCTTTTAAAATAAGTTCTGGTGTATGCCAAAGTTTTCAAAAGTTAAATAATCCTCTAAAATGTTGTTGCATGATTTCAAAATATACATGTTATACTGCTCTTGGAAGACTCCAGAGTTTTGAAACAAATAGCATCATGAATACCAATAAGTAAAAAAAAAAAAGGATTGTGGCAAATTTATGGAAAAGCATAAATCAGGACTGGGCTTTAAAAAAAAAGAAAATCAAATCATCATTAACCAGACCATCTTTTATTTATTAAATATTAAAAAAAAAATCACAGCTGCAACATGCCTAGAGAAAACACATCCAATATGATTTGGATTAGAAGGTTAGAAAAGCAACTAAGTTTGATGACATGCATAAAGATTTTGCAGAGATCCACTACACAGAGTGGGCTTTATCATAGAGTGATGAGGTAGAAGCCAATAATAAAAAAATTGCTGATCTCCAATAGGTCTCTATTCAAACTAATGAGGGTAGAGTGGTTTTGTAAAGAGGGAGGGAAGAAAACAGAATTCAGTCATTGCAAACTGGTAACGATCTTCCCTCAAATATCTACAACTGTAATCACAAAGGGAAAATCCCCAGTTAAATCAATTTCAATACTATAAAATATAGGCAAGTCCAATGAGGGTAGTACTTACAGCACTGTAGGTTATCATGTTTGGTATTCTAATGGAGCATAAAATAAAATACTGCATGTTGAGTTTATGTGCCAATATGTGTTTTTCCTGCATTCCTAACAGCACTGGTGTAGCTAAAGCAGTAAAATACAGCCACAAATGTATTCAGGCTTAGAGATGCATAACCTTTGGGTCCCTGCCCCCACGTTCTATTGAAGTGATCCAGGAGCTTTTAGGAAGAGTGAGCTAAAGTTCAATAATTCTGAGCAACTAGCCAGCTGTTACATGTGTAACTTCACAGTAACTACCCTTTCCTCAGAAAAGTAAGGAAGACCTTTATAAGAGGCTAGTTAGTGGCTGCCTCAAGAAGCACATGGCGGCACTGCTTTTAGTGTTAAATACCTACGTTTTGACTGTAAAACTCCAGGCCTCGAGTGCTGTTATTCTTACACTGTTCACATTTTGAAAACCAAACACTTGTAAAAATTTCAAAAGCAAATGGAACTTGAGGAATAGAGCTATAGAGCCCTGATCTAAGCATGTTTTTCTATAACTTGATGCTTTCTACTTGTTGGTGTAGTTCTACAGCAAGTACACAACCATATGAACGTCATCTTGGTCTATTTCTGCAAACAAAAAACATAGCACTGTTTTTCTGCAGATATAAATAGCAGGTCCTTGTCTTGCAATTTGGCATAAGCATGGTTAACGCTGTTAATATACCCCCCCACCCCCCATTTAAATTTACAAGGAAAAGTTTATCCTTAATGCACATGGGCACATTTAAAGGAACACTGCATAGTTCAAGCTTACACAGAAAGGATGGTGGATTCACATGACTATTTAAAGGCTAATTCACAAGGTTAAGATAATCAGAGCTAGGAATTGCCTAATAAAGCGCTTTTAAAGTGTCAGCACATGAACAAACACTCATGCTTGAAGAGTAGAAAGATATTCTCTGTGAACTAGAAGCTTATGTGGCCTGGATCTGGGCTGCTTTATTCAGCATACTGTGAAAGGGGAAAGGGAGAGCTACTTTGGATTTTGTAAAGCAGATATTCATCTTTCTCATCCTTTGCCTGAATAACTAAACTCCTAGTCTGCAATGACGACATGTTTACACATGCTTAGCGTGCCCATCTCCAGCAGTATACATATCCCTGTCTCCCAGAGAAATGGCCCAGGTGAGCTAGAGTAAGGAAATGCCTAATTTTGCTCTCAAAGTTAGTGGTCCTATAAATTAAAGAAAGGATGGATGCTTACAACACAATATGGGTGTTAAAGTGCTTCCCACAGGCACTAATTACTTTTTAATTAAACTACTGCTTTACTTAGGAGTTATAGAAAATGTATTTGTGTGCAAACACAGACTGAATATTCCAAAATTTCCAAAGGAAAATGGCACTTTCTACCATTTTCCAGATGATTTTACCCTTTGTTACATTTAACCAGCATATAGAAATTTAGTATAGAAAGGAAGTAGCAAAACTAATAAAAACAAAAATCTACCAAATGGAAAGACTTCAAAGAACAAAACAGTAAACAACTTTATATGAATATTACCATTTAACAGTACTAATATGTATAGTAAACATAAATATATCTATAAACTTTCAATGATATAGTCTTTTAGTTTTACATAAAAATCATATTTGATACTGGAGCGTAATGCATTTTACATGGGATTTTTCTGTGTCCACTGACTTTTTAGAAGCCTAGATTTTTTTTAAACACTTAAAACACTTTAGACACAAAAGTTCAGTTTAGCTCCAATTACATGTTTGGATAGAACACAATTTTGTGGAAACGAACAGAAAACATTTTCTTACACAGATGCCAATGAGCAATGTGTACAGTACAGTATCCCACAGTAAGCATAACAGGAAAAATTACTGTCCATTGTTTACTATTAAAAACGTGACATGTTTTTTAACCTGCATATAAAAGAGCCTAATAGTGTCACAACTGATAACCCCAGAGTGCTGCCTATTTGCTTCACTGCCATCAGACCTTACCGCAGAACTGGACAAATCCCTGTTTGCAAGTAACCAATGTTATTTAAAAAAAAAAAAAAAAAACCCCCACAAAAGTGGGATATAACATGTGTAAGTCTCTCCTAGTGTTGCCGTCTGTTCTTTCTCTGGCCCTGTTCAAGGTGGTGGTTATTCTTGGTTCAGATGATTGGCTCCCAAATTCTGCAACAATTTGTCCATCCCTACCTTACAAAGTGCATGCTTATCTCAAAAGAACTCTATACCATTCCAATTTAAAATATTGCTGCAGAAGAAAATCGTTTCGTTAAATGGCTTTGTATTAAAAAAATAAGCATCAATAAAAGAATGTTATTTTCCTAGACATTCAATTTTTTTTTTAACCTAGTCCAAGCCAAGAAAGTGTTTGGTGAGGGCTTAAAACACATCAATCCGTTTGCTCAAAATGCACAGATTTTGTATCCTATATCTGGTCTGTCTCTTATCCACTTTAAAAATCACAAATATTAAGACATAAGGAGCACTGAACACAACTGTTTTAACAAGTATTTCCAAAATGGTCTGTGGCACAGGTCATACTGCGAGTGTAGAGGATAAAGAAATATACTTGTGAAAAGTGAGAGGCAGCTGGAGGGCTAGGGGAACATGCAACAATAGTTAGATTCCATATAAATAACTCTCCCCAGTAAAGAAAAAAAATATATAGAGATGTATGTATGCAAGTCACTCAGATCCACAGTCTGATAGGCACTTTTAATGACAGCTGGGAGGTGGAAAACAGACCCCTCCACCAACGTCTTCACAGCGGAAAAACACCTTTGGAACAGCTTCTTTCAAGACTCCATTTCATCAGGGTCCAGTGGTGGGGGTACAAAGCAAAGTAATTCTTCATATGTTAAAGCTAGTAGTGGAAACAAAAAGGTAAAGAATTATTACTCATTTATAAATCCTTTTCTCTTTGGTTGTCCATATTGGCATCAACAAGAAGACTGTCACCTCTCAATTACAGACAAGCAATTTAATACTTCACCCACTCCCTATTAAATGAGGTTCTATAAAAATCTTGACTTCACCCATAAAAATCTTTGCTTCACCTCCTTCCAAATTTCACACTTGGTCTTTTTATGTGGAGTAGGTATCAGGGAACAGGGAGGTTTGAGAAGTGGCAAGGTCAAGGTCAACCCTTAAGATTTTTACAAGAAAAGATGTGCAGGGAAAAAAAGTGGCATCTGCATGTTAATGTAGTTCAGAAGGCAGGCTCTGAATTCTGTGACACAGCAGTGCCCATCAACAGGAAAATGTGAATAAGTTTCATAGAATTCAAGGAAGTAAATGTGTGGGGATCTTTACAAGGCAAGTCTACAAACTTTAAAATCATTCAACGTAATAGGGGTAGAATGTGGAAATATAGGATATTCTATTTTGACCATAGATACACTTAAAGTTCTGTTCAGTCAGTAAGTAATTTTGAAGCGATAGGGAGTAACTGGATTTTTGTCTTACCGCAAAAGCCTTTTTTCTGATGTTCATTGACGGACACAGCTCCATATCTTCTTGACCCTTGGGTTTATGCTGCCCCCTACAGGAGTAGGACACTAGGCAGAAAAAAGTTTGGACTACGCCTATAGGACAGTCCCAGGGGGTATACTCCCACTTCCTGCTATAGGTCTTCAGTTTTGTAACAGTGTCCGAAGAACATATAAACCAACTCAATAGAGGGGCAGGTGCTGTGTCAGTCAATGATAAGAGAAAAAGATTTTACGGTAAGACAAAAATCTTTTTTCTTTTGTTCATTGACGGACACAGCTGCATATCTTCTTGACCCTTGGGACGTCCCAAAGCAATGTCAACATGAGGGGTGGGAAGAACACCGCAATAAACACACTTCCCAAAGGCTAAACTTAGCCAACCAGGTACAACAGGAGCTCAACCAGGAACAACTGGAGCTCACCAGACAAAAAAGTACACCCTCAAAGAGGACTAATCCTCTCCAACAGCGGCCTGCAAAACCTTACGGCAAAAGGCAGCATCCGCAGATGCCAACACATCCACCTTATAAAATTTTGTGAAAGTATGCACGGACGACCAAGTGGCCGCCTTGCAAACCTACACCACCGATGAGGGAAGGCCCAAGAGGCACTAAGCTCCCACGTAGAATGCGTTAACAGGGAAAGGAGGATCCCGACCCTTAACAGGCCGTCTGTCTAATCCATCTGGAAATGGTCACAGCAGACACAGCAAGCCCCTTTCGGGGTCAATCCGAAAGGACGAATAGGGAATCCTATTTTCAACGCCTCAGTCGCCGCCAGGTACACCCTGATCGCCCGAACCACATCTAAAAAATGCAAGGCAATCTCTTTAGGGTGCTTAGGCTTAAGACAAGGAAGGCAGCACAATGTCTTCTTTTAAATGTAAACCAGAGACGACCTTAGGAAGGAACGACTGGCAGGGACGAAGCACCACTTTGTCTCTGTGAACCACCAGGTAAGGTGAACGACAAGACAATGCAGCAAACTCTGACACCCTGCGCACAGAAGTATTAACAACCAAGAAGGCTATCTTCTGCCACAAAGTAAGCAGAGGAAGCTTACAAATGTTTTCAAAAGGTTTCTGGTTCTCAGACTGTCTCTATCCCGGGACTCTCACTTGGCATCCACTAATGGCTAAGCCTTGCTGCCCACTACGACCGGGGTGGTCGACATAACACTGTAGAAATAAACAAAAAGAAGGGCCCACCAGCCTAGCGCATTATCCTCAGTAGGCTTTTATTGATAAAAATATTAAAAATGGCTACTCACAAACATGCGATGTAAACCAGCATATCAACTCCATCAAACAACGTCCATGATGTTGGAGTCCAATGTCTCGTTAAGGTGAATGGCTAACGCGTTTCGAGGCAATGCCTCCTCCTCAGAGCCTAAGGGCCATGACTGAACCCTTGGTGTGTGTGTATATATATATATATATATATATATATATATATATATATATATATATATATATATATATATATATATATATATATATATATATATATATATAGTAGAAAGAGCCTCCAAATGACCCTTAAGATTAGGGGAGGAAATACCTCCCCTGTGGGTGTGGCCACACAATTATCTTTGACCAAAGCTTAATACATACAGATACCAATGCAATATAATCAATCTCATGTATATAGGTACTACACTCCCACCTCAATAGCTGCTTGCCAATAACATACATGAATATTGCAACAATAACATATCCATATCAAACCATAAAATCATCCACACATATGCATTCCAAAACCTGAGGGAAAGAGATTGAACGCCAGCCAATACCAGTTAATCCATAACCCACCATGAAAAATCCAGATGCCCAATATCATACTATTTCACATCTGAGCTGTGTGGAGGGACAATGGTTTTCTGTTGCCCAGGGACAGAGAAAGTTAGGACAACTAGTTGTTGGTAAGATTATATCCAGCCAGAATACAAAATGCTTTTACCTTTGCCGATTGTGTTTATGCTTCCCGATTGTGTTTATGCTTCACACAATATGGAATGGTATCTTCCGCCCGTGTCATCATATCGGGCGGTGGAACGCACGCCGCCGCACCCGGAAGGGCCGTGCTTTCCAGAGTGACATAGGTGGAAGCTGCATCACTTCCGACCTACATCTCACACTCCATCAGGATTGAACATCTGGATGTCCTCTTCTGAGGAAGAGGCACTGCCTCGAAACGCCTTAGCCATTCACCTTAACGAGACATTGGACTCCAACATCATGGACATTGTTTGATGGAGTTGATATGCTGCTTTACATTGCATGTTTATGAGTAGCCATTTTTAATATTTTTATCAATAAAAGCCTACTGAGGATAGTGCGCTAGGCTGGTGCGCCCTTCTTTTTGTTTATGTCTACAGAGTATGGAACTGGGCAAAAGGAACTGCCTCAAAAAGGTGGAGACCATCAGACCCAGCACTTGCATGCATGTCCCGAGAGAGGACCGCTGGCTGGACAAAAGGAGCAGAATCGCATCCTTCAACTTCTGGAGTTTCTCCTCCGGAAGAAACACCCGGGCTGAGGCAGAATCCAGGGTCATGCCCAGGTAGTCCAATTTGGTGGACAGGGCCAGAGCAGATTTTTTGAAATTCAGTTTCCACCCGAACTCTTGCAAAGTTTGCACCGTGTCCAGATTATCTTGTAAGGCATTTGGAAACTCTGCTCGCAGAAGGTGGTCGCCCAGGTACCCTAATGTTGAAATCCCCTTCTGCCGTAGCAGTGCTAACACTGGAGCCAAAACTTTTGTGAACACCTGAGGAGCCGAGTCGAGACCAAAGGGTAACGCCACAAATTGGTAGTGCTCCTCGCCCACGGCAAAGGGAAGGAAACGCTGATGCCCGACATATTGGGATATAAAAGGTAAGCGTCCTTGATGTCAATAGAGGCCAGAAAATCCCCTTGATGAAGGGATGCCACTACTGTGCGAGCAGTTCAAGGCCTTGAGGTCCAGGATTGGACGGACCTTGCTTTCCATCCTGGGAACAGTAAATGGGTTTGAATAAAACCCCTGAAAGCATTCTGATTCTGAAACCCCTTGCGAGCGCAGATCCTGTACCCCCCCCAGAAGACCTCGTAGGCGATCTGGGGACAAGCACAGGTTGGAAGGGAAGAAGCTTGCCGGTGGCAAGGACTGAAACTCTTGTAACCGGACCGAATCAAGTTGTGGGCCCATTTGTATCAAATCAAGGAGGCCCATGAATCCGGAAAGAAGCGAAGACCCCCCCCCCCACCCAAGATACAGGTGAGGGCGCGCCTTCAGGCAGAAGTGGGCCTGTCTGCAGTCCCAGAGGAACCCCCTCTCGGCTTACTAGGCCAGGGCCTCTTGGAACCCCCTGTGGGGTTACGGACAGATTTTGACCCCTGGTCCCTAGATCCCAAGGGACGAAAGAACCGCTTATGAGCTGCGAAGAAAGCCACGTTTGTGACGAGACTCTCTGCTCCTGGTAGTCTGTGGATGCAGAGTACTCTTACCTCCTGTTAGTACTCTGCATCCACAGACTAACAGGAGGTAAAGAGTACTCTGCATCCACAGACTCTACCTCCTGTAAGACCCTTAATGATTGCCTCCTTGGAAGCTCCAAACAGGCAGTCTCCTACAAAGGGAAGATCAGTCAGTACCTTCTTGGAAGCCTGGTCTGCAGGCCATTATTTTAGCCATATCATGCGGCGAAGAGTCACTGCAGTCACGAACACCCTGCAAGCTAAGGGGGCCGCATCCACTAAGCAATAGCATGTAATGTCAAGCTGCAGCTGCCAAAGCCGTCAGAATATTAGCATGCATAAGGAAGGGGATATATTCCAGAGATACAGCTATAATCCTGCCACTTTAGAAAACCCTGGTCTGCCTACATCTGGAGTATTCTGTTCCATTCTGGTCACCAATCCTTAGAAGGAATGTTCTTAAACTGGAGAGAGTCCAAAGAAGGGCAACTAAACTAATTAGGGGATTGGAGGGCCTTAATTATGAGAAGTGATTACAAGCACTTCATTTATTCTCCCTGGAGAGGAGACGCCTGAGAGGGGACATGATAGCGAATTACAAATACCTCAATGGTGATCCCAGCATAGGAAAAAACAATTTAGTCTCAAGGAGTGTACGAGGACACATGGCCACACAATAAGATTAGAGAGGCAGTTTAACCTTAAGCTGCGTAAGGGGTTTTTAACTGTAAGGGCGGTGAGAATGTGGAACTCTCTTTCACAATTGGTGGTAGCTGCAAAGAGTATGGCTACTTTTAAAAGACTCTTGGACGTGCATCTCACAGATCGCAACATTCAGGGCACCGGGAAATGATCACGTCACTGACACGTGCACACACAAGCGTGCGCACACACATGTTGAACTGGACTGTTGTCTTCATTAAACCTCAACTACTATGTAACTATCCAGAGTGGAATCACAGATATACTTTAACCCCTGGACCAATTAAAAAAAAAAAAAAGAAAAACAGAGTGGCGCCACCTAAGTGGTATTAAAAGCAGTCCTTTATGAACATAAAATGGTAATGCACTCACATGGGTACATGGGAAACAGGCTTTACAACAAAGATCATCCGAACCCGCTGCAGGGGAGGCAGGAGAGGTGAAGACAGCCCTGGGTCCTGGCTGTGTCAGTGGCTTCTGGCACCCTCGTATCCTAGCGGTGTCTCAGCTTCTCCCTCGTCAGATCCGGCGGAAACGGGGTGATGCTAGCGTTTGGGCCATGCTTGCCCCTTCGTTAGGCATTGCCTGTTGAGCACAAGGAGCTGCTAGTAAATAGCCAAGGCGGGAACCAAAGCCAGCATCATCCGTCTTCATGGTGATGGGGGAGCTGCTCAGATGCTGGCATGGGACACAGCGGGATTTGTGTACATGACCCGCTGTGTCCCACGCCAGCGTCTGAGCCGCTCCCCCATCACCATGACGACGGGTGATGCTGGCGTTGGCTCCCACCTTCGCTATTAAACTTGCAGCTCCCTGTGGTCACCAGGCAACGCCTGACAAAGGGGCACGCATGCCCTGAACGCTAGCACAGCCCCGTTTCCACCGGATCTGAAGAGGGAGAAGCGGAGACGCCCCTAGGTTACCAGGAAGTGCCAAAAGCCACTGACACAGCCAGGACCCAGGGCTGTCTTCACCTCTCCTGCAGCGGATCGGATGATCTTTGTTGTAAAGTCTGTTTCCCCACTTACCCATGTGAGTGCATTACCATTTTATGTTCATAAAGGACTGCTTTTAACACTACACTTAGGTGGCGCTGCTCTGTTTTTCTTTTTCTTTTTGCTTGTCTACCATTCATAGAGTCACCTTCTAGCTCTGGTAGAACTGACGGCCACCCAGCCATCCACCTCCAAAAGACTTTATCCTATAGACTGTATCAACATACAGCAGTGTTCGTTCTATACTGTAGGTTTAATAGCGCTGGTCTATAATCTGTTTCCCTGGACCAACTAGTCTGCCAGGTCAGGAGGAGGTTGTCCCCCTTTCCAAATCCTGGCGCAGGAGCTTAGCCATTCCGTTAAGGTCTGGGAAACCAAGGTTATTGCAAACACCGGCCGCAAAATGGAACCGGCCATGGTAAAAAGGTATCAGACCATAGATTCAGCGCTCTTGTCAAGAGTCCTTAAAAGGACAGTGTCCTCCACCAGGAGAAGGGTGGCTTTATTCAACCTGGAAACCTGAGAATCCACCACAGGTGGTACGGTCAGTTTTTTCAACAGGGACTCTTCAAAGGGATACCTTCGAGTGAAACGCTTAGGTACCCTGACAGTGCGTTTTGGGGAACTCTGACTTGCGAAAATGCTTTTGAAATAGGCGGGAAAGGGGAATACCTTTGCCGCCTTTAGAGGTTCTGCGGGTACCAAATTGCACCTGCGCAGCTGACAGCAGTAGCTGGGTCCTCCAATATTAAAGTTTACTGCACTGATACAATCAGTGCATCCACTAGCACTTTTTCATAGGTTGCTGTAGTGGAAGAGGACTCATCCTTACTATCAGAGCACTCCGGGTGCGTGGACGCAGACCCAGTAGGAGGACTCGCGTCCGCCGATTCAACCTCAAAATCCGAGGATGCTTTTTGCTCGTCCTAGTTTGGAAAGCCATATCTACCTTGGACACTAGTGACTGCAGGTCTGCTGTCATAGCAGAAAGAGGACTGGGAGTTAGGCGTGGGCGAATGGGGGGGTGGTCGACAGAGGGACCCCGATAGTGAGGGGTAGCGTTATGTGGGAAGGGAGGGCACTCGGGGGGGGGGGGGGGGCCCGACAAACCCAGGGAGGAGCCCAAGTCCACTTCGAAAAACTACCCAGAGGGGTTAGGGAACCTACTCAGCACACCTTGGGACCGGACGGGCACTGCTCCAGGCAGACCACTGCACCATCTTGGAATGGGGGTGCTGCGGGCCAGAGGCTCGTTGCAACTCAGGTCAACATTAGGGCTATACGTCCTCGCGAGGCGTTTAACTTCAGTCCAGCGGGGCAGTCACCGCCAACCTAGCGCGGAGCTAAGGTCGGGTAGCGCTCACTGACCAAACTGGGAATACTAAGGATCTAGGATATCCAGTGAGTCACCCAGTCTGGCAGTTGATTGTAATTCTCACAGGAACAGAAAGTAAAAGAAAAAAAAAAGTCAGTTAAAAAAGGAAAAAATGCTAGGAACAGAGATCCCAGCAAGGAACTGGGTCCTTACTCCTGACTAGCTAGATAAAAACTGAAGACCTATAGCAGGAAGTGGGAGTATACCCCAAGACTGCCCTATAGGCGTAGTCAAACTTTTTTCGCCTAGTGTCCAATCTTGTAGGGGGCAGCATAAGCCCAAGGGTCCAGAAGATATGGAGCTGTGTCCTTCAACGAACGAAAGAAAAAAAGGGACTTTAAATGTAGGGGCAGCATTGCTTCTCTTTTATAGGCTTTTGACCATTACCAGGTAGCAGCCTTACACGCTTGATCATCATAAGCTTGATGTTGAATAGCCTAAGCACTGACACTCCTGGTGTAATAGGCCTTACAACTTGGTTGAAATAGGTGCAATGACCCCTTAGGACAGAAGCCTTTCCGGGGTCGCAAATAAAACCGCTCTTTTTGAAGATCCCAAGAAACCCTTGAGCAGTAAACCCAGGAGGAGGAAAGCAGTGGAACTTCAGCTTGTAGTCTCTGGACGACGCTGCAGACCAAGTTGCATGAGACTGAGTCCAGTCAGCCGCAAAGGCGAAAAGACATCCCCCCCATCCATGCGAGTTGGGCACCCCTAAACTGTGAAGATATTCCTCTGGAACCAGAAGATTTAGGGGTCCAGTTCTTCTAATGTAACTGGGAAGTAGGCTTTTGCTTACAGGCAGGGGGGCTGATTGCTTACAAAAAAAACTCTTCATGGAAATGGAAGGCTGTACTGGGTTTTGAAAAGGGCTAAAAACAAACCCACAACTGCTACCGTTAATCGAAAAACTAAATGAAAGAATGAATCATTCCTTAGTTCCCCCCCTCCCTGTATAGGAGGAGGAATTGGAGGGCCCCTCCCTCTATTGTAGGAGGAATGGGAGGGCTTATTAATGTAAAGACTAGCACTGTGATTGGTCATCACCAGGTACAGAACTGCTATACAGTTAAAGCTTGGATTGTGAGCATAATTCGTTCTGGAAACAGGTTTGAAATCCAAAGCACTCTTATATCAAAGCAAATTTACCAATAAGAAATAATGGAAACTCAGAGGATTCGTTCCACAACCATTTATTCATACGTTTTTCAGTTTATAGTCCATATAAAAAGATTATAGCAATGTGATAGGCTGTGTAACCATAAAATGTCTATTCACAAATGGCAGTCTCCACAAGGGGATTAGAAGCAAAATCTAGCAGGAGCTACAGAGTAAAAAAGAGAAGAGAGGTGCCCCTAAGTGTAGCAATATGATTACATTTAATGAAGTTTAAACATTTAGCAACTTACGTGGTTAATGATTAAAACAAACACTTGTAAGTATGCAGGCATCCGGGGTAAAGCTGTCCACATAAACCATCCTCCGCACCGCCGGCTCTCACCGCTGGCATTCTGCAGTCGTGACCATGAAGACTCCCCTGCAGTAGAGCAATCTGAAAGCGAGGCTTGAAGCACTCATGGAGCGCAGCGTGGAAGGGATGATGTAGATGGCAGTGTGGAGGACGGTCTATGTGGACAGCTTTACACCAGATGTCTGCATACTTACAAGTGTTTGTTTTAATCATTAACCACGTAAGTTGCTAAATGTTTAAACTTCATTAAATGTAATCATATTGCTACACTTAGGGGCACCTCTCTTCTCTTTTATACTCAGTTCTGACATGATGCTACTTGTATATCAAGTCAAAATGTATTTATATTATTATTGTACACACACACACACACACACACACACACAGCCTTGAAAAAGTATTCATATCCCTTGAAATTTTCCACATTGTCATGTTACAACCAAAAACATAAAATGTATTTTATTGGGATTTTATTTAATTGACCAACACAAAGTGGCACATAATTGTGACGTAGAAGGAAAATGATAAAGGATTTTCAATATTTTTTTACAAATAAAATATGTGAAAAGTGTGGGGGGGGCATTTGTATTCACCCCTGAGTCAATACTCACCTTTCCCTGCAATTACAGCTGCAAGTTTTTGGGGATGTCTCTACCAGCTTTGTACATCTAGAGAGTGAAATGTTCGACCATTCTTCTTTGCAAAATAGCTCAAGCTCTGTCAGATTGGATGGAGAGCGTCTGTAAACAGCAATTTTCAATTGGATTTAGGTCTGGACTTTGATTGGGCCATTCCAACATGAATATGCTTTGATCTAAACCTTTCCATTGTAGCTCTGGCTGTATGTTTAGGGTCTTTGTCCTGCTGGAAGGTGAACCTTCGCCCCAGTCTCAAGTCTTTTGCAGACTCTAACAGGTTTTCTTCTAAGATTGCCCTGTATTTGACTCCATCTTCCCATCAACCCTGACCGGCTTCCCTGTCCCTGCTGAAGAAAAGCATCCCCACAACTTGATGCTGCCACCATCATGTTTCACGATGGGGATGGTATGTTCAGGGTGATGTGCAGTGTTAGTTTTCCCTCATACATAGCGTTTTGCTTTTAGGCCAAAAAGTTAATTTTTGGTCTCACCTCACCAGCGCACCTTCTTACACATGGCTTCTCGCAAACTGCAAACGGCACTTCTTTTGGCTTTCTTTCAACAATGGCTTTCTTCTTGCCACTCTTACATAAAGGCCAAATGTGTAGAGTGCACGACTAAAAGTTGTCCTGTGGACAGATTCTCCCACTTGAGCTGTGAATCTCTGTAGCTCCTCCAGAGTTACCATGGGCCTCTTGGCTGCTTCTTTGACTAATGCTCTCCTTGCCCGGCCTGTCAGTTTAGGTGGATGGCCATGTCTTGGTAGGTTTGCAGTTGTGCCATACGCTTTCCCTTTTTGGATGATGGATTGAACAGTGCTCGGTGAGATGTTCAAAGCATGGGATTGTTTTTTCGTAACCTAACCCAGTTTTAAACTTTTTTAAAAGCAAATAGTTATATAGTTAGGTTGAAAAAAAGACACATCTGGTTCAACCAACCAACCAACCAACCAAAAAAAAAAAACCAGTATTGAAAACCCAACCACACAATCCCATATACACAATCAGATACCCGCAAGAAAACCCCAGCAAAGCATGATCCAATTTGCTACAGCAGGGGAAAAAAAAATCCTTCCTGATCCCCTGAGAGGCAATCGGGTATTCCTGGATCAACTTTTCCACAACTTTATCCCTGACCTGTCTGGCGTGTTCCTTGGCCTTCATGATGCTGTTTGTTCACTAAGGTTCTCCAACAAACCTCAGGGCTTCACAGAACAGCTGTATTTATACTGAGATTACATTACACACAGGTGGACTCTAGTGACTTCTGAAGGTAATTGGTTCCGCTAAATTTTAGTTAGGGGTATCAGAGTAAAGGAGGCTGAATACAAATGCACGCTACACTTTTCACATATCTGTTAAAATATTTGTAAACAGTTTTATCATTTTCCTTCCACTTCACAATTATGTGCCACTTTATGTTGGTCTATCACATAAAATCCTGATCAAATACATTTACGTTTTTGGTTGTAACATGACAAAAAGGAAAATTTCAAAGGGGTATGAATACTTTTACAAGGCACTGTGTGCAAACACACTATATATATATATATATTTGAGGGTTCTAAGTAATTTTCTAGCAAAAAAAAAAATGGGGATTTTTGACTTACCGTAAAATACATTTCTCTGAGGCAGAAAAAAAAAAAAAAGTCTGGCTAGTCCCAGGGTGTATACTCCCTCTCTCTGCTACAGGCACTCAGTTTAGCTACAAGCAGAGGCAGAAGAAAAACAACACCACAGAGGGGGGGTGCAGTGTCCGTCAATGAACATCAGAGAAATGGATTTTACGTTAAGTCAAAAATCCCATTCTTTCATTCACTGAAGGACACAGCTTCAGATCTTTATACTCGTTGGGACGTTCCAAAGCAGTGTTAAACATGAGGGGTGGGAACAGCAAAAATATTTCCAAGGCTAAACAGTAGCCAACAAGGCAATAGAAGCTCACCTGAAAAAAACAATACACCCTCCAAGAGGATCAGGTCCTCTCAACAGAAGCCTGTAAAACCTTGTGGCCAAAAGAAGCATCCGCAGATGCCAACACATCCACTTTATAAAACTTTGTAAAAGTGTGCACCGACGACCAGGTGGCCACCTTGCAAACCTGCGTCACTGACGCCGGATGACAAAAAGCCCAGGAGGCACTAAGCGCCCTTGTAGAGTGTGTCTTGACAGGGAAAGGAGTAACCTGATCCCTTATTTGAATAGGCCTGAATCACTGTCTGTCTGATCCATCTGGAAATGGTCGCAGAGGAAGCTGACAAACCTTTATGAGGTCCATCCGTGAGCACAAAGTCTGACTTCCTGAAAGACTCCGTAGCTGCCACGTACACCCTAATTTCCCGGACCACATCCAAGGCATGCAAGGCAGTTTCCTTTGGATGTTCATGCCTGGGACACAGGGAAGGCAACACAATGTCTACATTCAAATGAAAATCAAACGTTTGAAAGGAACGAAGGGGGAAGGGGGAAGGGGAGAGAACCACCTTCTCTCTGTGAATCACCAGGTAAGGGGAGCGACAGGATAACGCCGCCGGTTCCAATACCCTGCACGCAGAGGTGATAGCCACTAAGAAGGCCACTGTTCCGTGAAAAATCCATACCCGTGAGAAAACCATACCCTCGTCACTTCCGGTTCCGCTACGGAGGGTATGGATTTCTCACGGTAGTTACACTTGCGGCGCTTACATTAAAACAGCTCATCTGAAACGTAAATCATCTCCGCTCTTCGCCCTGTCACTGCCCTCATCTCCGGTAATAAATATAAAAGCGGATCACGGAGCCGCGATCGCCGTCACATTTACATCTCATACACCCACCGCCGCTTTTATATTTATTACCGGAGATGAGGGCAGTGACAGGGCGAAGAGCGGAGATGATTTACGTTTCAGATGAGCTGTTTTAATGTAAGCGCCGCAAGTATAACATTAGACACAGTGCCGTGAGAATTTCATGCCCACCGAGCATGCGCACTTGTCTAATTCTTTAATGTTCAATCACGTATCCGGGGCTCTGAGCATGCGCACTGCTGCGCTGCTCAGCTGTTTCAGCCCGGAAGTGACGAGGGTATGGTTTCTCCACGGGGTATGGTTTTTTAACGTTACAGCCACCTTCTGGGACAGCGTAAGCAGGGGAGTCTCCTGAATATTTTCCAAGAGAGGCTTCTGGAGAGCTGAAAGCACCAAATTAAGATCCCAAGGTGGAAACAGAGCCCGCACTGGAGGAACCAAATGTCGGACAACCTGAAGAAAGGTACGCACCAGGGAAAGTGTGGCCAAAGGTCATTAATAGAAGACCGCCAAAGCTGACATCTGGCCCTTGATTGTACTCCAGTCCAATTTCTGTTCAACACCCCATTGAAGGAAGGTTAAGATCCAAGCCACAGAGAAGGAGCGAGGAGGAAACCCAAGTGACTCAAACCGCGCAATGTATGTCTTTTCCACGTACGATGGTAGATCTTCCTAGAGGTAGATTTCCTAGCTTTCAACAGTGTAGGAATCACAGAATAAACCCTTATCCTTCAGCACATGGCATTCAACAGCCAAGCCGTCAAAGCCGACTAAAGCAGGATGGAAGATCGGCCCTGGGGAGAACAGATCCTCCCTGAGAGGAAGTTGCCAAGGAACATCGGCGACCAGATCGGCATATCAAACCCTGCGAGGCCAGTCCAGAGCCACTAAGATGACTGGAATACCCTCTGCCTCGATCCTGTGTAGAAGTCTTCGCAGAAGCTTGAGAGGAGGGAAGGCGTAAATCAGACGATACCACCAGGGCGTTTGTGGCGTCCACCAGAGGATCCCTTGACAGAGCCACCAACCTCTGCACCTTTCTGTTGAGCCGAGATGCCAACAGATCCACCTCGGGGGTGCCCCACCGAGGACACAACTGATGAAACACCTCCGGATGAAGGGCCCACTCCCCTTGGTCCAATGTCTGCCGACTGAGGTAAACCGCCTGCAAATTTTTCACCCCGGGAATGTGTATGGTGCAGAGGGCTGGAAGGAACCCACCTTAGAATGCCGGCTACCTCTAGAGCTGCCAGGACACTTCTTGTGCCCCTTTGGTGATTGACATAAGCCACGGCATTGTCTGATTGAATGCGCACTGGACAACCCTGAAGGCGATCTGTCCAAAGGTCCAAACACAGTCTGATCGCTCGGAGTTCCAAGACATTGATCGGTAGTATGGACTCTTCCAGCGTCCAGATGCCCTGAGCAGAATGTTTTCAGAGGATGCCTCCCCAGCCGGACAGGCTGGCATCCGTGGTGACCACTGTAATACAAGGAGGAAGGATTTGCTCAGCCGAAGCGCCGGTGAACGAAGCATCCACATCAGGGACTTCTTTCGTTCCCTCTTTCGTTCCCTGACTGATTGTCTAGAGACTGTGGAGTCTTGTCCCATTTTGGTCAGAATCTACCTTTGCAGGGACCTCATATGGAACTGTGCAAACGGAACTACCTTGAAGGTAGACCCCATCAGGCCCAGCACCCGCATGCAAGTTCAGAGGGATGACCATCTGCTGGACAGCAGGAGATGAATTGCAACCTGCAACTTCTGGAGTTTGTCCAGAGGAAGGAGCACTCTGGCCAAGGCCAAGTCCAGAGTAAGATTTGTAAACATTCATTTATAGTGGCTCAGTTAAATAAATTGTGCAGAAAAAAACAAGGGACTCCAGGACCACCATCAGTGCATGGATGGAAGATTGGGACCCGAGAGCCCCGCATCCCCAGAGAGGGGATCAGGAGGGGAAATGTGCTCCAAAGACCCCATGAGTCACCAGGGGGACCCCACAAAAAAGTGTAACTGTTAAGGGACAACCCCTACTAAGCTGGCAGCACCACCGGGTCGCAAGGTACAAAGCACCAAGCGATCCTCAGCAGAGAGGGAGAGGACCCCACCAGACTCACTACCCACAGAAACAGGCACCTGCAGCCACCAGGCGAATCTGCACTACATATACAGCATTTAGGAAGTAAAATGATCCAGGAATCAGCACCAAGGGGATAAAGGGTTCCCACCACTGAAATCGGCCCCCACAGGGCTCCATTGTCACGGCCCCCGCCATTTCCAAAAGCAAACTACAAGAAAATGGCCGCCGGACTACACAAACATGGCCATGTATAGAAACACACAGGCTACAACAAAACGGTGGACCCGCGTGGAGACCAGGCCTCAAGGACTGATCCAGGCAGAACGGGGGGCCCTGGCCCCAAACAGGTTCAACCCCCCCTCCGCACAATCGATAGTCCGGTCACCAGCGGCGCACCCCTCCAGCCCCCATCAATAGTTAGCGCCCTGCTCCCATGCCAGGAAAGTGGCCAAACAGCCCCAGTGTGGAGGGGAGTGGGGCAAGATGAGGGACTTGACAAGGGAGGTAACTGCGGGAAGGAAGGGGGTCCGACTGTCGTTAGGAGAGGCCCACATCCACCCCGGGGGGGGGGGGGGGGGGACAGCTACTCACCATACGCTGCAACTCGGGCCGAGACACGTTCGTATGCAATCTCGCGAGGCATTTAACTCACAGGCCAGACCAGTGGGGCTTTGTCGTGGCCGACCTAGCGCGGAGCTGAGGTCTGCGCGCGCGCAGTGGCCAGACTTGGGTGACCACTGGATCTAGATTATCCAGCCCATCGCCCAGTCCGGCAGTTGATTGTAGATCTCACAGGAAAAAATCAAGGAGAACATTTTTTTGCCATGACCAAAGATCCCAGCAAGGAAGTGGGTCCTTACTCATGACTAGGCAGAAAAAAAAAACAGTGGCTATAGCAGAGAGAGGGAGTATACCCCCCTGGGACTGCCTATGGGTGTAGCCAGAAGTCTTTTCTGCCTAGTGTCCTACTCCTGTAGGGGGTAGTATAACCCAATGGTTATGAATATCAGGAGCTGTGTCCGTCAATGAACGAAAGAAAGTAGATTTTTACATGTAGAAGCGAAGTGTCAGAATAAGCTTGGAAAGAAGATGGTAGTTAAGTGGTTAAAGAAAAAAAATAAAAAACAGACCACATGATAAATTCTATTCCAGTAAATATACTAAATTGCTGATTTAAAATAGAATTTGTGTTTTTGTTTACATGCATTTCCTGCAAATCATTTTATAGAAGCTACACCTCAAACTTAATTTTGAATTCCATAAAATATATAAATAGCATGCTAAATATAATGTTGACACGCCTTTGCTGACATGCATTCAAGTGAATCCACTGTTCACCTGTCACAAAAGATCAGTTCTGCTACCAAGACACTGTGCAGTGTGTTTCGACAGCTGAACCCTTATACTGAATTGAAATTTGGCAGAAGAGTGACAGTTGACAAAAAAAAAACAAAAAAAAAAAAAAAAAACACCACACACACACACAAACACACGTAGGGCCAAAATCAAAAGGCCACCATTATAAATATGGATGGACACAGCCTGTTGACAATATTAAACCAGATTCATTAAAGTTGTGCTCTATGGCAATGTTAATAAAACTCAAAGCTAGAGCAAGAAACTCATTCTATAGGTAGGGACTACAAAAATTAGTACTTAAGGGTGGAGATCTAGTAAGGGTAGCCAAAGATATATCCCTAATGGGTTCAAAGAGAGGTGGCCTTCAACATTAAAAAGTACCAAATCACACAGAGCAATGTCTGGGGGGGGGGGGGGGGAAACAATTGTTGACTTGCTGCAATGAAGACCTTTCACCAGCGTGTGCAATGCCAAATGGCCAACCATGGATTCAGGCCCGATTAAATTGAGCATACACCCCACAGTCTACTGGTGAGGACTACCTTTTACCACTCTCACCAGTCAAGCCTTTCCGGTAATGTGGATTTTTTAGCTCTTAAAAGCATAGGGATGACCGGAATCAGCCAAGTCCCCATCTCTCAGGACTTCTGCTTCAATAGCCAAGCCATCAAAGCCAGCAACTGAAAAACAGGATGGAACACCAGACCCCAAATACAGTAGATTCAGACTGCCTGATAACACTCGCCAGAAGCCAGTTTTCCTTGGCCAGTATGGTACCATAAGAATCATTGAAATGCCTTCAGACTTGGTCTGAAAGCAGATGAGAAAGTTTTAAAGGAGGAAAGACATAACAGGGAGAACTGATCCCATGGGGTCACCAGTGCATCCACTGTGAAGGTCCTAAAATTCAGAGACCAAGACATCAACTTCCCCCTTAATGGTTATATCTTGACAAAAGGAGATCCATGTCCTGCATTTCCCACCTCTGGCAAATGTCCTGAAATTATTCCAGGACAAATTCTGGTGAAGAGGGTGTTGGGGGTCACTTGCGATCCTAACTGACCATATTTGTTTTAAAATCTGACCCATAAAGGCAAAAATGGATGCTACAAATCCTCCTAGGAAGGCAACAAAAATATCTGAGAAGGGGAGTGTGTCAGAGAGGAGACTGCTGTGAATTCTAACAGAGGCTGATTCCCCAAGGGGGTTTTTAACAACCCATCCAGCCCCCATTCTAAGTTAGGGCCCTGGTTCCCTGTTCCTGGCGTTCCTAGGTCTGCCATAGAGCGTATACTCACTGTGACAAGGAATTGAGGACAACCTAATATTGCTAGACTGTTACATTGCACCACTATGCAATATTTAACCGGAGGTATGACTACAACAGAAATGCAAATATATAAAAAGTGCATGACAAAAGAGTTGCAGAGAGTCATGTCCACTGTATCTACCCCCTCTGCCTCATATGAAATACAATAAATGCCCCATGCCTGGCCATGAATAACAAAAGGCAATTCCATTTTTGACTGGGGATATGCAGCCAGGAAGGCTACAAATGGGCCATTTTATTCCATTTTTGGCTGGGTATATGCATCTAGGAAGGATAAGGGTGGGCAAAAAACATGCTGAATTTCAAGCAGCCTTGGTGTGGGAGAAGGAAATGGCTGCACTATGCTTGAAAAAAGATAATGCAGTCTAAACTTGACTTCTTACAAATCCCTTTATACACGGCTCTATTAAGAAATTTGATGCATAGGAAGGCCAAATCTGGGCAGTTGCAATACATAGCGGCTTGCATACCAAAAACCCTAAAGACCTTGATTGGGAATGGGAAAGGTATATTGTACACTTACTTTTCCATTCTTCTATATCAAGCTCCCGACTTTCAAAACTTTGGTCATATGGCTCAGCTATAGGTTCATCATCTGGGTCATGGTACTGAGCAAAATAGGGGTGGGCTAGAGCTTCTGCTGCAGTAATCCTTTTGTCTGTGTCTAAAACAAGCATCTTCTCCAAAAGGTCTACAGCTGACAAGATTGGAAAGAAAATGTAATCCAGGATTTAGTTACAACTAACTTGAAAAGCTTTAAAACACAACAGTAAATACATGATATGAGGTTAATACACTTATTTTCCAAAAGTTTATCTGACGAAAACTGAAGCTAAGCAGTATGACTGAAGTGATCACAGATCACCACTGATTTCAGAAAACAATATAATACTTTCTAAGGGTTAACTTACACAAAATACTAAAAGTTTATACAAAACCAAAAATGTATTATATTGCAGCTTGCTAGTCCTTGGCCCTGGTGGCTCCATTCATTTTTCCAAACTTCTTTTGCTTTCTTCTCACCTGAAAATCATTAACCACTTTAGCCCCGGAGGATTTTCCTGCTTAACGTCCAGGCCACTTTTTGCAACTTGGCACTGCGCGACTTTGACAATTGCGCGGTCATGCAACGCCATTCCCAAACTAAATTTACGTCCTTTTTTCCCCACAAATAGAGCTTTCTTTTGGTGGCATTTGATCACCTCTGCGCTTTTCATTTTTTGCGATAATAAAAAAAAGAGCGAAAATTTTGCGAAAAAATTGACATTTTCTACTTTGACAGTTAAAAAACATCCACTATATTTAATTTTTGTCATATATTTAGGCCAAAATGTATTAAGCTACAGGTCTTTGACAAAAAAATTCTCAATGAGCGTATTTTTAACCGCTTTAAGACCGGGCGATTTTACCCCATTCCTGACCAGGCTATATTTTGCGATTCAGCACTGCGTTACTTTAACGGACAATTGCGCGGTTGTGAGACGCTGTACCAAAACTAAATTTATGTCCTTTTTTCCCCCCACAAATAGAGCTTTCTTTTCTTTTGATCGTATTTGATCACCTGTGCGATTTTTAATTTTTGAAAAAAAGGAGCGACAATGTAAAAAAAAAAAAAACAAACAATATTTTTTACATTATGATATATAACATTCCCCCCCAAAAAAAAAAATTTATAAATCAAAAATTTTTTAACATTTTAGGCCAATTTGTTTTCTGCTACATATTTTTGGTAAAAAAAAAAAAAAAAAAATCACAATAAGCGTATTTTGATTGGTTTGTGCAAAAGGTATTGCGTTTGCTAACTACGGAAAAGATTTGTAATTTTTATTGTTTATTTTTTTTTTTTTTATTAGTAATGGCGGCGATCTGCGATATTTTTTGCAGGACTGCGACATTGCGGCGGACAGATCGGACCCCTAACTGACATTGACACTTTTGGGGGAACCAGTGACATTAATACAGTAATCAGTGCTATAAATATGCACGGTTACTGTAATAATGACACTGGCAGGGAAGGGGTTAACACTGTTGGTAATCAAGGGGTTAAATGTATGCCTCGTGCTTACTGACGTGTGTGGGGGGAGGGGGTTGTGTGACAGACACAGATCGCAGGTTCAGCTATGCTGAATCCTGTAAAATGTCACGGTCTGTCAGAGAGGAGATCCACCCGCTTTGTTTACACAAGCGGGCAGATTTCCTCACTCGATCCCTGACAATCGGGGAAGAGCAGCGGTGATCACCGCCTCTCCTCCCCTGGCCCGACTCCCGCTGTGTCTGAATACAGCAGGAGCGAGCCTCCAGCGGCGCGTGCGCGGCACCGAGAGAGGGGAGAATCTGGTGACGTAGGTCTACGTCGCCAGACCTTAACGAGCCACTTTGCCGCAGTACTGTCAATGTGAGCAGTCAGAAAGTGGTTAATACTACACATGTTCCTGGGTGGCTACGTCACTCCTTCACTGTGTTTATATAGAGGAAGCCATGGTTGTCACCCTAGGCTGCTCTCCTCAGGTGGACTATAAACATTCTGTATCCCTTCATTTCCATTACATTTTTTACTTTTGTGTTTAATACCGCTGTAGTTAAAGTAGTTGTAAAAACTGGATTTTTGTAAGAACCTACCATAAAATCTTTTTCTCTTAAGTTCGACAGACGCAGCTCCATCCTCTACTAGTAGGATTATGCTCCTTCCATCAGGAATAGGCACAAGGCAGCCGAAAAGCTTAATCACACCTATGGGGGCTGTCCCTGCAGGCATAACCCCTCACAATCTGCTATCATTAATCAGTTTAGTTGTAAACAGTGTTTAGAAAACAAAAAACCCCATACACTTCGAAGTAGAGGGGCGGGTGCTGCGTCTTGTCACTGAACTTCAGAGAAAAAAGGATTTTACAAAAGAATATTTATCATACAAAAATCCAGTTTTCTCTATCATTCGACAGACGCAGCTCCATCTTCATTACTAGTAGGGATGTTTCAAAGCAGTATATTTATGAGGGGTGGGAAGACAACGCAAAAAAAGTAAGTCCCCCCAAAGGCTAAACGTAGCCAATCAAGTAATGGAACTCAACCAAGAACAACCGAAGCTCTCCCAGAACAAAATTTGCAGCTGGCAGCACTAGAAATTACCAAATCTACTTGGATATCAAATTTTGCAAAAAAAAACCTGCAATCTCTGGCTGAGACTGGAAACCAGGAGGTCCCGCAATCACTCCCAGGTGGTCTGCAGGTGAAATTTTATCCTGGGACTCCAAGTTATGTAATAAAAATTTAGGGTACTGTCCCTTTAAGACCACGAAAAACATTGTCCCACCGCTAACACTGCGGGCACTAAATGCCCGATAATTACATAAAAGCAGAGCAGATAAGGAAAAAAAAACTTTACCAGACAACAAGAAGCTGCCAGCACGATCAGTGTACTGACTGAACAGGAAGAGAAAACTCTGCCTCCATGTGTAAAAAGCCATGCCGCAAACATGTCCAGCCCATGGACCTCAAAAACATGGCCACTCATACATTCTCAATGGGGAATTATATAAAATGGCTACCCATGCAATCTTAAACGGGAATGCAGAAATCATGAACCACAGCAAAATTGCAGCCCTCTCGGGAAGCCATGCGGTTTCCAGGACCCCCAAAAGGGGTCCCAGAACAATAGGCATCTAAAGGTCCCTGACCAGGGACCCACACAGGACCATCCACCCCCCCCCCCACACAAGCGTCATAGCGGTCGCGTTATTAACGCCCCCCCCAGGTAAAAACCTGCTTGGGGTGGGGGAATGTTGAGGGGAATACCAGACTAGTCCTCCAAGGTGCTAGGGAACCGATGGAGCCCCTAAGGTCCGACCATTCCAGAGAGGGGCCCATGAACAACCCAAGAGCGCCAGGGGTTTTGGGGGGGCAACATTTACTCACCATACCACGGTACTAGGTGGGCGCCATCAACTCCCACTCAGGATGGGGGTGGTGTCAGCCAAGGGGAAGCTGCAACTCAGGGCGTTCCAGGACGTGTGCGCCCCTGCGAGACTGTCCACTGCAGGCTCGTCCCCCATCCATTGGGACACTGTCGTGGCGAGGCCTAGTTCTGGACTATAACCTGCTCACGCTCGATGGCCAGACTGGGAGACCTTAAGGATATAGATTATCCAGCGCGAAAAGCAAACCCAGCTGTTGCTTGTAGTTCCTCTGGATCTTGGTCCTCAGGAACTAACTAGTGCAAAAATAAAAATAACAAACTTTCCCTGTTACAGCTAAGACCGAAGTTCCAGCAGGGCTAGGTCCTATTCTTAACACTAGGCAAAACAAACGTATTAATGATAGCAGAGTGTGAGGGGTTATGCTTGCAGGTACAGCCCCCATAGGTGTGGTTAAACTTTTTGCCTGCCTAGTGCCTATTCTGATGGGAGGAGCATAAGCCTACTAGTAATGAAGATGGAGCTGCGTCTGTCGAACTATAGAGAAAGCATTTTTTTTTACCGCACCAGCAGGGGACCCAAAAGAGGATTGGGGCTGCTCTGTGCAGAACCATTGCACAGCGCAAGGAAGTGTAGCAGGTTTCTAATTTACAAAAAAAAAAAAAAAAAAAAAAAAACACACACACTTTACAATCCCTTTAGTCATAATCTCTATGGAGCTTATTCACATCACACATTGCAAGCAAGTAGGTTTTTATGGCAGAAGAGACTATATCTCTTACCGTAAAAAGCTCTTTCCTTGCCTGCTATTTTTTCCTAACTGTACACCGACAAAGGTTCATGCGCCTTTAGCGAACTTTGCATCATCAGCTCCCCCCGCACATCACTGTTGGCATGGTTGGCAGGACTATTACTGCACTGCTTTTTTGTGCTCAGAGCAGCGAATGTTTAACTAAGGTCTGTAATGATAATACAATGTAATTTTTTATTTTTTTGGGGAAATTACCCTATTTAATAACTCCTAGTTAACCTCAGTTATCCCTTATTAACCTCCCTGGCGGTATGATTATGTCAGGAATTACATACCAAAAGCGGTACAATTGTTTTTATGGAAATTTGGCGTTATGTATTATAGGCCTACAATTCTTAGTAATTACTGACTTAAACCTGACCAAAACAAGACTAGTAGACATTCCAGATGTGATAAATTTGAAACACAAACGCATGAATTATAATCGAATCAATAATATTATTTTATTATTTAATATATAATATATATAATAAAATTATATTATTGATTAGATTATAATTCATGCATTATATATTATATATAGATATATGTGTGTATATATATATATATATATATATATAATATATAACGCATTAATTATAATTGAATCAATAATATAATTTTATATGTGTGTGTGTGTGTGTGTGTGTGTGTGTGTGTGTGTGTGTGTGTGTGTGTGTGTGTGTGTGTATATATATATATATATATATATATATATATATATATATATATATATAATTATATATATATATATATAATATAAAATGTGTTTTGTGTTTTGTGCAACGTTTTTTTATTTTTTTTTTTAATTTCCCTCCCTAGTTCCGCTCCCATGCAGCATTGCTGCTGCAGGGAACGGAACTAGGAAGTGATCAGACCGACGGAGGGACGGAGGAGCGGCGGGACTCTCGGCTGGCGATCTCAGCAATGAGAGATCATCGCTGGATCGCCAGGATAAGGTAAGAGAACACCGCTGCGCTCTCTGCAATCCACCCCGAGCGTGACTCGGGGTTACCGATCCTGCAATGAAAAATCAACCCCGAGTCACGCTCGGGATTACCGCCTAGGAGGTTAAAGGGTTGGTTGGCTCACCATTGATGGTTTAAAAAAAAAAAATAAAAAAATTACACAGTAGATGCAGTATCAAAAGTGGACTTTACTGCGGGATTTTTTTTTTTTTTAAACGAAGTACAGCATCTAGGGGCTCAGTCATACCATACGTGAATGGAAACTGATGGGAAAACCGATATTAGTTTCCATGCGCGTCAGTTTTGTGCCCTATTCACACCAATGTTGATGTCACGTCTATGCAGGAAAAAATCCCCAAGTGTTACCAGTGCTATAGTGTGAAAAGGGCACAGAGAACAATGGTTTCTGTTGTCCGCTTGCAGAACATGTGCAGAAAAAAATGGATTTTTGTAAGATCTTACCGTAAAATCCTTTTCTCTTAAGCTCATTGACAGACGTAGTCTTCTTGATTCTCAAGAGCTGGGTTATGTTGTCTCCGCAGGAGTAGGACTAGGCAGAAAGACAAAACGTTCTGGCTCCACCTTAGGGGCAGTCCCTGAGGGTATATCCTCCCTCTCTCTGCTACAGGGAATCAGTTCTGTTTTAAAGCAGTACAGAGAATTTAACCCAACCCAACTCAATGATAGAGGGGCGGGTACTACGTCTGTCAATGAGCTTAAGAGAAAAGGATTTTACGGTAAGATCTTACAAAAATCCATTTTTCTCTATCGCTCATTGACAGACGTAGTCTTCTTGATTCTCAAGAGCTGGGACATCCAGAAGCAGTGCCACAAATGAGGGGTGGGATTGACAAAATCAAATCCAATCTAGAAGGCCCAACTGGTGCCAAACTAGAAGTTTTAAAGGCTCATTATAAACAAAGAATGAGACTAAAGAAAAAACCCTCGAGGTAGACCACTGGTCTCCTCAAATTGCGGCCTGCAAAACCTTGCGGCCAAACGAGGCATCAGACGATGCCATTACATCAACTTTATAATGTTTAGTAAAGGTATGCACCGACGACCAGGTAGCCGCTTTGCACACCTGGACCACTGACGCCTGATGGCGAAAGGCCCATGACGCACTAAGTGCCCGAGTGGAGTGCGCCTTAACAGGGAACGTGGGCTCCCGACCCTTAATAGAATAAGCCTGTACTACCGTCTGTCTGATCCATCTGGAAATGGTCGCGGCAGATGCAGGCAACCCCTTTTTGGGTCCATCTGGGATCACAAAAAGTGAATCAGTCTTGCGAAACGAGTCTGTCGTTTTCAAGTATACCCTGATCGCCCGGACCACATCCAAGGAGTGTAAAGCAAACTCCCGAGGATGACTGGGCTTAGGACACAGGGAAGGTAATACAATTTCTTCATTCAGATGAAATTCTGAGACCACATTTGGTAGGAAGGATGGATTCGGACGAAGAACCACCTTATCTCTATGAACCACCAGATATGGTGAACGACAAGATAATGCGGCCAGTTCTGACACCCTGCGTGCAGAAGTAATAGCCACCAAGAAGGCCACCTTCTGGGACAACGTGGGTAGAGGAATCTCCCTAATATCTTCAAAGGGAGGTTTCTGAAGAACCGACAACACTAAATTAAGATCCCAGGGGGGTAACGGCGCGTGCACTTGCGGAGCCAGATGTCGCACCCCCTGGATGAAGTTCCGCACCAAGGAATGAGTAGCCAAAGGCTTCTGAAAGAAGATGGCTAATGCTGAGACCTGACCCTTGATAGTACTCAAGGCCAGTTTCTGCTCAACCCCTTGTTGCAGAAAAGCCAATATTCGACTAATCGAATAAGACCGAGGACGGAACCCCAAAGGTTCACACCATGCAATGTAGGACTTCCATGTGCGATGATAAATCTTTCTGGAAGTCGCTTTCCTTGCTTCAACTAGAGTAGGAATAACTGAAGCTGACAAACCTTTGTCCTTCAGCACCTGGGTCTCAATAGCCAGGCCGTTAAAGCCAGCGATCGTAAAGCAGGATGGAAGATCGGTCCCTGAGACAGTAGATCCTCCCTGAGAGGAAGTCTCCACGGGACGTCCGCCACCAGTCTGACCATGTCGGCGTACCAAGCTCGACGAGGCCAGTCCGGAGCTACCAGGATTACTGGGATTCCTTCCTCCTCTATCCTGCGAAGAAGTCTTGGCAGTAACGCGAGAGGAGGGAAGGCATATATTAGCTGGTATTGCCCCCACGGGGCGATCAGTGCGTCTGCGGTTTCTGCTAGAGGATCGCGGGAGCGAGCCACGAATCTCTGAACTTTCCTGTTGAATCGTGATGCCAACAGATCCACATCCGGGGTGCCCCACCGTAGGCACAACTGGTGGAAAACGTCTGGATGGAGGGACCATTCCCCCTGATCCAGGGTCTGACGGCTGAGATAATCTGCCTGCCAATTCTCCACCCCCGGAATGAACACCGCAGAGATTGCTGGAACAAATCGTTCCGCCCAGCGAAGAATGCAAGCCACTTCTTTGGCCGCTCGGACACTCTTGGTGCCCCCCTGGTGATTGACATAAGCCACGGCCGTGGCATTGTCCGACTGGATCCGAACCGGGCTGCCCTGGAGCTGCTCGGTCCAGTGAATCAGACAAAGTCTGATCGCTCTCAGTTCCAATACATTTATCGGTAACCTGGATTCTTCCGGGGACCAAAGTCCCTGGACAGATAACTGACCGAGAATTCCTCCCCATCCGGATAGACTGGCATCCGTGGTCACTATCGTCCAATATATTGGCAGAAATGACTTTCCCTGGCTGAGCATCGGAGACCGAAGCCACCAGACCAGAGACTCTCTGGTCTGTTTGCTCAATCGGATCTGATTGTCCAGGGATTCCGATTCCATCTGAGAAGAATCTCTTGCTGAAGAATTCGGGTATGGGACTGGGCAAATGGGACTGCTTCGAACGAAGCCACCATCAACCCCAGAACCCTCATGCAAGTCCGAAGGGAAGACCAGCTGTTGGACAGTAACAACTGGACTGCTGATTGAATCTTTCGAAGTTTCCCTACCGGAAGAAAAACTCTTGTCCTGACTGTGTCTAGAATTAGACCCAGATATTCGAGCCTCTGGGTGGGAACCAGAAATGACTTTTGCTGGTTCACCAGCCACCCGAATTCCTGTAAAGAAATCATAGTAATTTCTATGTTTTGTAGCAAGGTCTGAGGAGACTCTGCATGAAGCAGAAGATCGTCTAGGTAACCAAGGATCGATATACCTCTTTGGCGCAGAAGTGCCAACATTGGGGCCAACACCTTTGTGAAGACCCGCGGAGCCGTGGCGAGACCGAAAGGTAACGCCACAAACTGATAGTGGTTCTCCTCTACGGAAAAGCGTAGAAACCGCTGATGTCCTGCGAAAATGGGAATGTGAAGATAGGCGTCCTTGATGTCTATGGACGCTAGGACATCCCCTGGATGCAGGAAGGCTGCTACCGTGCGAATGGACTCCATTCTGAATCTTCTTATGTTGACGAAAGAATTGAGTGCTCTTAAGTCCAGAATTGGACGCACTTTGCCCTCTTTCCTGGGTATTGTAAACAGGTTTGAATAAAACCCTTGAAACCGTTCTGTCCAAGGAACGTGGACTACCACTCCTTGTTGTAGTAAATCTGTGACTGCTCTCCGCAGATCTTCTAAACGATCTGCGGATAGTCGGATATTGGAAGGGAAGAATCGCGCCGGTGGGAGAGATCGAAACTCGATCTTGTACCCTGACCTTATGACTTCGCAAAGCCATTTGTCCGGGATTCTGGAAAGCCATGGATCCGGGAACCGGCGAAGACGTCCCCCCACCCCAGTTATGGGTGGGGGCGCACCTTCAGGCTTTGGATGGTTTATCTTCAGGTCTGGAGGGGGCGGGCTCTTGCTTGCCCGACCAACGACCCCTGACGCCTCCTGCAGGAGCTTTGGAGGACTTAGTTTTTTCACCCGCTGGACGAAAAAACCTCTTGTGAGCAGAAAAAGAAAGCCCTCGTCTTTGACGAGTTCCTCTACCTTTAAAATTTTGCGGTAAAAAGGTGCTCTTTCCACCCGTGAGATCTTTAATGATCTCATCTAAGTTGGCTCCAAATAGACGCTCTCCTGAAAAGGGGATATTAGCCAATGCTTTTTTGGAACCTTGGTCGGCTAACCAACCTTTTAGCCACAGTGTACGCCTGAGAACCACTGCTGAGACTGATGCTCGCGCCAATAATGGAGTGGCGTCTAACGCCGCATCACACACAAACTGTAACCCCTGTATCATTTGTTCCAACAAATCTGATACCGCCTGAGGGACCTCTTCTAAGTCCCGGCGTAACCACTTGGTCCATTCAGTTACAGCCTGCGAAACCAGACCAATAGCTATTATAGGTCTGAAAGCTGATCCAATCAAGGAAAACATGGTGCGAGACATAGCTTCTATCTTGCGATCCACTGGATCTTTAAAAGACGGAGCGTCTTCTAAAGGAATAACCGTGGCTTTATTCAATCTAGCAATTGGTGAATCCACCACAGGTGGTTCTGTCCATTTCTTAATAAGGGTTTCCTCAAACGGATAACGCCTGTCAATGCGTTTAGAAATAGTAAAAGTGCGTTTTGGCAGACGCCATTCTTCTTCGATTGGATTGCCAAAACATTTGGGCAATGGAAAAACCTTCGCCACTTTGATGCGTTTTTTAGTCCCAAAAGGGATTTCAGTTTCAGCTATTTCTGATGGAATACCCTGTAACCTTAAGGTCTCTTGAACAGATACAATGAGTGCGTTTACCAACGCTTCCTCTCGGGCTATGGCGGATGCCGAAACATCCTCCTCACTGTCTGAAGAGACAGGACCCGAGACACCAATCCCAGATGAAGTACCTGCAACTGCAGAAATAGGCTCAGAGTCTGAGTCCGAGGTTTCAGATAATAAGGGGTTAGGCGGGGGTCGCTTTCTTGCGCCCTGTCCCTGACAAGCCACTTCCACCCGGGACACAAAAGTTTCCATAATAGCTGACAATGATTCAATTGTCAATGGGGTGCTGGAGGATCCCGCAGACCCCTCGAGGGGATCCGGAGGAGATACATGAGTGGCAGGGTCCATGTTAATACAGGACACCTTTGCCAGCAAACAAAAAAACTTTTTCTTTTTTTTTTTTTTTTTTTGTGTGTCTCCCCCTAGCGCAATAGCGCCCCTCAGAGTACCTGCTTCTCGATCCCACAGAGAGAGAGAGGGACCCCCAAGGCTCACCAACCGATGCAGTGCAGTTTCCAACCAACTGCAGTCAGCGTCTGTCTTACACAGACTGGAAGGAGCTGTTTGCTTTTTCCCGGGTAGAAGGCGTGGCTCCGCCCCGTGTACGCCTTCCGGCGTTCCCAGCTCTCCACGAGGTAGCTGGGCTCACAAAACATGGCCGCCCCCATAGAAGAGACATAAGACTCCAAAAACATGGCGGCCGGCGTGACCTGAGGACATACATGCATTCGGTCTACGGCAAAATGGCGGCGGACCGCCGAAATCGTTTTCCCAGCACATCCACCTGCATCTCTGCTAAGAGGCGATATATGGATCTACAGAAGATACACTACACATAAGGTAGGATTATACCTCCTATGTCTGCTGTAATGTTACAGTCTGCTGGGTAGAGTGTTAGCTCTTAAACCAAGTCCACTTCCCACAAACACATGCTGTATTACAAGGGGGACTTGTAAGTATCAGATATATACTGACCATATATGGAGGGGCCCATAATACATACTGCCTCATAACGAGGAAAAAAGGGAACGTTTACTCACCATACCGAACCGACAGGCACCCTCTCCTCACAATACCCTCTCCACCGGGGTGGGGGTTTGTGGACCACTCCGGACGCCTCGACTCTCTGGTACCTGGCGTCCAAGCGAGACTTTTAACTCGCACCGTCGCGGCCGACCCAGCGCGGAGCTCTGGTCTGCACGCGCTCGTAGGCAGAAACCGGGGTGACCACTGGATCTCAACATCCAGCCCGTCGCCCGGCCCCGCATACTTACTTGAATATGTCGCGGCCGACCAAGCGCAATGCCATGGTCTGCGCGCGCTCGTAGGCCGGCTGGGGTGACCACAAGTGTCGCCCAGTCCGGCATTTTTGCTTGAAGATCTCACAGGAAAAAAACACTGGAGAAAACTACCTAAAAAATGTCTTTTTCTTAAAGAAAAAAAGTCTTGCCAGGACCAAAAGATCCCAGCAAGGAACTTAGGTCCTTACTCCTGACTAGACAGAAAAAAACTGATTCCCTGTAGCAGAGAGAGGGAGGATATACCCTCAGGGACTGCCCCTAAGGTGGAGCCAGAACGTTTTGTCTTTCTGCCTAGTCCTACTCCTGCGGAGACAACATAACCCAGCTCTTGAGAATCAAGAAGACTACGTCTGTCAATGAGCGATAGAGAAACTGACATCTCTTCGCCATACTGTAAACGAGGCCTTAAAGTGGTTGTAAAGGCAGAAAAAATGTTTTTATATCCCAATGCATTCTATGCATTAAGATAAAAAAAAAAAACCTTGTGTGAAGCAGCCCCCTCACACTTATCTGAGCCCCCTTTCTATCCGGTAATGTTGCAGGAGGGACTCGACTGCCCAGGACTTTCACTCTCCTCTGAGACAGCAGCGCAGCACCATTGGCTCCCACTGCTGTTAATCAGCCAATGAGACAATGAGGAGAGAGAGGGGGTGGAGACAAGTCACCGCTCCATGTTTGAATGGACACACAGAGCTGCGGCTCAACTTGGGTGCCCCCATAGCAAGCTGCTTGCTGTGGGGGCACTCGCCAGGAGCGCCAAAGATAGAACCGAGAAAAGGAGGATCTGGGCTGCTCTGTGCAAAACCACTGCACATATATTATAACAGGTTTGTTGTTTTTAAGCAAAAAAAAAAAGTCTTTATCATCACTTTACCCTCTTAAGGACTGGAAGGTTTTACCCTCTTAATGACCAGGCCATCTTTTGCGATATGGCACTGCGTTACTTTAACTGACAAATGTGCGGCCGTGCGACGTTGCACCCAAATAAAATAAAACATTTTCTCCACAAATAGAGTTTTTTTGGTGATATTTGATCACCTCTGCGATTTTCATTTTTTGCGCTATAAACAAAAAAAGGACAACTCTGAAAATGTATATATAATATATCAATCTATCTATCTCTATATATCTCTAGCTATCTATATCTCTCTTGCTCTCTAGCCATCTATCTCTCTAGCTATCCATCTCTCTCTCTCTCTCTAGCCAACTATCTCTCTTTCCTTTTTTATTTTACTTTCTGCTATAAAACATTCCCAATTAAACATTTTTTTTTTTTAACAAAAATCAAATTTTTTTTTTTTAATTACAGGCCAATATGTATTCTGCTACATGTTTTCAGTAAAAAAAACATCCCAATAGGTGTATATTGATCGGTTTGCACAAATGATATCGTGTATACAAACTAGGGGATAGATTTGTCATTTTTATTTATTTAACTAGTAATGGCAGCAATCAGCGTTTTTTTAACGAGACTGCGACGTAGCAGCGGACAGATCGTACACCTAACGTTTTTGGGGGAACCGGTGACATTACTGCAGTAATCAGTGCTTCAGTGCTAAAAATATGCACTGTTACTGTACTAATGACACTGGCAGGAAAGGGGTTAACACCAAGGGCGATAAAAGTGTTAAATATGTGCCAAGGGATTGCTTTCTAACTGTGGCGGGGAGGGTTTATTCACTGGATGAACACAGAGACCTGTGTTCCTAAATAGGAGGAACACAGGATCCCCGTGTTCATAACTGACAGAACAGCAGTCTGCCCTGTTTGTATTGGCAGACTGTAGTTCGGTCTCCATTGGGGACGATCGTGACTGGCTGATTGGCTCCCCCTCTAGCCAAATCGGCAGCGCGTGCACACCCCCACTAACTCCTACACGGAACTACGTACACGTACATCGTTTCGTGTAAAAAAAAAAAAAAAAAGCCGACCTGCTGCAGTATAACTACAGCAGCTGGTCGGCAAGTGGTTAATGTACAGTCAAAGCTGTGTTAATGAGAAGATTTTTTGTAGCTCATATGTGAACTAACCCTTTAAGTGTTTTTAGTAATAGACAAAAGAAAGTCCTCGATTACTCAGGTATCATAAGTTGTAACAAGTTATTGTCAATTCATTAGGCCCACAGAATTATGGGGTAACTCAGGTGGTTATTGTAATAGGTGGCCTTACTGCCCACAAGTAAGATTTAAAAGGATCACATTTCACTTTATAGATTAAGCTTCCCTTTACAGGTAAAGGAAAGATCTGCTGCCTATATATCTGGCTCTACTAATTGTTTTGACACAGATCTTTTTCATTACATGCTCAGTTTGATTCATAATATTTTAGACTGGAACTAAACCCATCAAAAAAAAAAAAAAAAAACCCCGGTACATTCCCAGCATGCCAGGAATGCCATCACATTTACTTGTGCTCTTAACTAAGCTGTCAAACCATCAACTGTCAGTATTAACAGCTGGATTTCAGTTCTAAAGCCTGGATTCTGAATCAACTTCTGGGTTTACAATCCTGCTCCAAAGCACAAAAAAAAAAAAAAAAACACAACAGCAGCCTTTGAATTTGAGGAGGTTCTGAACATTTCTTTTCTGTCCCTTCACAGGTACAGTGCCTTGCGAAAGTATTCGGCCCCCTTGAACTTTGACCTTTTGCCACATTTCAGGCTTCAAATATAAAGATATAAAACTGTAATTTTTTGTGAAGAATCAACAAGTGGGACACAATCATTAAGTGGAACGAAATTTATTGGATGATATTTCAAACTTTTTTAACAAATAAAAAACTGAAAAATTGGGCATGCAAAATTATTCAGCCACCTTAAGTTAATACTTTGTAGCACCACCTTTTGCAGGTAAGTCGCTTGGGGTATGTCTCTATCAGTTTTGCACATCGAGAGACTGAAATTTTTGCCCATTCCTCCTTGCAAAACAGCTCGAGCTCAGTGAGGTTGGATGGAAAGCGTTTGTTAACAGCAGTTTTCAGTTCTTTCCACAGATTCTCGATTGGATTCAGGTCTGGACTTTGACTTGGCCATTCTAACACCTGGATATGTTTATTTGTGAACCATTCCATTGTAAATTTTGCTTTATGTTTTGGATCATTGTCTTGTTGGAAGACAAATCTCCGTCCCAGTCTCAGGTCCTTTGCAGACTCCATCAGGTTTTCTTCCAGAATGGTCCTGTATTTGGCTCCATCCATCTTCCAATCAATTTTAACCATCTTCCTTGTCCCTGCTGAAGAAAAGCAAGCCCAAACCATGATGCTGCCACCACCATGTTTGACAGTGGGGGTGGTGCATTCAGGGTGATGAGCTGTGTTGCTTTTATGACAAACATAACGTTTTGCATTGTTGCCAAAAAGTTTGATTTTGGTTTCATCTGACCAGAGCACCTTCTTCCACATGTTTGGTGTGTCTCCCAGGTGGCTTGTGGCAAACTTTAAACGACACTTTTTATGGATATCTTTAAGAAATGGCTTTCTTCTTGCCACTCTTCCATAAAGGCCAGATTTGTGCAGTATACGACTGATTGTTGTCCTATGGACAGAGTCTCCCACCTCAGCTGTAGATCTCTGTAGTTCATCCAGAGTGATCATGGGCCTCTTGGCTGCATCTCTGATCAGTCTTCTCCTTGTATGAGCTAAAAGTTTAGAGGGACGGCCAGGTCTTCGTAGATTTGCAGTGGTCTGATACTCCTTCCATTTCAATATTATCGCTTGCACAGTGCTCCTTGGGATGTTTAAAGCTTGGGAAATCTTTTTGTATCCAAATCCGGCTTTAAACTTCTCCACAACAGTATATCGGATCTGCCTGGTGTGTTCCTTGTTCTTCATGATGCTCTCTGCGCTTTAAACGGACCTCCGAGACTATCACAGTGCAGGTGCATTTATACGGAGACTTGATTACACACAGGTGGATTCTATTTATCATCATTAGTCATTTAGGTCAACATTGGATCATTCAAAGATCCTCACTGAACTTCTGGAGAGAGTTTGCTAGACTGAAAGTAAAGGGGCTGAATAATTTTCCACGCCCAATTTTTCAGTTTTTTATTTGTTAAAGTTTGAAATATCCAATAAATTTCGTTCCACTTCATGATTGTGTCCCACTTGTTGATTCTTCACAAAAAATTACAGTTTTATCTCTTTATGTTTGAAGCCTGAAATGTGGCAAAAGGTCGAAAAGTTCAAGGGGGCCGAATAATTTCGCAAGGCACTGTATGTCACAGCTGACACTCATCCACCCAGAACTGAAAAACTGAAAAGTGATTGCTTTCCTTATGTTTGTATGTTGGTCTGTTACGGAATGTTCTTTCTACTTAACCATATCTGCAGCCCTCTCCCCATTCTGAGGTTTTTTTCTCACTAGTGTTTTACCTAAATTATGGCCTTTTCTTATCTTATCAGCTATCCTTTATTAACGCCTGATTAGTAAATTGGCAAGCAACACCCCCATCCCCAACAGTACAAAAGGAAAGCTCCTTTATAGCGAAAGCACAAGCTGCTGGGGTTCTTTCCAGAAGTAGGGGTATTTAAGTGGGAGCTTTTCAGATTCTGCACTTTAGCGAATGCACAAAGTGAAAGTATACAGGAAAATACTTTGAGCACTACCACACAGCATGCAGGTGACCTTGTTTACCCCTTCAGCTCTTCTTCCACTTAATATGCGCTCTCTACCACTCCTGACACTTGTGGCTGCTCGCCTTCAACTCTTTCCTTCACCCCTCTTCTCCACCCCAAAGCTTATATACACAACTCCCTCACTTCTGTCCTCTCCTTATTACTGCACTCACCAACTCTTGCTAAATCCACACGCTAATAAAAGCTCCAAGACAGTGGGGCCTGTCCCTTCATATAAATCACACTCCCACATTACCTTTCTTCTCCTAATCTCTGGTGATATAGCCCCAAACCCTGGGCCTCCATCAACTGTACCCAACACACTCATCACCCTGCACCCTTTGGCAGAAGCTGCCATCCAAACAATTTAATTTACAATCTTCCTCTTCCCAAAGCCAGACTCCTTTTTTTTTTGCTCCCTCTGGAACGCTTGCTCCGTTTGTAACAAACTCACTTCTCTCCATGACCACTTTATCGCTAACTCATTTAATCTACTCGCCATTACTGAAAACTGGCTTCATGAATCGGACACTGCTTCTCCAGCTGCCTTCTCTGGACTGCGCCCCCCAGACCCAGAGGACAGAAGGAAGGGTAAGTGGCAATCCTTCTAGCCCCACATAGCACCTTTCGGATACCTCATCCACCTCCCTCTCAGTCATTCTTCTCATTTGAGGCACATTGCATTCATCTTTTCTCTCCAGTTTTTCCAATGACAGCTGTGATCTAACGGCCCCCCTGGACAAGTAGCAGCCTTTCTTGATGACTTCTCCGCTCGGCTACCCTACTTTCTTTCTTCTGAAATCTCCACAATCATTCTTGGAGGCTTTTACATCCCTTCTTTTGATCTGGGAGGGGGACCAGGATTCCCTTGATGGTTTTTTCAGTTTCTAAATCAAAATAATAAGAGTATCTCTTTACAGTATGAAATGAGTGACTCCTACATTTCCTTGATTTAAACATTTAGGTTCAAGAGGGACAGCTTATCACTACTACGTATTTCAAAGAAACGGACTGTAATGCATATATTCCCGTCAAGTTATTATAGGTCCTGGTGGAACGCAGTTCCTAAAAGGTCAATTCCAACGCATTAGGCGTAACTTCATAAACATTATGGATTTTTATTAACAAGCAAATATTCTTAAAACTAGGTTTCTAGAGAAGGGTTACTCAGTACATGACCCTGGTAATGCTATTACATTGGTGGCTAACATGGACAGAGAGACTATGTTATGCAAGACCACTGTTAATAATGAGAACCTAAGAGATAACAGATTTGGATTTTTAATGATTACTAGGTATTCTATTCAGCACTATCCCATTAAAAAAAATCCTTATAAAACACTGGGTGATTCTTAAAAATGACAGGGTTTTAGGCCCTGCTCTTCTGAACATCCTGTTGTGCTTTTTAAAGGGGGCTCCAACTCTACGTCATAATGTTGCACCGAATGTCATAGGCCCTCCTAAAACTTTTTTCTTACAGTCCATGACAGGTTTATTTTCCCTGCAGAATATGTATTTGCCAAGTTAATGCTTTTAAGGGGAGGAGATGTACTACTTTTCAGTCAACGTGCACCCAAAAAAAAAATGATATCAACATGTTAATTAAATGCACCTCCAAGTTTGTGGTTTGCATGATACAATGTCCCTGCTCCTAACAATACAAATCGGTCTTACCAAGAGAGAATTGCATATACGTCTCTCTGAACATGTTGGTAATATAAAAAGAGGGTTTAAGGGACACAACTTGTCAAAACATTATGCTGGACACCATGATAAAAAAATTGGTGGGTACCAAATTTTTTGTCATAGACAGAGTGGTCCCCCATTGGAAGGGTACCAATATGGTTAGAGCTATTTCCCAGCTGGAAATTCGATGGATTTTTTATATTAAATCTTATGTCCCTTTTGGCTTAAATGTTGACTGGGACATAAATTGTTTTATTAATGATGCTTAAAATCAATATGATTTTTTTTGTATTTGCTTTGCTTTTCGTTTTTAAAATGTGTTTGATGATTTTATTTATTGAAATTGTTTTTTATTTAGCGGTGTTCCTGTGGTTTTGCTTTACCCTTGGATATTTTATGTATATTTATTAACATCATTTTTCATTTAGTTTCTCCAGTGAGTGTTCTCATATATCTCACTATTTTTAGGGCTTCAACTAACGATTATTTTCAAAATCGATTCGTTGTCCAATTATTGTTTCGAAAAAATTTAAAAAAACCTCAAAAAAGTGTGGCATATAATTTAGTTATTAAGTTTAAAAAAATAACAATTTATTCTTTAATATCGCTATGCAATGGTAAATACAAATACCCAGCTATATGATAAGAAAAGATACCTGTGCTCAAATCCCAATAGCTTGTACATGTATTTAAACTATTCGGTGCTAAAGGCTGTGTGACCACATTAACAATACAGATTCTGGATGGACCCTCTGCACACAGCTTTATACCCTTTTCAGCAAACACTATACCAACATGGGGCATAGAGACACAAGATGAGGGGGAGCTACTAGGTTCAGGTCTAGTCACTGACTTGCGAGAGAGAGAAAAGATATACTTATTTAAACTATCAGGTGCTAAAGGGGTGTGACTACACATTAACATTACAAATTCTGGATGGACTATATGTGACCTAAATAGCTCTGTTTTTCATTGCATAGTTTGCTGGAAAGGGTGTTGCAGTGTGCAGAGGGTTTCTTTCAGAATTTGTAGCTATATGGTGAGGGAACAAAATATCTAATGTACTCAAATATACAGAAGAGATATAGAATTATATATACTAGTGTTGCACTGATACCAGTATTGGTGCCGATACTAAGCATTTGCACTCGTGCACATGTTCTGATACTAAAAACTATACCTTTTTTTCTGATTTCATTGACTTGCATGGAGTTCTGTTAAATGAAGTCACAAGCCGCAAAGAATTTAGAGGTCCAAATTGCACTGATCTGCAGCTTTGAAATCATGCTGGAGTAGCACAATTTCAAAGCCACAGAAGAACTGTTCTTCATAATTGTAAAAAACGGTAATAATTTTTCATTAGTCTAAAAAAAAAGTCCTGACAAAAAAAAAAAACAAAAAGGTATCAGTAACCGATATCGGGGAGTACTGGAAAAAAGTATCAGTACTCGTACTTTCTCTTCTGGGGTGCCCTGTCGGCACTTCTTGCTCCCCGTCTTAAAGGTGGCCCTATAGCAAGCAGCAAAGTATAATATAGTGTTCCCTTATAGCAAGGCATGGGACTACATGCTCCATGAGGCATTGCTCCTCACACATTCACAACTTACTGACATGTATAGAGGGTGTACTGAGCTATATGTGTGCTGCACGGTGTATATAGACATGTATGAAGGGTTTACTGAGCTGTATGTGTGCTGCACTGTGTATGCTGACATGTATTGAGGGTGTACTGAGCTGCATGTGTGCTCCACTGTGTGTATACTGACCTGTATGGAGGGTGTACTGAGCTGTACGTGTGCTCCACTGTGTATACTGAGTGACCTGTATCGAGGGTGTACTGAGCTGTATGTGTGCTACACTGTGTATACTGACATGTATTGGGGGATCTACTGAGCTGTATGTGTGTTGCACTGTGTAATGCATTCAAACTCAACTTATCCCAAACAGAGCTCATGATTTTTCCTCCCCACGTGCCTCTTCCCCCAATTTCTCTGTCTAGATTGATAGCACTACTATCAGCCCATCCTCGCATGCCAAGGTTCTAGGTGTAATCCTGGACTCTTTTGGTCCCACGTCCAATCACTGTTGAAATCATGCTGCCTCAACCTCCGCAACATCTCCAGAAGATGCCCCTTCCTGAAACCACAAAGCTCTAAGTTCACTCCCTGGTCATCTCTCGCCTCGACTACTGCAACTTCCTCCACATGGGATTACCTTTACATAGGCTACCCCCCTTTAGTCCATCATAATTGCTGCTGCCAGGCTCATCCAACTTAGCAAACGTTTAGTGCCTTCTATTCCTCTCTGTCAATTCCTCCACTGGCTTCCATTCCAACAAATTAAATTAAAAATGTTAACATCAATAACTCGGCCACTTAGCTACATCACTAACCTAATCTCAACATACCAATCTACTTGTTACTTTCGTTCCTACCAAGACCTCCTACTCTCTAGTTCCCTTGCACCTCCTTCCATGCTCGCCTTCATGATTTTCCCAAACCTCTTTCATCCTCTGGAACGCCCCACCCCAATCTGTTTGGCTATCTTCTACTCTATCCACTTTTAAGCAATCCCTGAAAACTAGAGGTCGACCAAATATTAGAGCAGCTGATTTTTAGAGCGGCTGATTATCGGGGGGGGGGGGGGGGGGCGATATTCACATTTTTCAAATCACCAGTAATGGTCAGAGACCTTCCAATATTGGTTACACCTCCTCCCTCTGTCTCTGCAGGGTGCTCGCTGTAGTCTCTGTCAATCTCTGTCAGAGGTGTGGCGGGCAGCAGAGAGATGACAACTCTCACTGGCTGTCTCGCTTTACTGCTGTGCCGCCCCTACAGCAGGGCCGCAAAGGCTGCTCTTAACAGAGCAGTGTTTACCCTAATGAAAACCCTTCTCTTCAGAGAAGCCTATCCTGCCCCCACCTAACAACTGTACATTTATTTTCTACATCAGATCATCCCTATTAGTTATTACCTTTTGTATCACTTGACCCTCCCTCCTAGATTGTAAGCTCTAACGAGCAGGGCTCTCTGATTCCTCCTGTATTGAATTGTATTGTAACTGGAATGCCTCCATAAAAAAAGTTGGCTTTAAAATGCTGCGCTCAGAGCTAATGCATCAGGAGAGAGAAAATGCTCCAGTTGTTAATAGTTTAGCTCCATGTTAGCTGGTTGTCTATGTTTAGCCTTGGGGGAGGTTTTTTCTTACTGTTCCCACCCCCCCCCCCATGTTTGATACTGCTTTGGCACGTCCCATATAGTCATTAAAATGAGGAGCTGTGTCTGTCAATGAACGAAAGAGAAAATGGGATTTTTGACTAACCGTAAAATCCATTTCTCTGTTGTTCATTGATGGACAGCTCCTCACCTTCATGACTATATGGGTTATACTGCCCCCTACAGGAGTAGGACACTAGGCAGACAAACTTGACTATGCCTATGGGACAGTCCCAGGGGGTATACTCCCACTCTGTTATAGGTATTTAGTTGTGTTACAAGCAGTGTCAGAAGAAAAAAAAAAAACTCCATAGAAGGGCGGGTCCGTTAATGAACATCAGAGAAATAGATTTTACGGTAAGTCAGAAATCCCATTTTCTCTTTTGTTCATTGGTGGGAACAGTAAGAAAAAAACCTTACCCAAGGCTAAACATAGCCAACCAGCTAACATGGAACTCAACTATTAATAACTAGAGCTCATCTGAAAAAAATATAAAGCACCCTCAGAGGACAAGTCCTCTAAACTGCAGCCTGCAAAACATTGCGGCCAAAGGAAGCATCCGCAGATGCCAACACGTCCACCTTATAAAACCTTGTGAATGTGTGCACAGACAACCAGGCAGCAGCCTTGCAAACCTGCATCACTGACACCTGATGAGAGAAGGCCAGGAAGGCACTAAGCATCCGAGTAGAGTGCGCCTTAACAGGGAAAGGAGGAACCTAGCCCTTAATGGAATAAGCCTGAACCACAGTCTGTCTGATCCATCTGGAAATGGTAACAGCAGAAGCAGCCAGCCCTTTGCAAGGTCCATCCGTGAGGACAAATAGGGAGTCTGACCTTTTAAAAGACTCCGTAGCTACCAGGTAAACCGTTATTTTCTAAACCACACAGCCAGGGAATGCAAAGCAATTTCCTTAGGATGCTTAGGCCTGGGACACAGGGAAGGCAACACGATGTCTTCATTCAAATGAAAATCAGACGACCTTCAGAACGATGGACATAGACAAAGAAGCACCAGGATACCACCAAGGTGAACGACAAGACAGCGCCGCCAGTGCCGACACCCTGCACGCAGAAGTGATAGCCCCCAAAGAGGCCACCTTCTGGGATAATGTAAGCAGGGGAACCTCCCAAATTTCTTCAAAGGGAGGCCTCTGGAGAACCAACACCACCAAATTGAGGTCCCACGGCAGGAACAGAGACTGCACTGGAGGAACCAAGTGTCCCACTCCCTGGATAAAATTACACAACAAGAAATGTGTGGCCAATGCATGTTGGACGAAAAATGCCAAGGCCAAAACCTGGCCCTTGATGGCACTCAAAGGCCAGGCGATGCTCAACCCCTCGGAGGAAAACCCAAGATCAGAGTCACCGAAAAGGAGTGAGGATGAACCCTGGGGGATTCTCCAATGTACAACTTCCAAGTACGATGGTAAATCTTCCTAGAAGTAGGTTTTCTAGCTTTTACCAGCGTAGGAATCACAGATTTAGACAACCCTCTATCCTTCAGCACCTGACTTTCAACAGCCAAGCCGTCAAGAGGAAATCTCCAAGGAGCATCAGCGACCAGCCATACCAGATTGGCGTACCAAAACCAGCAAGGGCAGTCTGGAGCCACTAGGATGACTGGAATCCCTTCTGCCTCGATCCTGCGCAGGAGTCTCGGCAGAAGCTTGAGAGGAGGAAAGGCATAAATCAGATGATACCGACTCCAAGGAGCCACTAATGCGTCTCTGGCGTCGGCTAGAGCAGCGTTTCTCAACTCCGGTCCTGAGGGCACACCAACAGGCCAGGTTTGCAAGAAAACTGAAATACATCACAGGTGATATCATTTGCTGCTCAGTGATTGCAGTATTCTAGTCTGCATCTCCCCAAGGCAATAATTAAAATCTGGACTGTTAGTGTGCCTTGAGGACCGGAGTTGAGAAATACTGGGCTAGAGGATCCTGAGACCGTGCCACAAAGCTCTGCACTTTCTTGTTGAGACAAGAGGCCAACAGATCCACCTCGGGAGTACCCCACCGGAACCGCCTCAAAAAGGTAGACCCCATCAGACCCAGCACCCGCATGCAAGTCTGAAGAGATGAACGTCTGCTGGAAAACTGAAGCTGAATTGCCTCCTGCAATTTCTGAACTTTTTCCTGAGGAAGTAACACTCTGGCTGAGGCTGAGTCCAGTGTCAGACCAAGATAGTCCAGAGCCTGGTGGACAGAACCAGAGCAGACTTCTAAAGATTCACAGAGTGACCTCCAAGTTGTGCAACAGAGCAGTCGAAGACTCTGCTCGCAAAAGCAAATGATCCAGATACCCCCGTACCGCTATCCCCTGCTGACGCAGCAATGCTAGCACTGGGGCCAATACTTTTGTGAATATCTGAAGAGCGGAGGTGAGACCAAAGGGTAAGGCCACAAAATGATAATGCTCCTAGCCCACGGCAAAGCGGAGGAAGCGCTGGTGGGCACATATTGGGATGTGAAGGTAGGCGTCCTTAAAGTCGATGGAGGCAAGGAAATCCCTCTGATGTAGGGACGCCACCACTACTGTGCGAATGGATTCCATTCGGAACTTCTGTACCCGCACCAACCAGTTTAGCGCATTGAGGTCCAGAATGGGATGCACCTTGCCTTCCTTCCTGAGAACTGTAAATAGGTTTAAGTAAAAATCTTGAATACATTTCAATGTCGGGAACCAGATCACCCTTTGAAGTAACAAGTCTTGCACTGCTCCAAAGAGATCCCCTAGGCGATCCGGGGACAAGTGCAGGTTGGAAGGGAAGAACCTTCCCTGAGGGTACAATCGAAACTTAATCCTGTAGCCGGAGCGAATGACTTCGTGGATCCACTTATCCTGGATCAGGGAGGCCCCAAGATCCGGAAACCAGCAAAGACGTCCCCCCCCCCCCCAATCCAGATACAGGTAAGGGTGCCCCTTAATGCAGAGGAAGTCTTGTCCACAGGTCTGGCAGACCCCGCTCGGGGCTTGCCAGACCAAGACCTCTTAGAACCCCCAGCGGAGGCCCTGAAGGGCTTTGATTCCTTGTCTTGAGACCCTGAGGGACGAAAAGGCCGTTTGTGCGCCGAAAAGAAAGCCCCCCCTCCGGCTGTGATGGGACTCCTTACCCTTGGAAGCCTGAGGAAGAAGAGTACTGTTTCCCCCTGTGGGGCCTTTGATGATGTCATCCAAGGAAGCTCCAAACAGGTGATCCCCCACAAATGGAAGATTGGATAAGGCCTTCTTAGAAGCCTGTCCTGCAGACCAGCATTTTAGCCAGATGATACGGCGCAGGACCACCGCTGAGACAGACAGTCTAGGAATCAAGAGATCAGCATCCAAAGGAAGGAACGCTTTGTTGTACGGATAATCTGAGTTAAACCTTATTTTTTATGTAATAAAAAAAGTTTAAAAATATACTACACTATGGGAGTATGTTTTTTTATATGGCGGCTGGGTCATGGATATGAGGAGATAACTCAGGAATATAGGAAGATACAGTGGAGTGACCAACATCCCTGGAGGAGGTGCAGTGCAAACCACTAGTGGGGACTTGTGAGGCTCATACCCTACCTACCTTTGGTGTGTAGGGAGGAGAGAGGGGAGCACGGTTTTGGGCACAGTGAGAAATCACGAGTGTGGCTTGTTTGCACATGGGACACTGGTCACTATATATATATATATATTATATATATATAGTGACCAGTTACAGTATATATATGATATGAACTGTATCACTAAGGGCTATTCAACAGAAGGAGGAGCAATTAATTCATGATCTGCATCAGCACTTGACACTATTTTTGTATTCACTGGATCTGATGATTATGAAATTTATTCACTTTTGCATTTATTTCAATTATTGTCGTGGTATTTTAGTATAGAACACAGGTGTACTTTATATATATTTGAGTATAATAGCACAGACAGTGATTGTCTGCACTTTATATATTGCAGTATTTAGCACAGATATTGTTGCATTTTTCCATTAATTGTTTGTACTTTATATTGATTGGAGCATTTAACACAAATATTGCCAAATGTTTCTGTTAATACATCACCAACACTTTTGTAGAGCACCAGGTATTTATTATATTACACAGATATTCCTTGTGCAGTTATTTATACACATTTGAATTGTTAGTAGAGTGTCAGGCGATTATTGCCCACTACCATCTGTTATATAATTTAGAATATACAGAGTCCACTGGTTTTAGAGCAGTGCCGATTTATCTATACACAGTCACTTTTAAAGGAATTTCTCCTTTTTTGTTATCAGCAGCAGCCCATTTTTGTATTTATTATCAGGTATTATCAGAGAAGTTATATCCTAAGCGCAGGTGAACCCCCCCTTTTTCTATAAGTGCCAAACCAGCCACAGTTAACATATGGCGGGTCAAGGCCTTCCGACCTCCTATCAGCCAGATCTGTGAAGACCGGGACTCTTCAACCCGGGATTATGGTGTCGTTATTAGGGATGCACCGAATATTCGGCGGCCGAACATTATTCGGCCGAAAATAGAGAAAATAGCACTTTCGGCGTTTGGCCGAATAAGTCAAAAGGCCGAATAATTTTGAGCCTTACAATGTCAGCTTCCGCCCTGACCGCTCACCTTCCTCATTGCGGCTCGCTTCTCACACGCCGCCGGTGTCCTGTCCGGCCGCGAGTAGGGGGTGTGACGTCACGCGCGCGTCCCACCCCCTGCTCCTGACTGCGGCTCCTTCACACTAGGTCCACGCCCCGCCCCCCTGTTTGTGGCTTTTGGCTCTGGCTGCAGTTCAGGTATGTGATGTGGAGTTGAGCACATTTGGGGGAGAATACGGTAGCTGGCAGCTGCACAAGCATTAGTGTGCAGACTGCCATATGTTGTTGCCACTTGCCATGCTCATTACATTAGAGTGCCCTATAAAGTGCCCCTTAAAAAAAAAAAAAGAAAAAAAATGTGCCCAACAGAGTGCTCCCTTGACATAAAATGTGGCCATCAGCGTGCCCCTTATTTTATGCTAAGGGACATGCTGATGAGCATATTTTATGTTAAGGGGCACTCTGATGAGCATATTTTATGTTAAGGGGCACTCTGATGAGCATATTTTATGTTAAGGGGCACTCTGATGAGCATATTTTATGTTAAGGGGCACTCTGATGGGCATATTTTATTTTAAGGGGCACGCTAATGGGCATATTTTATGTTAAGAGCAACGCTGATTTAAATGTTTTGTTTTGCCCATCAGAGTGCCCCCTAACATAAAATGTGCCCATCAGCGTGCCCCCTAACATAAAATGTGCCCATCAGCGTGCCCCCTAAAAATTGGCAAAATAAATGGAAAAAATGCGAAACACCGCGTTCGGTATTCGGCCTTCGGCCAAGCATTTCATTATTATTCGGCTTCGGCCAAGAATTTCATTTCGGTGCATCCCTAGTCTTTATTCAACCTGGAAACCAGGGAGTCCACTACAGGAGGAACCAGCTATTTAAAGGAGGGAATCCTCACAGTAACGCATTGCAAATGCTTAGGAATTGCAAAGGTGCATTTCGGGCACCCCCACTGTTTTGTGGCACTATTGTCAAAGAAGGCCGGAAAGGGAACACCTTCACCGCTTTTGAGGACCTGTGGGTGCCAAAGGTGACTTGTGCCTCCAATGCTGCGTTAGTCGCACCTTCCATCTTTAAGGTTTCTGGCACTGATACAATGAGTGCATCCACTAGCACCTTTGCATGAACGGCTAGAGGAGCAGAGGAATTATCCTCACGTTGGCTGCATGGACGCAGACCCCAAGGGTAACTCGCATCCACGGCGGCCGAATCAGATTGTGGATCGGAGACGACAGAGGAAACAGGTGAAGGCGGTGGACACTTTTTGCTAGCCTGTGTGCCCAGGACCAAATCTACCTTGGATACCAAGCACTCCAGGTCCGCCGTCAGTTGTTAGGACCCGGAGGGCCCGACAGCCTCAGGGTCAGCCTTTCAGTGCTCAGTCCATACACCACACACTGCATCATCTTTACAGACCAATTTGATGCACAAGAAAGCCTGCAAACAGTTTGCTGAAGACAAGCAGACGGAGGACATGGATTACTGGAACCATGGCTTGTGGTCTGATGAGACCAAGATAAACTTATTTTGTTCAGATGGTGTCAAGTGTGTGTGGTGGCAACCAGGTGAGGAGTACAAAGACAAGTGTGTTTTGCCTACAGTTAAGCATTGTGGTGGGAGTGTCATGGTCTGGGGCTGCATGAGTGCTGCCTGCACTGGGGAGCTACAGTTCATTGAGGGAACCATGAATGCCAACATGTACTGTGATACAGGGCCGGATTAAGAGCATCATGGGCCTGGTGCTGAAGATTTTGGTGAGCCTTTTTATGGAAATAAAATAGAAAATAAAAAAGCAAACAATTTTTTGCTAAGGAAGTGAGAGTGGGTACCTGTCAAATCTAGGTACCAGCTTCCTCCAAAAAAAGGACATGCCAAATGTGGCATATCAAGGGGTCAGGAGGCCTTAAAGCAGAAGTTCCACTTTTGGGTGGAACTCCACTTTAAACGGAATCTTAGTCACTAGATACACTGCACACTCATGCCAAAGTCGTTGTAAACACAATACTCATTATTATTGTGCCATAAGGGAGAAGACTGGAGAGACAGGGAGGAGGAAGGGAGGGGGGTATGGGAGATGTAAACCCTAATAAAAGGACATTTTAAATCCTGTGTATCAAACAATGCAATATAGTGTGGCACCAAAAAGAAAATATTACTCCACCAAAAACTGAAGTTCAGTATATCTCTGATATTATGTGCAATACTATTCCTACTAATATTAAAAGTCCACCAGTCTCTGGGTTTAAAGTGTAACCAAAGAGAAAGCTTTTATTTTTATTTTTTTATTTTGGATAGAGTAAGGAGGGGTTAGCCTGGGTTCACACTACTGCGATGCGGGAGCCACCGCCATTGCTGTGTGGGTTCCGGCATCGCATCTCCCCGCAGGCAGTTCACACTCCGCTCTGCAAACAGCTGCCGGTGTCAAAATAAAAAAGGTAATGACACCCCCAGATTGGTTTGCAGATCGCAGTGCAAACTGTGAATTTGGACAGGAATTGAATCTCATGGGATCGGATTCCAGTGCAGGGAAAAAAAAGGTTTCTGCCGCATTTTCTTGGGAATGCAGTGGGAGTTTAGCCATACAAAATGTATGGCTGAATTTGCATTGCACAGACATCCCATGTGATCTGCATAGCAATGTGGTGCAAATCGCATGCGATGTCTGTGTTTGCAATAGTCTGAAACAAGGCTCATACCCCTGTCCGCTTTTTTCCAATCTGCGGCCCATTGAGGAGATTTCTCTTCACTTCCTGTCACATAGCCAAACAGGAAGTGAGAGAAAATCCCTCCAAAGTAAGGGAATCCCTGGTTGTCACCAGAACTAGTGTCACCATTGGATGATTTCCCCTCTATTCCTGCTCTGGGGACACCCAAAATTTAGGGTTTTCATTTACTTCCACATTTGATAACAGTAAACAGGATAAACAGGACAAATAGAGACAAACAGAGGGTAAATCTCCCCAACAGGGACATAGGCAGTGATGGAAACCTGACAGAGGATCTAATCCCTCTCCACTCTATCAACAAACTAGAAAAAAAATTGCATTTAGTTATACTTTAACAATGTCTTAAAATGTTCTGTGTAGAGCTTCGCTTAAGTGTAGAAATTCACTTTGCACTCCACCTTATTCCAATTCCTTTTTCTTTAGGTATTGCATGTATAGAAAATAAGATGAGAGCACATTGAATACCTAAAGAGCGACAGAAATAAGGTGGAGTTCAAAGTGAACCATACTATTACCTGCATGAATTGGCATTTGGTGGGTAAAACATGCAGTAAAGAGGTATGATATCCCCTCCTCACTGCCTGTCACTTTTCAGTTTAGTGACAGTGCCTGCTGCAAGTGTGTACAAGCCTTTGGGTTCACACTAGTGTGCTGCAGTTTGGCCACATTGTTTGCGTATCCGCAGCTTCCTGCGTTTTACCTGCAGTTTTAGCTGCAATCCTATTGATTTCTATTAGGTTGCACGTTTTTGCTGCATTTTCTGAAAGTATGTCAAAGATGCAGCATGCAGGAATTTTGTTGTGCTTTCAGAAAATACAGAAAAAAAAAACATGCAACCTAATAGGAATCAAAAAGACTGGCTTAAACGCAGGAAAACTGCGGATACACACGCAATGGGACAAACCATAGCAAACCAGTGTGAACCAACTTAAATGCACAAAGGACTAAGCACTACCATAGGCTGATGACAATTCTAAACACTTTGGCTGCAGTTTTAACAGCTAAAGCTGGAGGAAAAAGTTAAAAAAGAGAGGGAAGGAGAGAAGAAAGCAGGCAGGAGGAAGAGTCCAGTCACTGAGCTCACAAATAGATGGTCCCTGGAAGCGTGTCACTCACACAAATCTTATTCATGTTGTATGGCTGCTCTGTGTATAAATTCCCGCCCACACAGGCTCCTTCACTTCACTGTAAAACTGGTGTGGGCGGGCACAGAGGGAGAGGGGCGGGAGAAGGCAGAGCCAATCCAGCTTCTCTCCTCTTCCATTTGTGCAGGGGGAACTGTGCTCTGTGACACTGTAATAATCACACTGAGCCAACACAGGTGCAGCCAGCCGCCCCTACATTTACAAACAGCTTCTCCTGTCCCATAGACGTTTATGGACAGGAAAAATCTGACTCATACTGCTGGCTGGATGGGCCTATCTTAAGGGAGGGGGCCTGGTGCTGCGGCTCCAATAGCCGCTATGTTAATCCGGCCCTACTGTGATATATTGAAGCAGAGCATGATCCCCTGCCTTCTGAGACTGGGCCACAGGGCAATATTCCAACATAACAATGACCCCAAACACACTGCCTTGCTAAAGAAGCTGAGGGTAAAGGTGATTGACTTGCAAAGCATTTCTCCAGACCTAAACCCTATTGAGCATCTGTGGGGCATCCTCAAACGGAAGGTGGAGGAGCGAAAGGTCTCTAACATCCACCAGCTCCATGATGTCATTGTGGAGGAGTGGAAGAGGACTCCAGTGGCAACCTGTGAAGCTCTGGTGAACTCCATGCCCAAAAGGGTTAAGGCAGTGCTGGAAAATAATGGTGGCTATACAAAATGTTGATACTATATGCCCAATTTGGACATTTCCACTTAGGGGTGAACTCACTTTTGTTGCCAGCAGTTTAGACATTAATGGCTGTGTGTTGAGTTATTTTGAGGGGACAGCAAATTTACACTGTTATACAAGCTGTACACTCACTACTTTACATTGTAGCAAAGTGTCATTTCTTCAGTGTTGCCACATGAAAAGATAATACAATAGTTACAAAAATGTGAGAGGTGTACTCACTTTTGTGAGATACTATACATTTTATTTGGGTACAGTGTCGCACAGTTAAAGTAACGCAGTTCCGTATCGCAAAAAAATGGCCTGGTCCTGAAGAGGGGTAAATCCTCAAGTAGTAAAAAAAAAAAAAAAAAAAAAAAGTTTTAAGTGCCCCCGTCCCCCTGTGCTTGTGCACAGTGGTGAACATATACATAGGTCACGCCTACATATGTAAATTATGTTCCCACCACACATGTGAGGTATCACCGCGAACTTCAGAGCGAGAATAATAATTCTAGTACTAGACCTCCTCTGTAACTCTAACCTGGTAACCTGTAGAAGTGTCTTTATCATACATTAAGGGACACAGACCGGGCCATGTAAACAAGGCAGATCGCCAATCTGACAGGGGGGAATGGATGGAGTTTGTGTCCGTGCAAAGTAGGGATTAAACTGCATCTCTTCCCCTAGTAAAAGCACTTCACACAGTTTACAAACACTGGTTAGGCACACAGTTAACCCTTTGATCGCCCCTCATTGTAACCCTTTCCCAGCTAGTGCATATTTTTAGCACTGATCACTGTGTTAGTGTCACTGGTTCACAAAAAGTGTCAGAGTGTCTGTTGCAAAATAACAGTCCCAATAGAAGTGGCTGAGGGAGCTTCTTTAAGTGATCCAGCAGGGAATGCGCCATTCCGATCACTATTAAAAAGACTGGTGCCTGAGGGGAAGAAAAAAAAAAAAATGGGGTTATGGCATCTAGCTGCCGCCATAACCCTGGTACTAAATGTGCGTATTTTCCCAGAGAGGTGATTGGCAAGTGTTATTCTGCCTGGCTGTTCAGTTTGGTAGAAGCTTGTGAATTAAAAAATTGTTGCAGCTTCGGGGATCCAATGTGATACCTAGTGCATGGGTAGCAGCCAATTCTAAACTGAGGGTGTCACTGACAATTCCATGCTGTGATACATTTCAATTAACCTAAAATACATTGAGCAGTGTTCTTGTAATTGCTGAAATAAGCTGCATGTCCATAACAGCCTCTGCTCATTACAGAGCACTACTACTATACTACTACTGTGCATTAGTATCTGCTATAGCCATAGTTGGAGATACAAATTTCTGCCTGTTTAACACTTTAGAAAAAGTAACAATATTTAGCCCCGGTTCACACTTGTGCGTGTGCGGGGTTCGCATGTAATGTCGGAGCGCACTGCTCCGACATTACATGCAATCAGCTGTGCGGTGCGAGTTTAGCCATACAGTTTGTATGGCTAAATTCGCACCGCAGCCGCACCAAACACGCACAGGACCCTTTTTGGCAGCCGCATCAGGATCGGATCGCACAGCGGTTCACACTTGTGCGATCCGATCCTGTGCGAACTGCACGATCGCACTGCGATATGCGATCAAACTGGGGGTGTCGTTAACATTACATTGACACCCCCAGCGTATCGCATATGGCAGTGTGAACTGCCGGGGGTGCGTGTGTGATGCGGGAACAGGCTGCGAATCCGCAGCCTTCCCGCATCGCATAAGTGTGAACCGGCACTTAACCAGCAAATTAAACTTACATTATTCTTTATTATTTACTGAAAGTAAAAACTGAGTAATAAATGGTTTTAAAAACCTTGAGGGTTGGCTCCTAGGAAGACATCTTCAAAATTCATTTTCGGCATGTATGCCAGAGACTGGATATAGTTTCGTGCCTGACATTGGCAGAAAAAAGTAGAGAAGATCATCAGTTAAAAAAAGACTGCATCCAAAATAAGTAAGCAGAAACTTCATGGAAAATGCAAGTTGCTCATAAAACATGTAATCAATGCAATAGGAGCCTATAGCTGCTTTTGCCTCTAAATCAGTAATCTGCAGCAGCTTGCATTGTAAGTTGACTTTCTCCGACAGTTTTTCTACACGTTAAAAATGCCCATTTTAGGCCTGAAGATTACCTAAAGCCAGCAAATCGTGGCAGTCAAAAGGTTTGTCACACAATAATTGTGCTATCAAACAATTGTTTAATCAAATCTATATTTTTAGCTGATCAATTTAGAGTTAAACAGTGAATAATGGTCCTAGAAATATTGCTCTCTCAGACATGGTGATATCGAATGTGTGAGACCCAATCATTTTCATACGCCAGTGTATCCAGAGGGCATTTTTATTTCCGGGGCAGGGGGGGGGGAGCTTTTAAGAGCTTCAGGAAAAAAAAAACCTGAAAGAAAAAGGCATAATGAGCTAGTATGCATCATTATGAAATACCTTGGAACGAAGCCCCCGCGACGCCGCTCGCTCACTGGTTACAATATGTTCAGCAGACTTCCTTCAAGGTTTGCATTCTCCGGTCATCTGATTGGCCAGAGCTGCGATAAAGTCACTTTCGCTCATGCGCGCGGGAGCCGCCGTTTACAGAACAGGGCTTTGAAAAACACATAAGGCCGTTCCTTCAGAGCGCATGTGCCAGTGAGGTCACTGGCTGCATGCAAAGTAAATATCTCCTAAACCGTACATGTTTAGGAGATATTTACAGTACTTACCCATTAGGTACAAATTACAGAGGAAGCTTTACTTTCTTTCAGAGCTTTATGGAGGTTCTTTTTTATTTTATTTTTTTTCTTCATTGCTATCACAAGATGGCTAATACGGAGGACATTAGAATCTAATACCACTAAAGCCAACTGAGTACAGACTGTGCTCAATTGCCACAATTCACAGCAAATAGAAAACAACAAGCTGTTTTACTAAAAAGGTGGCAGCAAAAACAATTTTCATACCATGACCGAGTACTTAAATTGGTGTAAAAGCCACCCAGTCAAGTAGGGAGTGCTGAAATTTTAATGGCAACTAGTGGTGTATATAATTTTGACACCATTAGATGCTGGACAAAAATCCTGTGGCATGCAGGGTTAGAACTTAACTGCATTTTAAGACTAAAAACAGCAAATTTATTGCAAATCTCACATAATTAATTAGGTTTCTGAATTTAGCAAAAATTACCATGGATTAAACCAAAGTAAATGCAGATTCGACTAGTCTGCTCACTAGAAGATGAAAAAAGCCAATTTGTTCTTGGTTGCATTGGATCACACATGTGCTTGTATAACCTCTCGACTTCTCAATTCCACTCCACTTCAGAACTTGCAGCCAGAGTATTTGAGGCTCACCAATCGTATAGCGTTATCCTACCTTCCCCTTGAAATAACCTATTTTAACTCACAGCCCAGACTTTATATGCAGCTTGTTTTTAGCTATACATTATGTAGCAAATATAGGCACCTCACCTCATGGCTGGGCATCCTGTTAATGAGATACAAGGGAGGTGTTCCAGTCAGACGCATGATTTGCTGCAGCTGATTAATATCTTAGGGGCCTCGTCAAGGGCTTTATAAGCAGAACATACTGCGCTGTCAGCAACTGGAATATCACCTTAAGGCAATATCACACAATGCTCTATATAACAGAGCTTCAGCACAGCATTCTTCATGTTCTTGAAAAACAAAAACGCTGTGCTATGAAAACAAATGTAATTATCCAATTTAGATCTTAAACACATAGCTTTCAGAACTATGGGTAACCAAAATTAAGACATTTAAAAACAAACAAAAAAAAAAAAACACTTACTTTGTAATGTGTAAATCCGCATGCAAATACAAATACTTCCAAATAGTTTAATAATTCTGTTCACAAATTCAATAACCATGCATTTTTTTTTTTCCAAAATAGTCATGCTTAAGTATCACCATCCACACACTCTTTATACTAATCACACAATAAAAGGCACAGACATGCAGATCAGGAACACAGCAAAATGCTTAAAGGGTGTGATCATGAAACCAAGTTAAAGTTATTGTGAAGTTCCAACCCATTTCTCCCCATTGCTATTTTGCGATTTACGGGTTTTGTTTTATTTTGCTTTTTTAAAGCCCAGACGCAAAACGTTTTAAAAAGATTGCCAGAGCAGTTTTTTTCTTCTCAGCTTTAAAAGGTATTACTTTATTAAACAATGAAGGCCACGACCAAGAGCCTGCCTTCATGCCAAGCAGGAAACACATGCAAGAGAACAGGACAACCATGCCCTCCTTTTCTTCATTTCCTTCCCATCTATTTCAATATAGCAACTACTGTATGAAGACAGCTTTTCCTCAAATTCAGCAATGCTTTTTAGGTTGGGTGCAAAGTGGCGTTTGCCATTCCAAAATATTTTGAAACCCCAAATCTGTAATAACCAATACAAAAGGACGTAAAAACCATCAATGTACTGATGGGAAAAATACACATTTTGGGATCTAATTTTAGTGATACACTTGTGCTCTATTCTCTAGGCAGAATGTGCAATTGTATCTTTCATATAGATCTCTCTCTCCACCCCCCCCCCCACCTCTCTTTTTTATAACCCAGTCCAAATACTAAGAAAAAAAAAAGGCAGAAATTACGGTTACAGATGTAACTAAATAACTAGAAAAAAAAAAAATCGTTTTACAAATACAGTTTTATGATTATTACCCTTTAAGCTTTAGTGTGAAAATGGCAAGGATGAAGGGGGAAAAGGGATGGTGGGCATGCAAATATGTATTCATTTTAGTAATTTCATTAGGAGGGGTGCTCATTATTTAAACACACTTTAGAAAAAAGGATTAGGATGTTTGTTTTAGTGTTAGGCCAAGGATAATACATTGACACTTATGTGCCACCTTGATTTCTGCACAAGGTTCTAATTTATAAAAAAGTGATAGAAATCATACAGAGGAATTATTATGTAATCGTGCAAGAGCTATTCATATCAATGATCAGGAACTTTAATAATATCAGTGTTCACCATGGAAGCTCAGGGTGCAGAGAATGCTTAGAAATAGCTGGGACACATTTTAATCTCTGTGACACAAACATAAGACTCACAGCCTCCGAGGAGATTTTCTGCAGTAGCTCGGGCTCAGGGGTTCCAACCAGCCTCAAAATGAGCTTCAACTGATCAATATCTACAGGTGGGCTATGAAGGAAAAATGTGTGACAAGTGACGCAATTGCCACAAACCAGACAACGGTAGGGATGAGCTTTCCCCTTCATACAGGACTACTTTAGAAAGACAAAAAGGGTTTGGAAAGGGTTACACAGACACATTACTGAAGATGGGAAATGAAATTGGGATGGTTTTTACACCAAAGCAGGAATAGCAACAACACATAATACAAGGAATACTCAACGCTCATGCACCAACCACGGAGAAAGAGTCAAGCACACACAAATAAAAAAAAAAGGAATCATCTGAGAAGTGGTAAATCAATACAAGCATTACAAATACACAGAAAATACTTATTAATGTATACTAACAACATGAATAAGGCAAATTTTCCCTTGCCTATTAAGAACTTGCGATGCAGTACACTATTTGCTTTTGCAGGGTAGGAGAATGCAAGCAATTATGCATTTCATCAAAATTGTTCCTAAAATCTGACAGGCAGCTGAAACTGATAAGCTACCGCACTGATCAACTTCTTACAGACAATGGTCATGACTATTTCTTCATAATGTCCTTTTGGACCTGAAGACTGACAGCAGTTATAAACAGAAATTAAGCCTCAGTCTGCAGCATCTTATCTATCAAACACCAAATTTTCAGTACCTGGTGATCTGTATTAAAGTTCAGATACTAAAATCTAAAAACATAGCTGACAAATTTTCTAAGTGCTGTACAAGCCAAAATTGTCATTGCAAAAGTATTACCTTACAAAAGGATTTTTTTAAAAGAGGATTTTATACTTTGTTCAGTATTTGCCAGTTAAAGGGTTACTAAATCCACAACAGTAAAATCAATCTGTATATGCAGTAAAGCATGCTGGTTATACTCGCTGTAGAACCTGAGGGGTTCATCCTCTGTGTAAAAAGGCTGTTTGATTCTGTCTTCTCTAAACCTTCCCTTCTTTTACTTTCCCCAATCCATCTGCTGATAATACAGAACCTTGAAAGCACTCAGTACACGCTTAGTTCGGCGTGTATAGCTTTTTTGGGAGGGTACGTGTGATTAGCACAGGGCCAATCAGCACTGTCCAGAGGATCAAGGGTCATGCAATAAGACAGTCAGAGGAGAATGAACACTCTTCCTGCAAGCTTCAACCAGTGTTTGGCCGGAAACTGACAGAAGTCATAAGTCTGCTATAGGTTTCTGATGAGAAAAGGTATTTAGCAGTTTAGAATTACTAAAATAATTGCATTTCTGTGTACTGCGGGGGACCAGACATAGTGAATCCAGAGCCCTGAGGTTTGGTAACATAAAAAGTATATAAAAAAAAATAAAAATTATGTATGTTATCTGTGAAAATCCACTTTTTAAAACTCAAGATGTTTGCACAAGATGAAACTATATCTATTCTAGGGTTGTGATGACAATTATTAAAAAAAAAAAAAAAGTTTTAAATGACCCACGATTGCCATGTAATGTCAAAAGTGCAGTTAATGTAGTTTCCTTGAATAGAGAAACCCAATCAGGTGAGTGCCTTTATTTTATAGACTGCTGTATAATAAAGTGCAAAATATTTCTGAAATGAAGACATTTGTCCTAAATCAAACTTTTTTTTTTACATGAATGAAAGGATACGGTCTGTGCCTGGAAACAGGGTTCGACCCGTTAAGAGTTCGGCCATTATACATCCAACGGACCAGATATCCACTGGAAGACATTAGGAAAACGTAAAAATTAAACAAAATCATTACACCTTTATAGACAACGATCGTAATCCTAAATCTGCAATGTATTTCTGTCCACTACCATTGACTAAACTGTTCTGTGCCAGACAAAAAATTAGCACCAGAAAGGAAAAGCGAAAAGGGCAACTCATACACTGACTGAACTGCAGGAAAGGAAGCAGAAAACCCTCTAACCAAAATTGAGCATAGATAAGGAAAATAAATAAGTGCTGCATATCTTGCAAATTATCCATCTCAAAGGTTTTAAATTAAAATAGAACTGGCAAAGCAGCAGGCATTGAACATTTCAAACTATTTTAACTTATTTTTGCATCATTTTAGCAGAAACAGACGTTTCCCCCGATCATCATTTTTGCTGCTTGCATGTGAAAGTGAAAATCTTATACAATAAAATAAAAATATTCTTTACCTGTCATGTTATAATGCATCCAGTTTAACATGATTTCTGGAGCCCGGTACCACCTTGTTGCCACATACCCAGTCATCTCTTCATCCGTGTGGCGCGCCAAGCCAAAATCTAGAATCTAATGAACACAATAACCTTTTATTATATATCAGCGAATGAGAGAGACTCAAATCTTCATTTCACTGTCTTATGTAGAAAACAAATTACGACAGACGCACATAAGACATAACCTTTGAAGAGGACTACTAACACTTACACCCCCCTTCCAGTTTCTACCGTTAACCACTTCTGGACCGGAAGGATTTGCCCCCTTAATGACCAGGCCATTTTTTGCGATATGGCACTGCGTTACTTTAACAGACAATTGCACAGTCGTGCGACGCTGTACCCGAGTAAAAATAGATTTTTTGCGCTATAAACAAAAAAATTAAATTGCAACAATTCTGAAAAAAAAAAAAAAAAAACAATTTTCACATTTTGCTATATGACATTCCCCCCCCAAAATTTTTTTTAGGCCAATTTGTTTTCTGCTACATATTTTTTTTTTTTTTTTTTTAAATTACCAAAATCACAATAAGCGTATTTTGATTGGTTTGCGCAAAAGTTATGGCTCATTTTTATTGTTTCTTTTTTTACTAGTAATGGTGGCGACCTGCGATTTTTAGCGGGACTTCGACATTGCAGATTGGACCTCCGACATGTTTGACACTTGGGGGGACCAGTGACATTACTACAGTAATCAGTGCTAAAAATATGCACTGTTACTGTAATGACACTAGCAGGAAAGAGGTTAATACTTTGGGTGATCAAGGGGTTAAATGTGAGCCTAGAGGACTAATTCTAAGTGTGGGAGGGGGGCGGGGCTTTGGAAATTATCACAGAGACCTGCGATTCTACATAGAAGGGTCGCAGGCACTCTGCGATCATTCCATAGAGAACGGTCAGCTGTGTTTACAACAGCTGACCGTTCTCTCTCAGCGGGGAACGATCGCGGGTGTTAGGCAGCAATCGGAGCTGCCTGCCCCATGCATCCGACTTCCCACTGGCGAGTGGGGGCGGGAGCGTGCCGACGGCAGCACACGCTCTCGCCCCCTAGCTGCAGGCACACGACCGACGTATACGTATACCTTAAGTGGTTAAGTTAGGTAGAAAAAAAAATGGAAAAAATAAAAAAGCACATCTTTCCATCCTTGGAAAAATATAGAAATTCAATTTTGAACCTCATAGAAATTACAGAATGGACAAAGGGGGATGTGTCCCATCCAAAATGTACCAAATACCAATAGATATCCTTCCACTCTGTGGAGCGGGGGCACCCCTTTCATTAAGAGGACTTCCAGGCAGGTTTGGTGGACTTAGGAGTCCACGGCTTGCTACGCAAGGAAGTACTAAGCCTTGGTTTTGACACCGACACCGAGGAGAGTAAAAAGTCCCCCTTTCGCTGAGTAGAGGTAGTAGCCGTAGGAGTAAGAGACCAAGGTTTTTTTTTCTTGTGGAGTACTTTTACCCCCTGTGACTTTTTTTTTAAGAAACTATCAAGGGATTCTCCAAACAGGTGTTCAGCGTCAAAAGACGTGTAATAAAGGCATATAAAGACCGCAGACTAAGCCTGTTAAAGTAAAAATCCTGCTTATGAGATGAGACTCTAGAGACTTTGCAAAGAACTAAGAGTCAACACAGAACAATAAGGCTGGGGGAATGAGCTGTAATGGTTCAAAGAAAATGGGTAATCAAGGGTAGGATTATGTTTTCTATTAATTTCTCTTGTCCAGTTAGCAGTAGTCTGCCAAACAGACATGGCAGCAACAGCCTTTATGAACATAATTCTTAAAAAGGAAGGAAAATCCTTGTGGGAACTCTAAGGTTCTTATCTACTACCAGATCTACTACCAAAACAGCCCATTTATCTTAAAGTTATCTTTAAATGCCCCCCCCCCCTTTAAAAAAAAAAAACCCAAACGAAACAGGTTTGTACTTACCTGCAATGGAACTGCACAGAGTGCCCCTGAACCTCCTCTTCTCGAGTCCCCTCCTCTGCTCTGGCAAACAGGCGACCAGTGTAGGAAAGACTTAAGGCCCGTACACACGTACCGATCGTCGGCATACAAACGTCGCCGGACGAAAGATCTGCCGATTGTACGCTTGTTAGTATGGTGCCTCCGACAGCCGTCAGCGCACATTCTGCCGACAAGAGTGTCTTGCAAGCATTGAAATTTTTGTATGCCGACACCAGAGCGGCCGATTGTTCGCCAGTCAGTACAGAATTCGGACGACAGACCGCAGATTTGCAAGACTGGGCATGCTCAGAAAAGGAAAAACACAGGGAAAGTTAACCATTACATGACATCACTTCTGCAGTCGGCTGTAGTCGGCGGACAAAATTCTTGTGCTGTCTTTGCACTTTTCAACAGACACCGACAGCCCAGGGACAAAAGACGGCCGATCGTTCGCTGACGATCGGTACGTGTGTACGGGCCTTAAGACCCAAAGAACTCTCTACAGCTGGAACTAGACTACCTAGAGACCACAAGTGATAGGCAGTTTCCAACACTATAAACTGCAGAACACGACCTGGCTGCATCTTGCAAGTCCCTCAAAAGTTTGTCCACCAAAGTATGACTACTCACTTCTTAGAGGTCTTCCAAGTATCCCACAATGGGTATATCAAGAAAAGCAAGTACAACAAAATTTCTGAGAAATACCAGGTGTACAGGGGTGACACTGAGGATACAAAATCCTGGTAGGGCAGAGGAGAGTCAAGGATGGCTCCAGCTGACCAACAATATAAAGATGAAAAGGGATAGCACTGAGGAGTACCAAGTAATGCTGATGGCCTAATGCTCCAAGAGGAGAAGGTTTCTGAGAAGGTGAGGGTGCTGGCCAGGATAGGAGACATCTCCAGTTGTCGAACTGAGACAGGACCTAGAGCCAGAGCCTCTAAGTGGAGGAGTTCCCAGTTCTAAATCTCGTCTTGATGTCATCAATATGCTCCCCTAGTCTAACCCTCAACTGTCTTGTAGTGTGGCCAACATATTGCAGGCCACACGGACAAGACAGCAAATAGGTGACATGGGTGCTCTGGCAGGTAAACTGTTTAATATTATATTCTTTTTTCGTAACTTGGGAACGGAAATTTAGAATTTTTCACCATTTCTAATGGTTTTGCAAGGTTTGCACCTCCCACAAGTTAAAAAAAAACCCCTATAATGTAAAAATTAGGTAAGTTTTTTTTGGAGGGTCAGGTATATTTTTAACCAGTCTCTCAGGTTAGGGCCTCTACGGTACACGAATTTGAGTAGGTTTGGTATTAACCCTTTTAATTGCTTATCCCTAAAGAGAATAGGCCAATGTAGTCGTATAATGTGTTCAACTTCCTTGTACCCGATGTTAAAATCTGTGATAAAGGTCAGAGAATAGTCCTCTATTTCACTGACTCTGTCACTTAGTAACAGTTGTAGATCCATATTTGCCATCTCCTCCCTTACTTGTTGCAAGGCCCTAGATGTCTATATCCCTTCTCTTTGAATCTGTTAATCCGCACCTCTGTTTGTTGTTCAAAATATGTCCCCTTAGGACATACATTATGAGTATAGTATATATACTATACACTCATATAGAGTATGAGTATAATATATAGTATATAGGACATATATTACACATATGAGTATATTAGATATAACAACCATTTTTTTTTTATACATGGCGAGTATATTGATGTGTTTTTGCAACCCATGGTACAGAAATACTTGTCCTATTTATGGGACAGCAAACAACTTATTAACACACTGGACTCCTTGCTGCCAGAGGGAGAGGTTATCCTGGCCACTGTTGATGTGGAGTCCCTTTACACTAACATTGGCCAGGAGGACGCCTTGAGGGCAGTAAAGTGGGCATTGGCTGATCAATCCTCCATAGATGGTGAACAGAGTTCCCTTTTAAAAACATTAAAATTGGCCATGGGTAGTAATTATTTTTGGCTCCAAGGATCTTACTACCTGTAACACAAGGGGGTTGCAATGGGAGCCAAGTATGCTCCGAGCGTGGCCAACTTGTTTTTAAGTAAATGGGAGGATGAAGAGAATTTTGGTAAAGTAACTCTTTGTATACCAAGACCTATTTTAAGTCCACGGACCGCAATGGATATATTCTGGTCCATAGCGGTCACCATCCTAATTGGATTAGGGGTATACAAAAATAACAAATTATGCGCATACCTAGAAATTGTAAGGAGCGGACATATTTTGAACAACAAAGGTGCTGATTAACCTCCCTGGCGGTATGATTCTTTCGGATTTTAGGTGCTGAAAGCGGTACCATTATCTTGCATGTAATTCTTGTGAATGAGCAGCCCAAACCAACTGTAATTATATATACACATATACATACATACACACACACACCTATACATATACACACACACACACTTTATATATATATATATATATATATATATATATATATATATATATATATATATATATATATATATATATATATATATATATATATATATATATATATATATAAAAAGTACAGTGAAACTGCAGGAAAGGGCACTGGGGGCAAACTAATGTTATTTTTTATTTTTTTTTTTATTTTGAATTGCATCAGTGTGTTTGGTGTGTTTTACATTTGAATTTGCCGCCGGTTCCACCCCCCTGCGAACGTCACGTCGCAGGAGACGGAAGCCGGGGCACAGAGAGGATCGGGTGGAAGAACCGCCGCCAGACACCGCCGGGACACATCGCTGGATCCCGGTGACAAGGTAAGTAACCCTGCTACAGGATCCAGCGATGCTTCTGGCGGTACCCCGAGTGTGGCTCGGGGTTACCGCTTTTGGCTCTGAAATTTAACCCCGAGCCACGCTCGGGAATACCGCTAAGAAGGTTAACAGATTCAAAGAGAAGGAATATAGACATAGGGCCTTGCAACAAGGGAGGAGATAGCAAATATCTCAATACCAAACCTACCCAAATTTGAGTACCATAGAGGCCCTAACCTGAGAGATAGACTGGTTAAAAATATACCTGACCCTCCAAAAAAAAACGTACCACATTTTTGGTCTATAAGGGTTTTTTTACTTGTGGGAGGTGCAAACCTTGCAAAACCATTAGAAACAGAAAGCGAAAATTTCTAAATTTCCATTACCAAGTTAGGAAAAAAAGAATATATTATTAAACAGTTACCGTAATTACCTGCCAGAGCACCCATGTCATCTATCTGCTGTCTTGTCCATGTGGCCTGCAATATGTTGGCCGCACCACAAGCCAGTCGAGGGTTAAACTAGAGGAGCATATTGATAACATCAAGAAGGGATTTAAAAACCATAGTGTTTCAAAACGGTTAGTATATAATAGGGATCCTAGTCTTATTTATCTGTGGGATAGACAAAATAGAGCCCAATTGGAGAAGGAAAAACATGAGGATAGCGGTATCCCAAAACAAGTCCCGATGGATTTATAGGCTCTGTACTCTGCAACCCAAAGGTATGACTATAGATATGGATATTAATTGTTTTCTATCCAATCCATAGTGTAGTAGTCCCGATCTATAGTGTAGTGATTGCATCCATCTATTTCACTTTAATTTTACATATTGAAACTCAACTAGGCCATATAGGGTTGTTCTATAATGAATATTTCCAAAATAGGAGTGCCAATTGTATTGTATTTTTTTTTATATGTATTTCATGTACAATGATATGTATAATGTGTTAATGGATATATAGGTTATTGCATTTTTAATATATGGAATATATATTGTTGTGTCGGTGGCAGACACAAAAGGTAGAGATATACACACACACACACACACATTATATATATATATATATATATATATATATAGCTTATTTGATATGGGTGTATATTTCAGGGGGTTTAGCGTTATTTAATGTCATGAGGAGGAATGAATCATTTGTGTGGGCTTGATACGTTCCGTTGCATTGATAGATGGAAGCAGATGTAATAAGACACTAGACCCTCCCACACTCAAATGGGGGTGGAGTGGAGGGCGGAGTAAATTACACAAATAGTGATGAGCGACGTGCCTTCCCATCTCTGAAGACATCATTTTGTATGACGAAACACTGGAACGCACGTGGTGACGTCACAAGGAGAAAGTGGAATGCACGCCGGAAGGCCACACCGTCATCCCCTCTATCTCCGGTTCGTGATCAGTCACTTAAACGATTTCCAATGACTTGTTATTACTGCAGATTGTTTTAGCCCATGGATGGGTAATAAAATGTATACTTTTATACACTATTCTGAGCTTTTCTTCTTTTTGCCTTTCACCCGTTCTGTGAACAAGGAAAGTTGGAGGGGTTGCACATAGACTGGTGTCCATGGATATAAAAGATACCATTTCTGGTCGGGGTGACCACCAAAGCACTGCATGGTCTTGAGGCTATACAGCAGTCAAGACCAAAATCTTCTGGCGAGTGGCCCATTCATTACCACCTTTAGATCTTTTCTGTCGGTGAAGCCTAGTCATCATATGGCTGGCGGGGAAGATCACTTGTAGCAGCTGCACTTTATTCTTGCACAGAACGTTTCCAATTTGCACAAGATATTTATCAAATTTGCACTGAACTATTCATTGGCTGTTTACAGACTATTTCACTTTATTTACCATTTTTACAGTCACGGAACACAGAAAATAATATATTGTCACTATTTATGCACCAACACACATATGTAATTTATGTATTTTATTCTGGCAAGAGCTGAAGGTAGCCGCTCTATGTAGAGGCTAAACATTATATATATATATATATATATATATTTATATACACATTATATATATATATATATATATATATATATATATACACACATATAAATATTTTACATACACACACCCACATACGCACACACAGTTACATAGTTCGTCAGGTTGAAATAACACACAAGTCAATAATCTGCAATTGGATATTCCCTGGTTCAACTTTGTTAGTATCCAGTTATATGTACATTTAGGAAAGAATCCATGCTTTTTTATCTACTTAACTGGCCAGAACCAGCTCTTAAGGGAGTCTATTCCACATTTTCACAGCTCTTACTATGAAGAAACCTTTCCATATCAGAAGATGAAATGTATATTCCTCTAGATGTAAAGATTGCCCCCTTGTCCTCTGGGATGACCTTAAAGTGAATAACTAAACATCAAGTTCACTATATGGAACTTTTATGTATTTACACATGTTGATCATATCCCCCCTTAATCTCCTCTCAAGAGAGAATTCAGGCACACAGAGTAAATACTACTACACTGATTTGGGTTATTTTTACCATAGACATGTAGCAGAATACAATTTTATGCAAATTTACGTGAAACAAAAAATCTTAAACCAGAAAATAAAAAAAAAAATAAAAAATTTCTTGTATTTTTGTTTACGCAGAAAAAAAAAATCCAGCGGTAATACAGTCAGGTCCATAAATATTGGACCATCGACACAATTCTAATCTTTTTCGCTCTATACACTACCACAATGGATTTGAAAAGAAACAAACAGGATGTGCTTTAACTGCAGACTTTCAGCTTTTTTTGAGGGTATTCACATCACCAAATCAGGTGAAAGGTGTAGGAATTACACAGTCTGTATATGTGCCTCCCACTTTTTAAAGGGACCAAAAGTAATAGGACAATTGGCTGCTGAGCTGTTCCATGGCCAGATCTGTGTTATTCCCTCATTATCCCATTTATAAAGAGCAGATAAAAGGTCCAGAGTTAATTTCAAGTGTGCTATTTGCATTTGGAATCTGTTGCTGTCACCTCTCAATATGAGATCCAAAGAGCTGTCACTATCAGTGAAGCAAGCCATCATTAGGCTGAAAAAAAAACAAAACAAACCCATCATAGCAAAAACATTAGGTGTGGCCAAATCAACTGTTTGGAACATCCTTAAAAAAAAAAAAAAAAAAAAAAAAGAACCCACCAGTGAGCTCAGCAACACCAAAAGTCCCGGAAGACCACGAAAAACAACAGTGGTGGATGACCGAAGAATTCTTTCCCTGGTGAAGAAAACACCCTTCACAATAGTTGGCCAGATCAAGAACACTCTCCAGGAGGTAGGTGTATGTGTGTCAAAGTCAACAATCAAGAGAATACTTCACCAGAGTGAATACAGAGGGTTCACCACAAGATGTAAACCATTGGTGAACCTCAAAAACAGGAAGGCAAGATTAGAGTTTGCCAAACAACATCTAAAAAAGCCTTCACATTTCTGGAACAACATCCTATGGACAGATGAGATCAAGATCAACTTGTACCAGAGTGATGGGAAGAGAAGAGTATGGAGAAGGATGGAGAAGAAGCATGGTGGTGGTAATGTCATGGCGTGGGCATGTATGGCTGCCAATGGAACTGGTTCTCTTGTATTTATTGATGATGCGACTGCTGACAAAAGCAGCAGGATGAATTCTGAAGTGTTTCGGGCAATATTATCTGCTCATATTCAGCCAAATGCTTCAGAACTCATTGGACGGCGCTTCACAGTGCAGATGGACGATGACCCGAATCATACTGCGAAAGCAACCAAAGAGTTTTTTAAGGGAAAGAAGTGGAATGTTATGCAATGGCCAAGTCAATCACCTGACCTGAATCTGATTAAGCATGCCTTTCACTTGCTGAAGACAAAACTGAAGGGAAAATGCCCCAAGAACAAGCAGGAACTGAAGACAGTTACAGTAGAGGCCTGGCAGAGCATCACCAGGGATGAAACCCAGCGTCTGGTGATGTTTATGCATTCTAGACTTCAGACTAATTGACTGCAAAGGATTTGCAACCAAGTATTAAAAAGTGAAAGTTTGATTTAGGATTGTTAATCTGTCCCATTACTTTTGGTCCCTTAAAAAGTGGGAGGCACATATACAAACTGTTGTAATTCCTACACCTTTTACCTGATTTGGATATAAATACCCTCAAATTAAAGCTGAAACTCTGCAGTTAACGGACATCTTGTTTGTTTAATTTCAAATCCATTGTGGTGGGGTATAGAGCCAAAAAGATTAGAATTGTGTCGATGTCCCGATATTTATGGACCTGACTGTACCACCAAAGCTCGGTCTAAAAAAAAAAAAAAAAAAAAAAAAATGGAATTTTTTGTAAAATCTTACCGTAAAATTCCTTTCTCCGAGTCCTCCGACAGTCGCCGCCACTTCATAATCTTCACTAATTGGGGTAATTGACCAAGATTTGTTAATATCAAAGCTTTTAGCATATCACACCCCTAGGGGGTGGTCCCCTCAGTCAATACCTCCCTGCTTCCAGCATTCTCAACTCAGTTTCAGTAGCATAGCAGTAGAGTACATAAACAAACCCCAAAAGAGGGGCGGCGACTGTCGGAGGACTCAGAGAAAGGAATTTTACGGTAAGATTTTACAAAAATTCAGTTTTCTCTTACGTCCTCCGACAGTCGCCGCCACTTCATAATCTTCACTAATGGGCACGTCCCAAAGCAGTGTAGACATGAGGGGTGGGAAAAAACGCAGCCGCGAATAAAGCAACGCAGTACCCACATCAGAGAAAGGAACCTTACCAAAGTAAGAGAACCAACCTGGCAACAGGAAACGTGCTCAACAGGAGCAACAACCCAGGAAGAACAAGTAACCCAGGGGTAAAAACACCCCAACAGCCAAGGGCCCAAACAAGGGACCCTAAGGCACTGCCGCACTAAGAACTTTACGGCCAAAGGAAGCATCTGCCGATGCCTGAACATCCACTTTGTAAAATTTTGAGAAGGTGTGAAGGGACGACCAAGTCGCCGCCTTACACACCTGGGCCACAGAAAGACGATAGGCCCAAGACGTACTCAGAGATCTGGTAGAGTGCGCCTTCACAGGGAAAGGAGGAACCTTCCCCCTCAAAGCATAGGCTTGCACAATCGTCTGTCTGATCCATTTGGCGAGGGTAGCAGCCGACGCCGCCATGCCCTTCCGAGGTCCCTCTGGAAGGACGAATAGGGAATCCGACTTGCGAAAGGACTTAGTCGATGACAGGTAAACCCTGATCGCCCGAACAACATCCAAGGCATGCAAAGCCACCTCCTTCGGATGCTTAGGCTTCACGCAAAGCGAAGGCAAGACAATGTCCTCATTCAGGTGAAACTCCGAGATCCGTTTCGGAAGAAAAGATGGGTTAGGTCGCAAGACCACCTTATCCAAGTGAATCACCAAGTAGGGAGAGCTGCAGGACAAAGCCGCCAGCTCCGACACCCTGCGAGCCGAAGTGATCGCCACCAAAAAGGCAACCTTTTTGGACAACAGAGACCTCCCTGATCTTTTCAAAGGGAGCCCGTTGTAACACGGACAGAACAAAGTTCAAGTCCCATGGAGGCAAAGGTTCCCTCCTAGGAGGAGCCAAATGTCGCACCCCCTGAACAAAGGTGCTAATCAATGAATTAGACGCCACTGGGCGCTGAAAAAGAACGGCCAGCGCAGAAATCTGACCCTTAATTGTGGCCAGCGCCAAACGCTGGTCCACTCCAGTTTGGAGGAAAGCCAATACTCTCGACACCGAGTATGAGCGAGGGGAATACCCCCTGGACTCACACCAGGCAAAGTACGCTTTCCAAGTACGGTAGTAAATTTTTCCCGAAGAGGCTTTTCTAGCCTTGATCAAAGTGGGAATGACCTCAGGAGAGAGACCCCTATCCTTCAGTACCTGGCTTTCAGCCGCCAGGCCGTTAAAGCCAGCAACTGTAAAGCAGGATGGAATATCGGCCCTTGAGATAGAAGGTCGTCCCGAAGCGGCAGACGCCACGGAGCGTCGACTGCCAGATTTACGAGGTCTGCGTACCAAGACCGGCGAGGCCAGTCCGGTGCCACCAGAATCACCGCGTGCTGTTCCAAGGCCAATCTGCGAAGCAGCCTGGACAGCAGCTGAATCGGTGGAAAGGCATACATCAGACGATACTGATGCCAGGGCGCCACTAACGCGTCTGAGGCGTCTGCCCGAGGATCGCGCGTCCTTGTCACGAACCTTTCCACCTTGTTGTTCAGACGAGACGCGAACAGGTCCACATCCGGAAGACCCCACTTCTCGCACAACATCTGGAAGACATCCGGGTGAAGGGACCATTCCCCCTGGTCCAGGGTCTGGCGACTCAGATAGTCCGCCTGCCAGTTCTCCACCCCCGGAATGTGTACAGCCGTTATCGCCGGGACGTGCGTCTCGGCCCACGACAGAATGCTGTATACTTCCCGAGCAGCACGGGCACTGCTGGTGCCCCCTTGATGGTTGATGTAGGCCACCACTGTGGCATTGTCCGTCTGAACCCGAACCGGATGGCCCTGAAGCCGTTCCGACCAACGCAGAAGGCAAAGTTTTATCGCTCGCAATTCCAGAATGTTGATCGGAAGGGAGGATTCCTCCTCCGACCAAGTTCCCTGGGCGGACAGAACGCCCAGAACACCACCCCAGCCCGACAGGCTGGCATCCGTGGTGATCACCGTCCACAACAAGGGACGAAAGGACTTGCCCCCCGACACCGCCGGGTACTGGAGCCACCACAAAAGACCCCTTCGGGTGTGGCGGCTCAACGAAAGCTGCCGATCCAGAGACTGTGGACGCCCATCCCACTTGGCCAAGATCTCCGCCTGAAGACCCCGCGTGTGAAACTGGGCGAAGGGAATCGCCTCAAAAGTCGAGACCATTAGACCTAGACATCTCATACATGTCCGGAGGGACGAGCACTGAGTGTCCCTGAGGGACCTGACCTCGTCCTGAAGTGTCCGGAGCTTGTCTTCCGGCAGGAAGACCTTCGCTTGAGCAGAGTCCAGGATCATCCCCCGGTAGGGAAGACGAACCGACGGACACAACGTCGATTTTGGAAAATTTATCGTCCAACCAAACTCCTGCAGAGTCTGCATCGTGGTGGACAGGTCGTTCACCAGGCCTTGACTGGTCGCAGACCGAAGCAAGATATCGTCCAGATATCCCAAGACAGAGATGCTCTGGGCTCTCAAAGCCAGGACCGGCGCAAGCACCTTGGTGAAAACCCGCGGAGCCGAAGCGAGACCGAAGGGTAACGCCACGAATTGGTAATGATCCTCCGCAATGGCGATTTGAAGGTACCTCTGGTGACCCTCGAAAATGGGGATGTGAAGGGAAGCATCCTTCAGATCGATGGAGGCCATGAATTCCCCCGGACTCAGGGCAGCCACCACTGAGCGCAGGGATTCCATGCGGAACTTGCGAACCCGCAAAGCGGTTCAGAGCTTTCAAGTCCAGAATCGGACGCACTTTGCCCTCCTTTCTGGGCACAGTGAACAGATTGGAGTAGAACCCCAAAACCTGTCCCGATGAGGCACCGGAACCACCACTCCCTGGGCCCGCAGATCCCGCACCGCCAGGTGCAGATCCTGCAAACGCTCCGGAGACAGCTGAAGATTTGAGGGAAAAAATCTGCTCGCCGGCTGAGAGAGAAACTCGATCTTGCATACAGATCGAACGATTTCCTGAACCCACCTGTCCCGAATGCGGGCCAGCCAGGGTTGAAGAAAACCGAGCAAACGTCCCCCCCACCCCAGAACCGGGTGAGGGCGCCCCTTCAGGCCGAATTGGAATGGGCAGCGGACCCGGACTGGCCGGACTTCTGCTTACCTGCCCACGGCTTCTTCTGGGAGCCTTGGCCCTTGAAGGGCTTGCCCTTGTATTGCGACCGAAAGGCACGGAAGGACCCCTGAGAGGGCCTAAACGAGGTATTCTTCTTACCGCGAACAAACTTATTCTTGTGAGTTTGGGGTAAGAGAGTGCTCTTACCCCCGGAAATTCCCTTTATCAGAGAATTCAAAGACTCGACAAAAAAGGCGAGATCCCGCGTAGGGAAGATTAGCTAGAGTCTTGCGAGAAGATTGGTCAACCGACCAACATTTCAGCCATATCAGGCGACGGTTCAACACCGCTACACTGGAGAGGCGCGCAGCCAAAGGGACTAAATCCAAGTCCGCATCGCACAAATACATGACACCCTGATGAATTTGATCTACCATAGCCAACGTTGTCGGCGGAGCAGAGTCAGCCACCAGGGTGCGCCTGAGCACCTGCGTCCAATCTGCAATAGCTTGGGCTGCCATAATGGAAGCAAAAATAGGCTTCAGCATAGAACCAGCAACCGTATAAGTACGACGGGCCAGAGACTCCAATCTCCTGTCCGTAGGGTCCCGGAACACCGGGGTATCCTCAGCAGGAATCGCAGTAGATTTATTCAAAACTGCCACCGCGTGATCCACCTGAGGCGGCACACACCAACGCTCATCAGTGGTGGGTGTAAATGGATAACGCAGCTTGAACCTACTTGGCACAGTAAAAGGCTTCTTTAAATTGCGCCATTGCTCATCAACAGCGCGCTGAAATTCCGCAGGGCAGGGAAAAACCTGCGCTGATTTGCGTTTCCTTTTCGTCCCATAAGAGGACATCAAAGCAGGAGGACACGGTTCATCCTGCAGATGCAGTGTTTCCTTGATAGAAGTAATCAACTCATCCATGAGTGCAAGCTCTTCAGGCGAGCTGGGGGGAGAAGTATCAACTCCTTCTACCTCAGCCTCCCCCTCAGACCCCACAAGGTCCAGAGATGAACGAGACCCTGAGAAGGGCACTCCAGCCATAGCAGCCCCATCGCCCTCTGAATCAGAGGAAATAGATAACCTGGGCCGTTTTGCGGATCGATCAGCCATTAGCATCTGCACCTGAGAAGCCAAGTTCGCTACAACAGCAGCCAGATCAGCCCCCTCGGGGGATGCAGCAGCCCCTTGGCCCCCCACCAAGGTGGGAGGAAACTTGCAATCCTGAGAATCCATGCCCCAGTATCAACTGAAAATAAAGTACTGCCCCTTTAAGACCGCGGCGAATGCAGCCCACCGCACACTACCGTATGTACCGACCCCCACAGGGATAAGGAGCACTGAGCAAGGAAATACAGGATAAGGAAGGCAAAAACCTGGAGAGAGCACACAGCTGCTGCCACCGATCGCTGTTCCAGTGAAAAAGGAAGTGATGCAATGACTGACCGCCCTATATAGCCTATGAAGGCTTCACAAACATGGCCGCTCGGCTGAGGGAATCAAGGCAATAAGAAAATGGCACCGACATGTGCTTGCAGGAGCGATCGCCGCCAAAATGGCGGCGTTTGGCGCCAAAACACCGCGCTGTAACACACAGGGCCGGTCACCACAGTTTGCCGAGAAAAATGGCGGGCCGCATCAGCGGTCGCCGCATAGCATGTCTAAGCCCAGTCTGCCCCATACATCTCACACAGCAGAGCGGGAGAGCCCCCCCCCCCCCCGCAGCCCACAGAAAGGCAGCTATTCCACACAGGAATCTGACAGGGAGCTCAGCACTTACACAGACATGCAGGGTCACACAGTCACAGACTGACACCCAAACAGACAGGTCCCCACATAGAAATTTACTTACCAGTCCGTATGGCGTGGGGAGCCTTCTCTAGCGACCAAACCGCTGTACTGAGGACAGGGAGTGTCGCAGCCAGGACGCAGTGGACTGCGGTGAGAAACCGCAAATGGCGTCCGGTGAGGTAGCCACCTCACAGGCAGCATCCCTGCAGCGAACAGGGATGGGTCGTTCAATATGTCAGGGAAACCCGAGCTGAACGCTCGATGGCAGGCTGGGGAAACCCCTGGCTCTCAGCCCTGGGATCCAGGGTGGCCAGCCCGAGATCCAGCCCCGCATGACCATCTTCATCCCGAAGAAAACTAAACTAATGCTGAGAAAAAAACAGCTAAGTAAAAGAGAGAAAAACACTTGAAATAAAATCAAAAATAGGATAGAAGGCTGAGACTGAAAGCCCCAGCACAGGAACAGCCAGCTACTCCTAAGCTAGGCAATTGAAAACTGAGTTGAGAATGCTGGAAGCAGGGAGGTATTGACTGAGGGGACCACCCCCTAGGGGTGTGATATGCTAAAAGCTTTGATATTAACAAATCTTGTTGCCTAGCTACTCCTGCGGAGCAAAGGTCGATTACCCCCATTAGTGAAGATTATGAAGTGGCGGCGACTGTCGGAGGACGTAAGAGAAAATACATATTTTATTTGGGTACAGTGTTCCATTGGGGCCTATAGTTCTCAAATAAAAATGTGTGAGGATACTGGTGAGCACTCTGGTAGTTCATTGATCTTCCTTTCCTTCTCTTCCATAAGCGCTTGTTTACACTTGCTTCGACTTTAACACACATTAAAGTGCCTACCGCTCCAACATGCTTTTGTGATGCTTTGAAGAAGGGCACCAGCAGATTCCCAGCTCATTGTAACCCTCGTTCAGCAGATCCCCAGCTCAGTAGTACTCCCAGCACTGGGACAGGTGGGGACACTGGGACTGGTGGGCAGTCATCAGGGACATTGGGACTTGTGGGGAGGTCAAAAGCGAAGATTTTATTTTTACCAATTTGATAACTTTTTTAATTTCATTTTTATTTTTTACAGATACTGTACTGTCACCAGAACAGTGCAGTGTTAACCTAGTGGCACCGTAGTGCTCTGAGGTGATCACGATTTGGTGACTAAAGGGGTTTATTACAGTGATGATTATTGTAATAAACAATAAGATTGTTCAAAGGTTTCAGTCATAAAATCTGGTTTACTACGGTGATGCTGTGATTGATCACAGTTATCACATGGAACAGGGCCACTGATTGCACAGTGGTAAACAATGAAAGCCTGGTTTACTACTTTAGCTGTGATTGGTCACAGCGATCACATGGTACCAGGGCCCCTCACAGTGGCCCAGTACATCAGTGAACCGATGCAGGGGCTTACCTAGTGCATTTGGCACCCGGGACGGATCCTATATCTGGCACTCCCTCACTAGGCGGGCAGGCAGCGATGAAGTGACGACACGTGCAGCGCCTCCGCTCACTGCGGCCCGGAACCTGGAAGAATTCTCCCTCTGCTCCCCCGGGCAGCCAGGACCCTTTTCCTCCTCTGCAAAAAGGGCACTAACCCAAGGATGGTCACCGGGCACCAAACAAATACATGTAACTGGCAGTGGCACACTTACTATGTGCTACTACCAGTGGCACCACTAGATGCTGTTTGGAGACCCCGCTGGTCTCTCTTCTACACTGTATTGTTATTTCAAATGTAAGGTGTCTATTAGAGTACTATTTTAATCTTACTACACTATGGAGCCCCAATTCTTTTCTCTCTAGGAGCGGCTGTGGATGATCCAGTAATACATGGGAATGTATTGTATGGAGGCTATTACCCCTACTAAAAGTCTTATTACCATCAATGCGGAGGATTTCATCTCTGTTCCTGTTGGATTGATCTCAAAGCGTTCTTAATCTTCAGTGAGGTGAGCGGCAATTGCACCAATAGGTGGTTGTTCACTTGGTGGATTGTTTGGGATCTTCCTGACACACGGAAAACACTTTTTCTTTTTTTCACCTATAATGATCATGATTTTTATAGGACTGTATTGACTCATTTTTGGTTTCTTATTGAAACCTCTGGACTATCTTCTTCCACACTTCATTTATGTTTTTTTTTTTTTTTTTTGTAGATTGCACAGTTTATTCTATATTTATTAAATACTTGTATTATTCGTGATTATATATGCACTTTCACTTATCCACTTTGGAGTGAGTACTTGCACATACTATCACACCCATGTTATTTATGCGATTTTGATTTTACTTGCTATTGATGCGATTTTAGCGCCAATTTAAATTACACTGATTATTTTGCTCATTAGGATGGCCCTGTCTGACAGCCCTCCAATATGTGGCACCCGGAGCAGACCACGCCCCCCCCCCCCCCCGGTACGCCACTGAACCGATGTGTCTGGCGGGCACAGCAGTCAGAGATCCCACTGCTGCGTGGTCTAGAGAGCATATACAAGGGTCGGATGGGAGATGGTTAAAAACAAATACAATGGGCAGACATAAACATGCATAAACAATTGGAAGTATACAATCTTGCAACTATGGTACCAAAAAAAAAAAAAAACAGCGCCAATGCAATGGTTTTTAGAATAGCAGGAAACCCAAACAACTACATATATTAGAACATACTAGAATTTTATATGATATCCCAGTTGAATGGATGAGTAGACCTTATTTAATATCAAATGATCTAATATAGAGCTCTATGTAAAAGTAATCAGACCAAAGAATCTACATTAAAAAGCCATAAACATTACTAGCTCTTAAAACAGGGATTTACAGCACCATGATAGAGCCACACCCAACATTTTTATAGTTACAGTTGTGCAAGGAATAACAAACCTTCAGCTCGCAATCTTCATTAACAGCAAGGTTGCTGGGTTTCAAGTCCTTTAGACAAAAGAAAGCATTTGAAATAAAATTAATTTGAATGGAAATATAGATCATTTTTAAAGAGAAACTTGTATATTTAGTGAATACACAGATCATTGCAACATATACATACAAAAAACATTGACGTCACTTTCAAACCTACCATTTAACAGTCCACTGCTACGAAGCTAAACTGGCCACTTCAGTTCTAGCACCAAACTGTAAAATGGTTGAGAGCAGGGCTAATGTTGGCCTTACCATCATAATTTGTTCATTTTGACAGCTTGGGCATTAACGGATTCGTATTTTTTTGCGGGGAAAAAGCATGTTCTGATCACAAATTTTCAAAATAAATAAAAAAAAAAAAAATTTTGAGCCTTTACAGCTCCACTATCAGAGAACATCATGACATTGTTCACACTTGGCAGTAGAGCTTAAACATCTTCAGCATTAACACAGTAGTACTTACCCTATGAATAATATCAGCTGAGTGAATATACTGTAATAAAAGACAAAGAAAGATGGAAATCCATAAGAAAACAAAAAGTGTGCTAAGAAATCTAATAACCACTAGCTGCCCAGGACAATTTTTGAATTTTTCACATGCATATCAAAGTCAGCAAAAATTTGCTAGAAAATTACTTAGCACCCCTAAAAATTAAATACTTTCCACAAGCAGAAGCCCTGGAGAATAAAAATGGTGGTTATTGCAATTTTTTTGTCACAAAATATTTGAGCAGCCGTTTATCATCAATCGCTCAATTTCAGGGGGAAAAAAAAATACACTTAATGAATTTTAAAGGCACACAAACCCAAATTCCTATGTTTTTGGTAACATATAAAATATATTGCTCCAATAAAGATACTAAACATGTCGAGATTTAAAATTCTGCATGCCTGTGAAATAGCGGCAAACTACAGTACCTAAAAATCGCCATAGGAGAAAAATGGGATTTTTGACCGTAAATCCATTTCTCTGATGTTCATTGACCGACACAGCTTCAGAACGTCATAACTGTTGGGTTGTACTGCCCCCTACAGGAGTAAAACACTAGGCAGAAAAAAAGTCTGGCTACGCCCATGAGCCGTTGAAGGAAGGTCAAGATCCAAGCCACCGAGAAGGAATGAGGATGAACCCCAAGAGACTCACACCACGCAATGTACATCTTTTACATACGATGGTAGATCCTCCTAGAAGTAGATTTCTTAGCTTTTAACAGTGTTGGAATCATTGACTCAGACAAACCTCTATCCTTCAGCACCTGGCATTCAAGAGCCAAGCCATCAAAGCCAGCAACTAAAGCAGGATATAAGATCGGTCCTTGGACAGCAGATCCTCCCTAAGAGGAAGCTTCCAAGGAACGTCTGTGAACAGCCGCACCAGATCGGCGTACCAAGCCCAGAGCCACTAAGATGACCGTAATCCCTTCTGGCTCGATCCTGCGTAGAAGACTTGACCGAAGCTTGAGAGGAGGGAAGGCGCAAATCTGACGATACTGACCCCACAGGGCCACCAGTGCATGTGTGGTGTCCGCCAGAGGATCCCTTGACAGAGCCACAAACCCCTGCACATTTCTGTTGAGCCAGGATGCCAACAGATCTACCTCACGGGTGCCCCGAGGACACAACCGATGAAACACCTCCGGATGAAGGGACCACCCCCCTTGGTCCGACGTCTGCTGACTGAGGTAATCTGCCTGCCAATTTTCCACCCCGGGAATGTGTACGGCGTAGAGGGCTGGAATGAACCTGCCTTAGAATGCTGGCCAGGACACTTCTTGTGTCCCCTTGGTGATTACCATAAGCCACGGCCGTGGCATTGCCCTATTCCATGTGCACTGGACAAACCTGAAGGCGATCTGTCCAAAAGGTCCAGGCACAGTCTGATTGCTTGGAGTTCCAAGACATTGATTGGTAGTCTGGACTCTTCCAGCTTCCAGATCCCCTGAGCAAAATGCTTGCCGAGGACACCTCTCCAGCCGGACAGGACAGGCTGGCATCCGTGGTGACCACTGTCCAATACAAGGAGAGGAAGGCTTTGCCCAGCCAAAGCGCCGGAGATCGAAGCCACCACATCAGGGACTCCTTCGCTCGCTGACTCAGCTGTATCAGATTGTCCAGAGACTGAGGAGTCCGGTCCCATTTGGTCAGAATCTCCCTTTGCAGGGGACCTTGCATGGAACTGTGCAATTGGAACTGCCTCGAAGGTAGAAACCATCAGGCCCAGCACCCACATGCAAGTTTAGAAGGATGACCATCTGCTGCACAACAGGAGACAAATTGCAGCCTGCAATTTCTGGAGTTTGTTCAGAGGAAGGAGCACTCTGGCTAAGGCCAAGTCCAGAGTAAGATTCATAAACAAAACATTCATCTATAGTAACTCAGTGAAACAAATAAATTGTGTAGAAAAATTGTAATATGAAAGTCCATAAACAATGTCCAATCAAGTCAAGTTAGTGTTATAATCCATCATCCGTGCATAGGAACATAGAAAGTGCTCAGTACTGTTCCGCCACCTGTGTTATCTAGCCTCTCACCTCACATTCTGAGCCGTTTCACCAGCGGGTTAGAATTAGCAGTTCCCCTCTGGGATAGTTGCATTCTGATGGGGCTCACTGGTGGTATGCTCATAAATAGTTCCCACACTCTCGCTGACAATTCATGATATATCAGGAAATAAAAGAAATCTAGTGCGCTCTATATAAAATCCTCAATTTATTATAAAAAATATACAAGCAACTGAGTCACTATAGATGAATGTTTATAAATGTTGCACTATATATTTTTTTAACTGTTTACATCTGGCGTAGCACTGTTTCAAAACTCTAATACTTTGTAGCAGCCAATTTCTATATATTAACATTTAGGAGGTTGTGCGGATTTAATTTTTGGTCATTAGATTCCAGAGTAAGGCCCAGATAGTCCAGCTTTGTGGAGGGAACCAGGGCAGACTTCAGAAAATTCAGAATCCAGCCGAACTCCAGCAGAGTTTGAAATGTGATCTCCAGGTTTTCCACCAGAGCAGAAGGAGATCATATAAGTAGCCCATTACCGTGATCCCCCGTTGCACAGCAAAGCTAGCACCGGGGCTAACACTTTTCTGAAGACCCGAGGAGCAGAGGCGAGACCAAAGGGTAATGCCACAAATTGATAATGCTTCTGTCCCACGGCAAAGCGGAGCAAGGGCTGGTGAATGGCAAATATTGGAATGTGAAGGTAAACATCCTTGATGTCAATAGAGGCGAGGAAAACCCCCTGACGCAGGAATGCCACCACCGTGCGAATGGACTCCATTCTGAACTTCTGTACCCGCGCAAAGCAGTTAAGCGCCTTGAGGTCAAGGATTGGACGCACTTTGCCTTTCTTCCTGGGAACTGTAATGTTTGAGTAAAAACCCTGAAAACGTTCAGAAGATGTAACCTGGACGATCACCCCTTGATGTAAGCGCGCCTTCATGCTTAAGGAGCCTTGTCCGCGGGTCTGGAGAAGCCCGCTATCGGCTTGCCAAACCAGGTTCATTTGGATCCTTCAGGAGGAGGCCCTAAAAGGCTTCGAACCCTTGTCAGTCGACCCTGAGGGACGAAAAAATGCCTTATAAGCCGAAAAGGCACGCTGAAGAACCACTGCCAAAAGAGAGAGCTAAGCCACTAGGGGAGTACCATCCAAAAAGGCATCACAGAAAAAATGCAGCCCGTAGACCAGCTGGTCTGCCAGCTTAGGAAAGGCGGGGGGAGCCTTTCTCCCTGCAGGTCATAGCATGAAAGCTTAGCCCACTTGGTCAAAGTATGGTTAATACTGGCCTCAGTGCCTAACTAGCCAGAGTGTACATATAGCGGGCCACAGCCTCCGCCTTCTTTCCAGTCAGATCCATAAAGGCGGGGGGACGCTTCAACCAGAATCATGGTTGCCTTGTTCAATCTGGAAACCAGAGGGTCCATCATCAGTGAAACAGTCCACTTCTTAAGAAGGGACTCCTCATAGGGGTAATGCCTAGTAAAGCGCTTAGGGACCCCACAGGGACGCTTTGGTTGCCCCCACCCTTTATCAACAATTCTGTCAAAACAGGCAGAGAAAGGAAACATCTTTACTGCTCTGGATGGCTTGTGAGTGCCATCTTCAAGGTCTCACACACAGATACAATCAGTGCTTCCACCAGAGCCTTTTCATGTGCGGTTGCAGAGGTGGAGGAATCACCACTCGCTATCAGAGGATTCCAGGTGCATGGTTGCAGACCCAGCAGGGTGACCCACGTCCACGGCGGACGAATCAGATTCAGAATCTGATGAGACATGAGGCAGGGGGCGCTTTTTCCTAGCCCATTGCCTGAAGACCACCTCCACTTGGGATACAAGGGACTCCAGGACCACTGTCAGTGCATGGATGGATGGATGGATGGATGGTTGGGACCTGGGAGGGCCGCGCATCCTCAGAGCGGGGATCAGGTGGGGAAATGTGCGCCAAAGACTCCATGAGTCACAATGGGGACCCTCACAAAAAAGTGTAAAAAACACTGCTAAGGGACAACCCCTACTGCGCTGGCAGCACCATCTGGTCGCCAGGCACAAAGCATCAAGTGGTCCTCAGCAGAGAGGGAGAGGACCTCACCAGACTAACCACCCGCATAGACAAGCACCTGCAGCCACCAGGATAAAATCGACATTACACGGCGATCATGAAGTAAAATGATTCAGGAGTCAGCACCAGGGGATGAGGAGGGGCTCCCACCACCGAAATAGCCACCCACAGGGCTGCACGGTCATGGCCACCGCTATTTTCAATGGCAACCCACAAGAAAATGGCTGCCGGACTACAAAAACATGGCCGCCGTGTACAGAAACACACAGGATACAACAAAATGGCGGCACCATGAGGCATACAGGGATCCAGGATAGGGAAACCCCCCAGGCCACAAGGACAGATCCGGGCAGACTGTGGGGCCCTTGCAGGAGCCCCGCCAGGTAAACCCCCCCACAGACGATCATCTGGTCCCTGGCGGCACAACCCCCCCCCCCCGGTCGCCAACCAGTGCCCTGCCCCCACCACTGGTAAGCGGCAGACCACCCAAACAGCCCCAGCGTATGTACAGGGGGGGGGGGGGGAATGAGGGACTCAGCAAGGGAAGGTACCCATTTTCGACTGGTACCCAATAGTTCATATTCCCATCGCACACATTCCTGGATATAGGCCCATCTGTTATGGGTGCTGCAGCGATCACCAGCTGAACACTGGATACATCACAGATAGGTATACATGTTCGCCAGCACACCATGGATCTTGCATAGCAGTCCAAAAAAACGTTTTATTGCAAAAGGATCACATCACATCAGGATAAGTGCAATGTTTCAGAGCCACGCAGGCTGGCCCCTGTAGTCTGATCCGGTAGAAGAGCTACTGTAGCTCAAATTGCTAGGTAATGCTGGTGCCAATAGAAAGTTGTTAGGGACTCCAGTTTGTCGCATATGGGTCTAGATAGCCGCAGATTGGTCAGGGTACCCATGCTGTCCCAGGTCAAAATTCTAAGGTGCCTAAAATGGCCAAAATGAGCATCCGACCTGGACCAATGGAAGATGTCTTTCAAGGCGTTTAGTTGGCCTTCAAATTTTCCAGACCTCAATCCAATCAAGCATCTGTGGGATGTGTGGGAAAACAAGTCTGATCCATGGAGGTCCCACATCTAGCAACTTACAGGAGTTCAAGGATCTGCTACTGTGCCAGATATCACAGTATACCTTCAAATGTCTAGTGGAGTCCATGTCTTGACAGGTCTGGACTGGCTTACCAGTAAAAGGCACCTACTTTGTAGATGGGTGGTCAAAATGTTATGGCTGATCAGTGTAAGCTGTATACACAGCACTGTGTTCTGGCCGAGAGACAAGACCTTCCTGTTCACATCTGGAATAAAATAGAGACAGGCTGAGCAGAGCTCAGACTTTCACAGGGAGTTTTATATTTATTCATAGAATAGAAAGCTCATTGTAAAAAAAAAAAAAAAAAAAAAAAAAAAGCGGAGCGCTGCTCACCCCGATTATTTTGTTCCAGGAGTAGGACAGGAAGGTTTTTTTTCCCAGTGCCAGAACACAGTGCTGTAAACTGTATTTAGCGGAGGCTACATGTACAGCCGCTGCAGAAAATATTTTACCAGCTCCACGCCTGGCCATGAAATTTATGTCTTAATTGGCGACTTGTCCTTTGTCTAATTTTTAATAAATAAAGGTCTTTCTAATGCTGCCCTTAGTCTGGCGCCCCCTGTGTGTTTTTTTTATATGCTTAAGAGTCCCTGCTTCACTCTCAAGGGTTCTGCTACTGATGCTGCGTTTGGTTACCTTCTTGATACCATTAAGTAAAGTCAATAAACCAATGCGCTACCAATAATATAAAATGAGAAAAGTGTGCATATATAAATGTGAATAGCAATAGCAGCCAATTTTTGTGTCCCGTTGCAATGATAAAAGAAATTAAATTAGCGCTATAGCAAAAACAACATATATAAAAACGGAGCATAAAATACACTCAAAATATAACCGTGCAAAAAAATGCTAATGTGCAAAACACGCTTATAATTTATATGAAAACACAAGTGAATATAATAAACCCACAAAGGGATAGTGCAATGAGGGTGGAAAGAAAATATTTATAAAAAACAAAATGCAAAGTCCATAAAGTTCCTGGAACCAATGTAGTAAAAATGTTCATATTTATATTTTGAGCACTTGAATGTATTTTATGCTCAGGTTATATATGCCGTTTTTTTTTATTCTTGATACCATTGCTTTCATATGGACAGATGGCTGCACTGTTATGGACTTTCAATTGACTTTTCAATGAATCCTCCTAGTAAACTATACCCCTCAAGCGCCATTTTTCCTTTCATAATGAGACTTCTGCTTTCTATAAACATCAAGTTTGAATGAGGAAGTATTTAGCTAAATACAGATATGCAACATTAAGGCTCGGTTCACACTGATGCGATGCGGGAAGACTGCGAATTCGCAGCCTGTTCCCGCATCGCACACGCACCCCCGGCAGTTCACACTGCCATATGCGATCCGCTGGGGGTGTCAATGTAATCTTAACGACACCCCCAGTTTGATCGCATATCGCAGTGCGATCGTGCAGTTCGCACAGGATCGGATCGCACAAGTGTGAACCGCTGTGCGATCCGATCCTGATGCGGCAGCAAAAATGCCTCCTGTGCGTGTTTGCTGCGGGTGCGATGCGAATTTAGCCATACAAACTGTATGGCTAAACTCACACCGCACAGCTGATCGCATGTCATGTCGGAGCAGTGCGCTCCAACATGACATGCGAACCCCGCACACGCAGTAGTGTGAACCGGGGCTAAATCCAACAAACATTCACAAACCAAAATTCTTCTGCCCGCGCACAAGATTAGCAATATATGTATGCGACCAAAGTTACCAACTCGCTTTAATTTCTAAAAGAAAGAATACTAAAATAATAAGCTTATGCATCAGTAATAATTCTGTTAATACACTCTGGATCAACACTGTAGCAGTATGAACGAGAACAGTGATAGGTCTAAACTTTCAATACATAGGTGCAAGGGAAGCATGTGTGGTTTTATAAAAAGGTAAAAAGAGATAGATCTCCTTTATCAACTATGAACTGTCTACTTACCTTAAGACCTCGTAAAATTTGATATATTAGGAACTGCACGTGATCATCTGTCAGCTTCTGACATTTTACAATATTGTTAAGATCTGCTCCCATTAAATGTGTCACCAGATATCTAGGAATAGAAAAAAAAAAAAAAGGTAAACAGTGATGTTTAGCAAAAGCCGCTAACCTAATTTGAAAGAAATTAAAACTTCTAACAAAAAATTTTAGAGGACCTCCCAAGTATAATGCTGCCCCTTCATAATACAATTAGCAGAGTGGGGACAAACTAAGTTGTGGATATCAAAACTGCAGTGCCACCTTCTAAACTACTTTATATAACGTGGCAGATGTGCGAATACTACAAGATTGTTTACCAGAACCTTTTTTGGCAGGCAAGAAAGCTCAACTTTTACCTTTAAATGGTTTGGTGTTACATAAAATTAAACTTTTATAGTATTACCATTTATAGATATTTTTTAAAAAAAAAAAGGTTTAAAAAAACATTAACATTTAACTCAGGGCACACCTATGACACTGCTGTCACAGAACATTATAGGTTTTCTAAAGAACATGGATAATACTGTTTGCTTATTGAAAAGGTAACTCCACTTTCATTAAAAAAAAATAAAACAAAAATATAGCATATACAATTGCCTTGCAAGGCATGTAGTAATGGTATTAAAATTACCTTTTCTTTTCAATCTGCAGCTGTTGTAATTTTCTGTAAAACTCAATGCAATAAGGTAACCCGGAGGCCTTCTATACACATCTGGTGTACAGAACTTCCCCCATTAATGTAATTTTCTGCTTGTATAATTAGTTCACTGATTTTCCCAAAAATCTGTGCCAAGATACAAGTAAACCTTTAGGCATCCTCTGCAATAGAAAATTCATTTTGGGGAGATACTAACCAAAAGGTTAACTACTCCTAAAGGGATGTACACACACTGCAACTTTTACAGGAAGTGCATCAGCTCACTAGACACAGACACTCCCATTCAGGAATCAGTTTTCCAAGGACATAGCTGAATATAAAGCTATTTCTTAACCACCTTAGCGGTATCCCCGAGCGTGACTCGGGGTGGATTTTTTAGGCTAGGATCGGTATCCCCGAGTCACGCTCGGGGTAGATGTGCAGAGCGTGCAGCGGTGTCTTACCTTCTCCTGGCGATCCAGCGATGATCTCCCATTGCTGTGATCGCCAGCCGAGATCACCGCCGCTCGTCCGTCGGTCTGATGACTTCCTGGTTCCGTTCCCTGCAGCAGCAATGCTGCATGGGAGCGGAACAAGGAGGGAAATTCAAACGTTGCACAAAACACAAACACATAACATTCATTATATATATATATATATATATATATATATATATATATATATATATATATATATATATATATATATATATATATATATACATACACACACATAAATACACACATACATACACACACACACACAATATATATATTATATAAAAATATATAATATAGAACGCATGAATTATAATCTAATCAATAATATTATATATATATAAAAAATTATATTCTTGATTAGATTATAATTCATGTGTTTGTGTTTCAAATTTATCACAGCTGGGATGTCTACTAGAGTCTTGTTTTGGTCAGGTTTAAGTCAGTAATTACTAAGAATTGTAGGCCTATAATACATAACGCCAAATTTCCATGCAAAAAAATTGTACCGCTTCTGGTACATAATTCCTGACATAATCATTCCGCCAGGGAGGTTAAAAGCTAAGTTCACCTTTTAAAAAATAAAGTAAAAATGCACATTTATTGCAGGTTTAAAAAAATTTGCATTTTTTCCTTTTTTTTAAGGAGCCTGCAGAGCACCGCACCTGTGATCATTAGATCGATGCCAGGATCCTACAGACTCAGGATAGCTGTCTGCCAATATCTCTGATACAGGCAGGCAGTTACTCAAGAGCAGAAAGATCAAACTTTCAGTGCTCACTAGTGCCCTCATTAGTTCATTGAGACCACAAGCAGCCAGGTACAATGGTTGACAGCATTTGAAGTTTATTCAATAACAGGAAATTGTGAATAAATGATACTGCCATGTAGGCAGAGCCCCACAGGGCCACGCTGTTGTCAAATTTTGACAGCAGGTGCGGGGAGAAGATCCCCTGCCTTATGTCACGTGGGGGGTGGGCAATCGAGTGCGAAGGTGCAGATGCTGGAACAGCTTACATGTTCCACCCTAGAAATTAGTGGAAAACAAACATTCCAAAAGTGAACTTATCCTTTAAGAACAGAAACAGGTAGGATTCTGCTACAAAGTTTGTTAAAATCCTTGTAATGTACACAGATCACCCAGAAAGGATTGCTTTAACAAAAGAAGCAATAAGCAGGGTATACGCAGACAAAATCAGCTGATTCAGCAGGAACCAGACAAATTTTGCACTGTGTGTACCCCTGTCTGTTCAACACAAGCCAGTCTAACAACCAGCTTCTGTCAAATGCCCCTGCTAGAAAACCAGCCAGCTGGCTAGTGTGGATGCGGGAATCTGCATTTTCTTTTGTTCAAACCACTAATTGAGGAAAGAAAAAAAAAAGAACACAAGCGTACACTCTGCTTTACGCTTTAAACGTCATAAGTCGCCTTGGAAACAGAGCAAGAAAAGGATGGGGAGAGTGGGGGGAAAGACTAACTTGATTTTGAGTGGCAAGCTCTGTTAAAAAAAAAAAACACAAAGTGCATTTTTGTCTTACCGTAAAATCCTTTTCTCTGAGGTTCACTGACAGACACAGCTCCATGTCTTCTTAGACACTTGTGCTTATGCTGCTCTCTCTTCAGGAGTAGGACTAGATGGAAACAAATTTTGGATACGCCCCCTGAGGCAGTCCCAGGGGGTACACCATCACTTCCTGGTATAGGACTTCAGTTTGTAACAAGCATTGTCAGAAGAATACATAAATCAACCCAACAGAGGGGTGGGTGCTGTGTCCATCAGTGAACCTCAGAGAAAAGGATTTTAACGGTAAGACAAAAATCCAGTTTTCTCTTTTGTTCACAGACAGACCTAGCTCCATGTCTTCTTAGATCCTTGGGATGTCCCAAAGCAGTATCAACATGCGGAGTGGGAAAAAAACAGCAATACATATAATTCCCAACAAGGGCTAAACATAGCCAACCAGGTAAAACAGAAGCACAACCAGGAACAACTGGAGCTCACCACCCAGAAAAAAAATACACACTCAAGAGGAGGGAGCCTCTGCAACCATAGCCTGCAAAACTTTGCGGCAGAACGCAGCATCCGAAAATGTAAATGCATCCACCTACCTTAGAAAACTTAAATTGTAAATTGGTGCACAGATGACTACGTAGCCGCCTTGCACACCTGAACCACTGACACCTGATAATGAAAGGCCCAGGAGGCACTGATCACCCTCGTAGAATGCACCTTGACAGGGAAAAGGAGGAACCTGACCCTTCATAGAATAGGCCTTCACCACTGTCTGCCTGATCGATCTGGAAATGGTTGCTGCAGATGCAGCCTGCCCCTTACAAGGACCATCCATAAGAACAAACAAAAGAATCAGATTTTCAAATCGACTCAGTCACCGCCAGGTACACCCAAATTGCCCGAACTACAACCAGGGAATGTAGAGCAATTTCTTTAGGATGTTTCGGCTTAGGACATACAGGTCCCTCTCAAAAAATTAGCATATTGTGATAAAGTTCATTATTTTCTGTAATGTACTGATAAACATTAGACTTTCAGATATTTTAGATTCATTACACACAACTGAAGTAGTGCAAGCCTTTTATTGTTTTAATATTGATGATTTTGGCATACAGCTCATGAAAACCCAAAATTCCTATCTCAAAGAATTTGCATATCATGAAAAGGTTCTCTAAACGAGCTATTAACCTAATCATCTGAATCAACTAATTAACTCTAAACACCTGCAAAAGATTCCTGAGGCTTTTAAAAACTCCCAGCCTGGTTCATTACTCAAAACCGCAATCATGGGTAAGACTGCCGACCTGACTGCTGTCCAGAAGGCCATCATTGACACCCTCAAGCAAGAGGGTAAGACACAAAGAAATTTCTGAACAAATAGGCTGTTCCCAGAGCGCTGTATCAAAGGCACCTCAGTGGGAAGGAAAAAGTGTTTCAGAAAACACTGCACAACGAGAAGAGGTGACCGGACCCTGAGGAAGATTGTGGAGAAGGACCGATTACAGACCTTGGGGGACCTGCGGAAGCAGTGGACTGAGTGTGGAGGAAGACTGGGGAGAGGGAAATGCCAAAATGCCTGAAGTCCAGTGTCAAGTACCCACAGTCAGTGATGGTCTGGGGTGCCATGTCAGCTGCTGGTGTTGGTCCACTGTGTTTTATCAAGGGCAAGGTCAATGCAGCTAGCTAGCAGGAGATTTTGGAGCACTTCATGCTTTATGGAGATGAAGATTTCATTTTTCAGCACGACCTGGCACCTGCTCACAGTGCCAAAACCACTGGTAAATGGTTTACTGAGCATGGTATTACTGTGCTCAATTGGCCTGCCAACTCTCCTGACCTGAACCCCATAGAGAATCTGTGGGATGTTGTGAAGAGAAAGTTGAGAGACACAAGACCCAACACTCTGGATGAGCTCAAGGCCGCTATCGAAGCATCCTGGGCCTCCATAACACCTCAGCAGTGCCACAGACTGATTGCCTCCATGCCACGCCGCATTGAAGCAGTCATTTCTGCAAAAGGATTCCCGACCAAGTATGGAGTGCACAACTGAACATAATTATTTGAAGGTTGACTTTTTTTGTATTAAAAACACTTTTCTTTTATTGGTCGGATGAAATATGCTAATTTTTTGAGATTTCATGAGCTGTATGCCAAAATCATCAATATTAAAACAAAAGGCTTGCACTACTTCAGTTGTGTGTAATGAATCTAAAATATATGAAAGTCTAATGTTTATCAGTACATTACAGAAAATAATGACAATATGCTAATTTTTTTGAGAGGGACCTGTAAGGACAGCAACACAAAATCTTCATTCAAATGAAGCCCCGAGACATTCTTAAGGAACGCCTGACAGAGTCGTAACACCACTTTGTCCTTGTAAACCACCACGGAAGGTGACCGACAGGACAACGCAGCCAACTCCGACACGCTACGCGCAGGAGTAATAGCGACCAAAAAGGCTACCTTCTGCAATAGAGTGAGCAAAGGAAGTTTACAAATGTTTTCAAATGGAAGCTTTTGAAGTACCGACAGTACCAACTGAGATCCCACAAAGGTACAGGTGATCGCACTGGAGGAGCCAGATGGTGAACTCCCTGCAAAAAAGTGTGAACCAAGGACTTTGCCGCTAACGGCCTTTGGAAAAATATGGCCAAAGCGGAAATCTGGCCCTTGATAGTGCCCAGAGCCAAACGTTAATCTACACCTAGTTGTAGAAACTTCAACAGGCAAGACACAAGAAAGGAATGGGGAGAAACCCCCCCAAAACTCTCACCAAGTAATGTACGCCTTCCAAACTTGATGATATACCTTCCTGGAAGTAGATATCCTAGCTTTCAACAGCATAGGAATCACTGACTCCCGACAGCCCTCTGTCCTTCAGCACCTGGAATTCAATAGTCAGGCCGTTAAAGCCAGGGACTAAAGCAGGATGGAAGATCGGTCCCTGTGAAAGATCATCCCTGAGAGGACGTTTCCAGGGGACGTCTGGTACCAAACTTACCAGGCCTGCGTACCAAGGCCAGAGAGGCCAGCCTAGTGCCCACAGAATGACTGGAATCCCTTCTACCTCGACTCTGCATAGCAGTCTCGACAATAGTTGTATTGGAAGAAAAGCGTAAATCAGACAATACCGACCCCCAAAGGGGCCACAAGGGCGTCTGCGGCATCGACCAGAGGATCCCGAGATCTTGACACGAACCTCTGCACCTTCCTGTTGACACAGGAGGCCGACAAGTCCACATCTGGGGTCCTCCACCAGAGACACAGCTGATAAAGCCCCTCCAGGTGAAGAGACTATTCTCCCTGATCCAATGTCTGCCGACGGAGATAGTCCGCTTACCAATTCTCTACCCCCAGAATGTGCACAGCAGAGAGGGCAGGAACGTATAGTTCTGCCCACCTCAGGATGCCGGCTACTTTCTGGGCCTCTAGGGCATCCCTTGAAGATTGACATATGCCACAGCTGTAGCATTGTCCGATTGTATCCTCTCTGAGCATCCCTGAAGATGATCCGTCCACTGAGACAAAGCCTGATCGTCCTAATCTCCAGGATGTTGAGCAGCAGACTGGACTCCTCTCAAGTCCAAACACCTTGAGCCGAGTATACTCCCAAGACACCTCCCCACCCGGACAGGCTGGCATCCATGGAAATCACTGTCCAATACAGGGGAAGAAAAGACTTTCCCAGGCGAAGGTGGAGCGGAGCCACCATATCAGAGACCCTCTCGTATCCAGACTCAACAAGACCAGATCGTCCAGCGACTGCGGATCCTTGTCCCATTTGGCAAGAATCTCTCTTTGCAGAGGTCTGGTATGGAACTGAGCAAACAGAACCGCCTCGAAGGTGGAGACCATCAGACCCAGCACTTGCATGCAAGTCCTGAGCGACGACCAGCGGTTGGACAACAGGAGCCGAATCACATCCTGCAACATCAGAAGATTCACCTGTGGAAGAAACACCCGAGCTGATGCTGAATCCAGCATCCGACCCAATTTCTGAAAATTCAGTGTCCATCCAAACTCCTGTAGAGTTCGCACAGTAATATTCAAGTCAACTTCTAGAGCCGAAGACGACTCTGCACATAGAAGCAGATAGTCCAGGTAATCTAGTACCGCAATCCCCTTCTGCCAAAGCAAGGCCAACACTGGTGCCAAAACTTTTGTGAACATAACAGGAACTGAAGCGAGACCAAAAGGTAACGTCACGCATTGATAGTGCTCCTCGCCCACGGCAAAACAAAGAAAACGCTGGTGCCTGACATATATTGGAATAGGAAGGCAAGCGTCCTTACCTTACAAAAAGGGACCACATTTACGAAAAAGGTTCCTTGCCCCTAGCAACCTGCGGAAGTAAGGTACTCTTACCTCCCATAAGTTCCTTAATGGTTTCCTCCATAGAGGCACCAAACAGTCACCTACAAAAGGTAGATTAGCCAGCACCTTTTTAGAAGCCTGGTCGGCCGAACAGTACTTCAATCAAATCATGCGGCGAAGGATCACTGCCGTCACAGATACTCTGCCAGCTAAAGGGGCCGCATCCAAAGATACATCACAAAATGTACAGTAGCCAGCTCAAGAGGATGTTGATCCCCTTCCAGATCCTGGTGTAAAATTTTTGCCCATTCCGTTAAGGTCTGGGATACTAAGGCGATAAAACACCGGCCTCAACATTGAACCTGCCACAGAGAAAAAAAAAAAAAAAAAAAAAAAAAAAAAAAAGGTATTGAACCAGAGCTTCAGCCATCTTGTCCACCGGATCCTTAAAAGATGGAGATTCCTCCACCGGCAAAAGTCTGGCTTATTTAGCCTGGAAACCTGAGTCCACTGATGGTGGAACCGTCAGTTTCTTCAGGAGAGACTCCTCAAAGTGATATCTCCTAGCGAAACGCTTAGGTATTCCAAGTATTTGGGAATCCCCACTGACTAGCAACATTCTCCTCAAAATAGGCAGGAAAGGGTAACACTGGGGGTCTGCGGGTACCAAACAAAGAGGATTCATCCAAACTGTTCGAACCCCAGGGTGCATGGACGCAGACCCAGTGGGCCGACTCACGTCCTTGGCGGCCAAATCCACGTCAGACTGAGGAGGCAGAGGATACAGGTGAAGGTGTGGGGGGGCGCTTCTTGCTAGGCCGCCTTTGCAAGGCCATATCAACCTTTGACACAAGTGACTGCAAGGCCGCCAGGGCAGACCCACAGGGTCCTGCAGCTTCAAAGAGTCAGGGTCAAAGAGTCATGAGTCAGGTGATGATACACGTTCCAGGGGGCTCCATGGTTAAATCGTAGCCGCACTGTGCCCAAAATCTTTTTTTTTTTAAGGAAAAAAAAAAAAACCCCTGCACAATGCTCGGAGCACCACAAGGATAGGCGCACCCGCGGCACTCTAAGTAGCAGAGGAAGGACTGTATACCCACAGGGACTCACCACCATGCACCCAGAGCTGGATCCAGAGCGCCAAACAGCCTGCCACACAGCAATCAAAGAGAAAACGCTGACACGGTCACTAAAGCCCCCCCGCCGCACTGGACTTCAAGAGAATGGCCGCCGCATACACTACAATAAGAAACCCAAAACATGGCCGCCAGACTACACAAAAATGTCTGCACAGGCTGAAAACAATCATCCGCTGCAAAATAGCGGTACCCCACTGGACCCCAGGGAAGTAATAGTCCACCAGGGGGGAGCCCCCCAGGGACCCCCTCGCAGTGCAATAAACGCAGGCAGCCTCAACAGTGAGTCACCAGCAGCACACTCCCACCGCCCTCCGGTCCAGCACCAATGTTAACACCCCAACCAAGAAAACACCTGTGTACCCCAAAGGGGGCCTAGAGGAGAGGGTAGGGGGCAGGTGAGGGCGACCAATACAGGGAGAATCCTGCTAGGGAGAGGGAGGAAACCAGGAGGGGAGGAAGGACACAGAGGCCTACCATACCCAGGAACACCTCAGCAATTCCTAGAGAAAAGAGGGAGAACACTACTCAGCAAACCTTGGTATTAGGCAGGTAACGCTCCCGGCAGTCCACCGTACCATCTTGGAATGGGGGTGCTGCGGGCAGAGGTACGCTGTGACTCGGATAGTGACCATTGTGGTGACCAGGGCTATGCGAACTTGTGAGGTGTTGCACTTGCCGGCCAGCCCCCGTCCAGTGGGGCTATGTCGTGGCCAACCCCTAGCGCAGAGCTAATAGTTGGGCCGTGCTTGCAGGCCAGACTGGGAAAGCCATAAGGATCTAGAATATCCATTGCGTCGCACAGTCCAGCTGTTGATTGTAGTTCACACAAACAGAAAACAACAGAGAAGAAAAAAAAATCAATTTAAAAAAGGAAAAAATGCCAGGACAACAGATCCCAGCAGGGGGCCAGGTCCTTACTCCTGACTAGGCAAAAAGAACTGAAGTTCTACAGCAGTAAGTGATGGTATATCCCGTGGGACTGCCTCTGGGGCATAGTCAAAATTGTTTCCGCCTACTTCTACACCTGAAGAGAGCAGCATAAGCCAAGAGTTTAAGAAAACATGGAGCTGTGTCCGTCAGTGAACGAAAGAGAAAAAAATGTGGAACTTTAGTCAGATTATGAAGTCCCGCTACATCACTTCAGGCTGGCCCCTTTTGCAGGTATAGCTATGTAAAACAAAAATCAAAATCTATACGATTTTCAAATCCAGTAATACATAGTTTCACCCTGCTCTGCACATGTTCAGCTGCGCTCTATTATTTAGGTGCCATGTTGAATTTGTAGATGCCGCTCTGCTGACAGCCTTAAATAGAATTAAGCCCTCCTCTATCCTTTACAGCCAAGGAAGCTGCTTCAGTTTCATCTTCAAATGCCATGGTGCTGCACGCGATCAGTTATGAAACTAGCCATTTGATGCTTTGACAGTTTGGTTGAGGGCACAAGCAAATGTGACCGTTCGCAATCCTGGCATTCCAGGAAAGTATCTTTTTTGAAACCGTTAAATCAATGGTTTTAGTTCCGCTTTATTTACTACTGCTCAGGGGCTCTGGGCTTCAGCAAAAATGGCAGCCTCCAGTAAGAAGAATTTAAAGCAATGCTGGAGACAATTTACAGCACGCACTATGGCTGGTAGCATAATTAATATTGTGGAATTATGTTCCTTGCCAAATAATTTTTTATCAAGTTATGGGTAAAATTCTGGATTTAAGGGCAGGTGGTTAATGAAAATAAATGCCTAAAGATCTTGGTGCTAGGTGTACATAATATTAGGAAATATTTATATATTCTTCACTTTATCTATAAAAAAAAAAAAAAAAGTTATATTATATACATACACACACAAAATATATAAAGTGGTTACTGTGTAAAGTCCACCTTGAAATAAATTTTGCAAATCACCATTCAGTAAACCTGTATTCCATTTTAAACATTTATACAAGTCCTACCTATTAGACAACACAAAACGCCTTTTATTACCAATCCAATAGATCTTTCCTGTGCCCCTCTTCATTTTTGTTTCACATTGCTATTGGATTTGACTTTCCCTGACAGCATGCCAAAGCTCCAAAAACGGGCATCCCCCTGTCCAACCAAGTGTCCTTAGTGGCCTCAGAGGTAGTCTCAGTGAAGAGGGGGTGGTTGGCAATTCTTGGGCCAGCAATCAAAGAAAATCTGGTTTCTGGTCAAGGAAAGGTATTATCGGGTATCTTCTGGAGTATGCTTTTTAGGTAGAACTTTTACTATTAAAAAAAAATTACAAAACACTCTAAAGTCATTAATCTTGACAAACTTTACTATCAGTATAGGACTCCAAATAGAAAGTTAAGAGGCACAGGCCTAAGTAATATTTTCTGACCAGAACTGCCCTATACCTTGACAGAGTAGGCAACTTTTTAAAAGGAGAATTGGATTGAGAGGCTGCCATTGATGTCCATGTTTTCTGAACTTTCTAGGCATCTGGCTGATCCATTGGCATCAATAATGAGTCAGTGACCTCAAACAAGTTCAAACATCACTTGCAACATGCTTATATTGGACAGACAACGAATATACAAAGAAGGTGTCAAAAAAGACAGCCTATACATTCGTCTCAGCAGAAAAAGCACACACAAGTCTTTATCAAGTAGATACATCCAGAATATTTATGACAGAAAAAAAAAAAAATCTCATACTCACACATCATTAAAGTCATCAAATGACTTTGAAGGGGTAAAAACATCTAAGAGTCCGATTACCTGTAACAAGATATGAAACCTATTACAAAACACAGCTATAAGACCTAAATGAAATAAATACCTGGGGGTGCGCTAATACAGGAGGTGCATTTCTGGCTAGATTCCCAGGTGAAAACAGAGGGGGGGTGGGGGGGGGGAGAGCTTAAAATGCAAGGACTGGTAAGCTGCAATACATTAGATTTTTTGGTTCTGAGTTTAATACCACTTTAAACCATTTACATAGTCTTATATCGTTTTTCATAGCAAGCAGTAAGTTTCTTAGGCCAAGTTCACACATGCGGTAAATAATGCTGCCTTTCATTAACACGCCTATAGTGGTAATATACAAATGCATTGCACGTACATTTACGTCAAATTACACTCTCCAAATGTGCTAATTTTTTGACCATTCTGAGCATTATAAATGCTTTGCAACCACATCTTAAAATTGCATTACTATTACAGGCTTGGTTACTGCACGCAAGACAACTAAAGCAGCTGCAGGCAGGGTTTTTTTGCCTCACTGCAATGCAAGGCCACCTAATGCATGTGTACAGCTCTATTCACTTACCATTTTAAAATCAACGAAGAGCTTTGCTAGGCAGTGGGGGAGCAGCAAAAAAAGCAGCCAAAACATTTGTGTGACAAAGCCTTAGGGCTCATTCACACGTGGGTTGATTATAAAGAATGAAGAAAAGTTTATTATTGCACCTATAGCATATAACGGAATTTTTGTAAAATCTTACCTGTAAAATTCCTTTCTCTGAGTCCTCCGACAGTCGCCGCCATCTTCATATTCGTCACAATGGGGTATTAGACTTTGGTCCGTAGGAGTAGCTAGGCAACAGAATATGTCAGTATTAAAGCTTTTAACATATCCCCACCCCAGGGGGTGGTCCCCTCAGTCTATACCCTCCTGCTTCCTGTTTCCTGCTTCAGTTTCAGTGGAATAGCAGTAGAGTACCTAAACCCCAAAAGAGGGGCGGGGGCGGCGACTGTCGGAGGACTCAGAGAAAGGAATTTTACAGGTAAGATTTTACAAAAATTCCGTTTTCTCTTACGTCCTCCGACAGTCGCCGCCATCTTCATATTCGTCACAATGGGGACGTCCCAAAGCAGTGCAAACATGAGGGGTGAGAAACGCAGCCGCGCCTAAAGGCAACGCAGTCTCCACATCAAGAAAGTAACCTTACCAAAGGAAGGAAACCAGCTGGGCAACACGAGAAAAAATTTGCTCAACGGGAGCAATAACCCAGGAAAAAAAACAAATAACCCGGGGATACAAAGAAATCCCAAACAGCCCAAAGGACCAAAACCAGGGACCCAAAGGGACCACCGCACTAAGAACCTTGCGGCCAAAGGAAGCATCTGCCGATGCTTGAACATCCACTCTGTGGAACAGAGTGAAGGTGTGCACGGTCGACCAAGTCGCCGCCCTACACACCTGGGCCACAGAAGCCCCATGACGACAGGCCCAAGACGTACTCAGAGATTTGGTAGAGTGCGCCCTCACAGGCATAAGGGAAACTTTTCCCCGCAAAGCATAGGCCTGTTCAACGGCCTGTCTGAACCAATTGGCGACGGCAGAAGCCGACTCCGCCACGCCCTTCCGAGGACCCCCGGAAGGACAAACAAAGAATCCGACTTGTGAAAAGATTCAGACGATTTTAGGTAAACCCTAATCGCCATGAACAGCATCCAAGGAGTGCAACACCACCTCCTCCGAATGTTCAGACTTCGCGCAAGGCCAAGGCAAGACAATGTCCTCATTGAGGTGAAATTCCGAAACCCTCTTCGGAAAAAAAGAAGGGTTAGGTCGCAAGACCACCTTAACCAAGTGATTGACCAGATACGGACAATAGCAGGACAGGCTGCCAGCTCCGACACTCTGCGAGCCGAATTGATCGCCACCAAAAAAGGTGACCTTCTAGGACAACATAGACAACGAGATCTACCCGATCCGTTCAAAAAAGAACCATGTTGTAACACAGACAGAACAAGATTCCAGTCCCAAGGAGGCAGAGGCACCCTCCTAGGAGGGACCAGATGCCCCCGAACAAAAGTGCCAATCAAGGAGATAGATGCCATAGGACGTTGAAAAAAAGAACGGCCATCGCAGACACCTGACCCTTGATCATAGCCAGCGCCAAACGCTGTCAACACCCTTTCGAAGGAAGGACAACACCCCAGACACCGACCACGGGCGAGGTGAAGACCCCCTGAACTCACACCAGGCAAAATAGGCCTCCGAAATACGGTAAAAGACCTACCCCGAGGAAAAATTCCTTGCGTCGATCAAAGTGTGAATGACCTCAGGGGAGAGACCCCTATCCCTCAGGGCCTCGGTTTCAACAGCCAGGCCGGCAAGGCCAGCGACTGCAAGGCAGGATGAAATATCAGCCCTTGAGACCGGAGATCTTCCCGAAGAGGCAGACGCCACGGGGCGTCGACCGGCAAATGCACGAGGTCTGCGTACCAGGACCGGCGAGGCCAGTCCGGTGTCACAAGAATCACCGTGTTTTGGTTCCGAGACCAACCTGCGAAGAACCCTGGGCAGCAATTGAAACGGTGAAAACGCATACATCAGTCGGTACTGATGCCACGGAGCTACCAACGCGTCTGACGCGTCTGCCCAAGGATCGCGTGGCCTTGCCACGAACCTGCACACCTTGCTGTACAGACGAGACGCGAACAGGTCCACCTCCGGAAGACCCCCACGTCGCGCACAACATCTGGAGAACACCCGGACGGAGAGGCCATTCCCCCTGGTCCAGGGACTGGCGGCATCAGATAATCCGCCCGCCAGTTCTCCAACCCCTGGAATGTGAACCGCCGATATCGCCGGGACATGCGTCTCGGCCCAAGACAGAATGTCGGCCACTTCCCGAGCCACCCGGGCCCTCTTGGTGTCCCCTTGGCGAATGACGTAAGCCACCGCCGTGGCAATGTCCGTCTGCACCCGAACCGGACAGCCCTGCAGCCTGTCCGGCCAACGTTGAAGGCAGAGACTCATCGCACGCAATTCCAGAATGCTGACCGGAAGGGAGGATTCCCCCTCCGACCAAGTTCCCTGGGCGGACAGAACGCCCAGAACACCACCCCAGCCTGACAGGCTGGCATCCGTGGTGACCACCGTCCATGAGAGAGGACGAAAAGACTTGCCCCCCGACACCGGCGGGGACAGGAGCCACCACAGAAGAACCCTTCTGGTGCGATGGCCCAACGAAATCCGGATCCAGAGATCGCGGTCGCCCGTCCCACCTGGACAGGATCTCCGCTTGGAGACCCCGCGTGTGAAACTGGGCGAAGGGAATCGCCTCGAAAGCCGAGACCATCAATCCCAGACATCTCATGCACGTCCGAGTGGACGAGGACGGAGCGCCCCTGAGGGACCTGACTTCCTTCCTGAAGAGTCCTGAGTTTGTCGTCCGGTAGGAAGACCTTCGCCTGGACAGAGTCCAGAACCATTCCCAGGTAAGGGAGACGAACCGATGGGCACAGTGCTGACTTTGGAAAAGTTATCGTCCAACCAAACTCCTGCAGAGACTGCATCGTAACGGACAGAGCCTTCTCCAGACCCTGGCTGGTCGCAGACCGAACCAGAATATCGTCCAGATACCCTAGGACAGAGACGCCCTGGGCTCTCAACAAAGCCAAAACCGGTGCCCGCACCTTGGTGAACACCCGTGGAGCCGAGGCGAGACCAAAGGGCAACGCCACAAATTGGTAGTGATCCTCCGCTATGGCGAATCGAAGGTACCTCTGGTGACCCTCGAAATTCGGGATGTGAAGATACGCATCCTTCAAGTCGATGGAAGCCATGAACTCCCCCGGAACCAGGGCAGCCACCACCGACCGCAGAGATTCCATGCGGAACTTGCGCACCCGCACAAAGAGGTTCAGCGCCTTTAAGTCCAGAATCGGACGTACCTTGCCCGCCTCCCGGGCACGGTGAACAGATTGGAATAGAACCCCCGAAACCTGTCCCGATGAGGCACCGGGACCACCACTCCCTGAGTCCTCAGGTCCTGCACCGCTAGATGCAGATCCCGCAAACGCTTCGGGGACAGTAGAAGATTTGAGGGAAAAAATCTGCGCTCCGGCCTATAGAGAAACTCGATCTCGTAGCCAGATCGAACGATTTCCTGAACCCACCTGTCCCGAACCCGGGACAGCCATGGCTGAAGGAAACCGAGCAAGCGTCCCCCCACCCCAGAGTCGGGTGAGGGCGCCCCTTCAGGCCGCACTGTTGTGGGCCGCTGAACCGGACTGGCCGGACTTTTGCTTACCAGTCCACGGCTTCTTACCAGGAGCCGTCTTAGCCTTGTGGGATTAGGGTAAGAGCGTGCTCTTACCACCCGCGATCCCCCTAATTACGTATCTAGGGACTCACCAAAAAAGGCGAGAATCATCATAGGGCAGATTAGCCAAGGTCTTACGCGAAGATTGGTCCACCGACCAACACTTCAACCAAACCAAAACGGCGAGACAATACCGCCACACCATGTACACGTGCAGCCAACGGAACCATATCCAGGTCCACATCACACAAATACATGACACCCTGGTGGATTTGATCCACCATATCCAAAGTCACCTGGAGGGCAGAATCAGCCACCAGGACGCGATTAAGCACCTGCGTCCAGCTCGCGACAGCCCGGGCCGCCATAAGTGAAGCAAATAAAGCTTTCAGCATAGAACCCATAATAGAATAGGCATGACGGGCAAGGGACTCCGTCCGTTTGTCCGTGGCATCCCGGAACACCGGGATATCCTCAGCAGGAATCGCAGTTGGCTTATTCAGAACCGCTATCGCGTGATGCACCGGAGGTGGGACACACCAACGCTCATCAGTAGCGGGCGTAACAGGATAGCACAGCTGAAACCTACTTGGTATAGCAAAAGGCTTGCGTATATTACGCCAATGTTCCTTTACAGCGCATTGAAAATCATCAGTGCAGGGAAATACCTGCGATGTTTTGCGTCTTTTCTGCGTCCCATAAGCCGCCAAGGCAGCAGGAGGACAAGGTTCATCCTGTAAACGCAGTGTTTGCTTGATAGAAGCAACCAATTCATCCATGAGTGCAAGCTCTTCAGACGAGCCAGGGGGAGAAATATCAACCCCCTCAACCTCAGCCTCCATTTCTGACCCTACAAGGTCCAGGGAGGAACGGAACCCCGACAAGGAGACCCCAGCAACAGCAGCCCCATCACCAACACCCTCTGAATCAGAGGAAATTAAAAACTCTGGGCCTTTTTGAGGATTGAGCAGCCATCAGCAATTGCACCTGAGTCGCAAGGCTAGCCGCAATCGTAGCCAAATCCCCCCCCCCCCCCCCGAGGGGGAAAACCGCAGTCCCCTGGCTTCCCACCAATGTGACAGGAAATTTGCTTTCCTGAGAATCCATGCCCCAAAATGAGTAAAATAAAATGGGTGACCGCCCCTTTAAATAAGGCGCTGCGAACGTAGCCCACCGCCACACAAGCACACCCACACCAGGGACCCCCACAGGGAGAAGTTATACTCAGGCAAGGATACAGAGAATAGAGGGAAAAAACCTGGAGAGACCGCTGCTGCTGCTGGCCAGATCGGTGCTCCTGAAGAAAAGGAATTGCTGATATTCAGGGCGCTCCATTAAAGCCTATGGGAGGCTACAAGAAAATGGCCGCCATGCATGTGTACCATGCGGCCAGAGCGAGTACAGCCAAAATGGCGCCGTTTGGCGCCGAAACCGCCACTCCCCCACCTCATGAAGGTGGAATAAAAATACACCACATAGTTATAAAGAACATGGTGGACCGCCGCAGCGGCGCTGTAATGTGCCCCAAACATGATAGCATCAAGTTCCACAGCACACAGCCGTTCACACACTCAGACTGACACAGAAGTGCAGCACAGCCCCCCCTCCTTGCAGCCCACATCATGCAGTGTGAGAGATAGGGAAACATCAATAGTGTGAACACAGGGCAAGGTAACAGTCCCAGACTGACACCCCCCAGACAGACAGGTCCCCACATGAATACACTTACCTCTTACATGGCGTGGGGGACCCGCACAGGCGAACAAGCCGCTGTACATGACAGGGAGAGTCGCATCCAGGACGCAGCAGAAGGTGGGTTGAGAAACCGCACAGCATCCAGTGAGGTAGCCACCTCACCCTAGCATCCCTGCACGGAACAGGGATGGGTCGTTCAGAAAACTCAGGAGCGGTACCTGACTGAACGCTTGATGGCGGGCTGAGAAGCCACTGACCCACAACCTGCGACCAGGGGAGTCAGCCCGAGACGCAGCCCGCATTATCCTCTTCATCCGAAGATCTAACTATTGCTGGTAAAAATAACAGCTAAATAAAGAAAGAGAAAAAACTCAAATAAAATCAAAAAAGAGAGAAGGCTGAGACAAAATGCCCCAGCATAGAGACATCCAGCTACTCCTGACAAGCTAGACATTGAAACTGAAGCAGGAAACAGGAAGCAGGATGGTATAGACTGAGGGGACCACCCCCTGGGGTGGGGATATGTTAAAAGCTTTAATACTGACATATTCTGTTGCCTAGCTACTCCTACGGAGCAAAGTCTAATACCCCATTGTGACGAATATGAAGATGGCGGCGACTGTCGGAGGACGTAAGAGAAAAAGTATTTTTGACATTTTTATATCACTGAAAAATCTGAATGCTTAATAAATGCCCACAAAAGTGGTGCTTTTCTAGTGCAAAGTGAATGGATAAGTTCACCTTTGGAAACATGTTACATGTTCCACCCTAGAACATGTTCCCACTGCTGCAGCCTCTCCCTGACCAGACAGCTCTAGTAACAGTGAGCCAGGGATCTTCTCCCTAAACTCAGTATCACAAATGTATTTTTTATTTTTTTAACAGCACATCTGCGCAGGGTTCCACCCACCCACCGTCACCTTTTCTTCACAGAGTTGGAGTGAATGGGAGAACTAAAACTACCGACAGACTTTGCGGCTGTTGGCTTGTAGTTTTCAATGAACTACCATGGCGCTGTTGAGCTCTTGGTAGTTCCTGGTTTCTTACTGTCATTGCAAAACTGCTTGCCTGTACGAGGAACTAGCAGACAGCTTACACTGACAGTCTGCAAGAGTCCTGCAGATTACAGGTGCAATGCTTTTCAGGCTCCTAATAATGAAAACAAAAATGCACTTTTTTTTTTTAACTTGCAAAAAGATGTGTGTGTTTTTTTTTACCAAGATGAACTTATCCATTAAAGGGAAAGTGATATAGAGGAAATGCTCTGCTTAGAGACATGGTTAGGTTGTGGTCTGATTTTTGTGAATTCTCTGCAAGATGGATTTGTATACTTTGATCTCTGACAATTGGCTTGGTCCAGCTCAACTCTGCTGAAACAAAAAGCTTTACCACTTGCCATAACGCTCAATGCCCCTGCTCTTACCCGGCACTGTCAGTATTGCTGGGTGGCTTGATGCTTTTGCCTGTACACGGAAGCATTTATGAAATGTTAGTGAAGCATTTATAAATGCACTGGGAAATAAAAAACTAGGACAGAGCAGCTCCAGCCAATTCCTGTTTCTACAGAGCAGTTGTGTGGTAACACCATTTGTTTCTGTGTGCAGACAAAAACATTAAGCCAGACATACTGACAGCGCCAGGCAGGAGCAGAGGCATTGAACATTATTCCCATGGCAAAGCTTTTCATTTCAGCAAAGTTGAGCTGGTCAAGCCCAAATGTCAAAAGAGATCAAAAGTACAAATTCACAGAAATGTCTGCCATCACACCACAACCTAAACACTCCTCAAATAAGACAATTTCCTCTACATCACTTGGGTACAGTTAGGTTCATATACAGTATCTCACAAAAGAGAAAGTACACCCCTCACATTTTTGTAAATATTTTATTATATCTTTTCATGTGATAACACTGAAGAAATTACACTTTGCTTCAAAGCTTGTATAACAGTGTATATTTGCTGTCCCCTCAAAATAACACACAGCCATTAATGTCTTAACCGCTGGCAACAAAAGTGAGTACACCCCTAAGTGAAAATGTCCAAATTGGGCCCAAAGTGTCAATATTTTGTGTGGCCCCCATTATTTTCCAAGCACTGCCTGAACCCTCTTGGGCAAGGAGTTCACTAGAGCTTCACAGGTTGCCACTGTAGTCCTCTTCAAATCCTCCATGACATCATCACGGAGCTGGTGGATGTTAGAGACCTTGTGCTCCTCCACCTTCCGTTTGAGGATGCCCCACAGATGCTCAATAGGGTTTAGGTCTTTAGACATGCTTGGCCAGTCCATCACCTTTACCCTCAGCTTCTTAAGAAGGCAGTGGTCATCTTGGAGGTGCGTTTGGGGTTGTTATGCTGGAATACTGCCCTGCGGCCCAGTCTCTGAAGGAAGGGGATCATGCTCTGCTTCAGCATGTCACAGTACATGTTGGCATTCATGGTTCCCTCAAACTGTAGCTCCCCAGTGCTGGCAGCACTCATGCAGCCCCAGACCAGGACACTCCCACCACCATGCTTGACTGTAGACATAGAGCATGGGGAACACATGGTGTTCAAACTAAAAACTTGAGACTTTGTATGAGGTGTGGCCAGTGTACACATAATGATATAATGGTAATACATATACAACTGCTGGTAAGCATAAAGAGGCATATGATTAATTATCGCGTGTTTATTAACAAGTTCTATAGCACTTAAACATCAGTAATATGGATCTACATTGATTCAAAGGGGATGTATACAATGTACAAAAAAATACAATGGTAAAACTATAATAAATGATACAAACATATACAGAATAGATCAACAGACATAAGTTAGAATTGTAAATGGTGTTCGATGCATGTTGAAAATTGGCAAACAGTTCAATGGCCTCTTGGGCTCTACGCGTTTCGTGAAAGGAATTTCACTTCATCAGGAGCTGGCACATTTGGGTTTCTAAAAAATATATGGCATAATATTGCATCCAATCAGGGGTTACACTCAGAGGTTGGATGTTGAATATGAAAAATGACTTACAAGAAAATATAAAAACTATCAAAGGGGCTGTTGGCCACCCAGGAATACGTTCATGAAGGGAACTGAGGGGCGAATACTCCGCACAGGGCCAACGCGCAAGGTCCACAGGCAATGTGTGAAAATCCATTAGGTCAAATAGGGCTGTATTGAAATCTAATAAAAGGGTAATAGATAAATGGAGGTAAGCCATAGTAATAATGATAATAATAATAATAATAATAATAATAATAATAATAATGGGGGTACAATACTGATACTAAGCCCAAGACAAAAAGTGATGTAGGGTAAAGTAAACCCAAAACCAGAAGTGAAAAGGCAGGGAAATGGAAATCAAAATCTGTGTAACTGAGTGTCAGAGTGGTTGCACATAGCGTAATATTGCTAAACCACACGTTTATTCACACATGAACATAAAACTCTGCAAAAGTTGCACTCACAAACATTCAATGTAAAGAGGCATGTAATGAGGTAAACTTGCGTCAGGTCAGCTTCCACTGATGTTAAACGGTCTCCACTCGGTACCTAAGTAGACAGACCCTTGGGCATGACACCAAACGCTGGAACCTCGTGACCGCGGAACCACGCCCTGACCGGTTTCGTCAACCAATGACTTCTTCCGAGGGCGTCAACATTTAACACTGAAGAAATTACACTTTGCTACAATGTAGTCACATGAAAAGATATAATAAAAATATTTACAAAAATGTGAGGGGTGTACTCACTTTTGTGAGATCATGTATATTTGGACACAGGCACAATTTTAGTTTTTTAGAGGTATTTACCAAAACATATTCAAGCTATAGTTATAGAGTGGATATGTGCTGAAAGTGAACACACTCGGGGTTAAATTTGAGGGTATGTACATCAAAATCAGAGGAAGGGTTTAGGAATTGCAGCTCCTAATAGCCATCCCCCTTTTTCAAGGGGCCAAAAGTAATTGGACAATTGAATCAAAAGCCATTTCATGGCCAGGTGTGGGCTACTCCTTTGTTCATCTATTAAGCAGGTAAAAAGGTCTAGAGTGGATTTTAAGTGAGGTATTTGCATTTCGAATCTATTGCTGGGAACCTACATCATGAATTCAAAGTAGATGTCCATGCAAGTGAAACAGGCCATTGTAAGGCTTCAAAAATGAAACAAATCCATCAGAGTGATAAGCAGCAACTTTAGGAGTGGCCAAATCAACAGTTTGGTACATTCTGAGGAAAGAAGAACACACTGGTGAGCTCAGCAACATAAATAGGCCTGGACGACCATGGAAGACTACAGTGGTGGATGATTGCAGGATACTCTCTATGATAAAGAAAAGCCTATTTACAACATCCAGACAAGTGGACACTCTCCAGGAGGTGGACGAATCATTGTCAAAGTCTACAAGACAAGATTAGGCTTTGCCAAAAAAACATCTAAAAAGAAAAAAAGCAAGACCAGTTCTGTAAAAGCATTCTTTGGATGGATGAAACATAGAATAAGTTGTACCAGAATGACAGGAACAAAAAAAAAAAAAAAAAAAAAGGGTGGGGAAGGCTTGGAACAGCTCATGATCCGAAGCACACAACGTCCTCTATAAAACATGGTGGAGGCAGTGTAATGGCATGGGTTTGCATAGTTTCCAGTGGCACTGGGTCATTGGTGTTTATTGATGTGTCAGAAGCGGCCGGGTGAACTCTCCAGTGTTCGGAGCTATGCTGTCAGCCCAGATGCTGCCAAATGCAGCAAAGTTGATTGGACGGAGTTTCACAGTACAGATGGACAATGATCCAAAACACACTGCAAAAGCAACCCAGGAGCTTTTGAAGGAAAAGAAGTGGAATATTCTGCAATGGCCAAGTTAATCACCTGATCTCAACCAAACTGAGCATGCATTTCACTTGATGAAGGCAAAACTAAAAGGCAGAAAGATCCACAAACAAGAAATTAAGACAACTGCAGTTAGAACCTGGCAAAGCATCAGAAAGGAGAAAACCCAGTCTTTGGTAATGTCCATGGGTTCCGGACATCATTGCCAGTAAAGGATTCTAAACAAAATAAAAATGAACATTTTATTTATGGATATTAATTTGTCCAATTACATTTGAGCCCCTGAAAATGGGGGGACTGTGTATAAAAATGGTTTCAGCCCCTAAAATTTGTACTTGAAACCCCTTGAATTAAAAGTTTAAAGTCTGCACTTCAAATTCATTTGGATTTTTTTGCTTTATTTTATTCTGGGGGCATACAGAGCCAAAAGTATTAAAATTGTGCCTATGTCCAAAAAAAATGTATGGACCTAGTCACCTAACTGTACTTCCATTAGAAAAGCAACTCTTTCACGGGCATTTATCAAGCATTCTTGAAGCTTTTTCAATGCTTCAAAAAACACAAAATAAACGCTATAGGTGCGCTAATTAGCATTGCTTCATTCTTTATAATCAACACGTGCGAACAAGCCCTAATAGCTTAGGAAAACCTGCTGGTTCTTTGCATCAGAAGGCTGTCAGGCTGCAAAGATTCTTTGGCATTAGAAAAATAGCTAGGATTTCAGTAAACTTTGAAAAGGAATTTCTCCCCAATGCTTATCGATAGATGCGGAGGTAAAAATTGTTTAGGGCTCCAAAAAAACATTTGATCAGTACTGCATTTTTTTTTTCTTTTTTCACAGATCTGAACATAGTTCTATCGTTTTCAATCAATAAATTTGAAAAACATGGTCAGTTGTACTGCAGTGTTTATGTGCTAATAAGGAACATCCTGTAAGGAGCGAGAGAGAAATGAGCTCATTAGTCTGCAGTCACCTCTTTTACAAAAGTATTTATTACTGGGATTTTCAGAATCTGCATACAGCGTTACAGGATAGTACACTAGACAAGAGCTAATGGAGAAAAAAAAAGAGGCATATGGGCTCGTAGGCCTGCAGTGTCACCTTTCATGGTCCAGTCACAGGCTTGAGAAGGAACAAGACCTATAGTTATTTAATTACAGCAGATACAATTTGGAGTTAGACTTACCTGCAACTTTTCTGAGTCTTCCAGGACAGCATATGAGATAAAGCATCAAAGATCCTTTAAAAAGTAAGTCCTTCTGCGAAAACTGGTGTTTGGGCCAATAGCAGCATAGTCAACACAGCAGTTATGAATGAATGAATAAATTCAGAACAGCTTTGACGACATTGTGATACGATGACATGATCACCGGGGCCCCCAGTACCGAGATCCGCAAACCACTGTCTTGATTTTGCCTCCACTAGGGTGTCCATCCAGGACACATTACATAGGTTCGGAGGATGATATAACGCACATAAGGCACAGAGTTTAATTACCATCTTAATCAGCCACTGAACCTGTGTAATTAATGGGTGTCCTGGTTTAAAGGGATGGCGGTGGCAACCCTAGCTTCCACGTGCTGATCTGCCTTAATAAAGAAGCTTGGCTCTTCAAAACGCGTTGTCCTACATTAAAGACTGTCCTGCAGGGCCTTCCGTCCCTCTACTTTTCTTCAGACGTGCACTAACAGCACATCCAGGTTACGACTTCCGGTAATGCTACTTCCGGCTCCTGTCTCCTTGGAGCGCAGCCATCTTGTTGGCGGCATGGTTAGTTGGTTTGCCGCATAGACACTTCGGTCTGGAATTTTGGGCTCATTTTATTGCACTTTTTACAGTATCAATAAAGTGGATCATCTTTCACCTACTACCCAGTGGTGAATTTCTCTGTATGCATGGACTATTACACATTCAGTCTTTGCTGTGTACTTTGAAGCGCTACCCTTTTGCCTTAATTAGTGTAGAGGAGGGACAGCCGACAACAGATGCCCCAACAGGCACGCAACTGATATAGTCCTACGTCAGTTCGTGTAGGAGGGGCTGCCTGCTGCAGTAAAACTGCGGCGGGCGGTCCGGAACTGGTTAGACTTCACTGTGCTTCTAAGCATTGATAAAGCCTTTGAATTTTTTTTTTTTTTTTTGCATCCATTTCCTGTCTTGTTCCTGTCCACAGCTTTATCCCAGAGATCTTTTGACAGTCCTTGCCACCCATAGATGTTTTGCTTCAGTTGCACTACCAGGGACTAAAATGCTTCAGGAAAGCGCTTTTCATGCTGAGCTAACCAAAGTGACCACAGCTGATCACAGTTGAAAGTCAAATGGCTTTGTTCGTCATTGAGAAGGTGATTAGCTACACCAGTTTGAGTTTACAAGTCATTTTTAGGAGGGGGGGGGGGGGTGATCTTTTATGCAACTGTTTTTAATTTTTTTTCTGACATATTGGTGTTAGATCTTTCACATGGATGTCCTAAGCTGCAAAGAGTGAAAGCAGCTGGATAAAATAAAAACGGTATGTTTTCATTTCAGGCTGCAAAGCAACAAAATTTGATTATTTTAAAGTGGGGCGATTCTTTTCTAGAACCACAGTAAGCGGGGTCTGTTGCAGAAGCAATTCTCCACCACCTAAAGCCTTGTATAACAAAGCCCCATGCATTCAAACTTGCATTACTATCTACAAGACCCATACCTCTCCCCAAATGTGCAACAGCAGGCAACCCCAAAAAAGTTGTGTCACGATTGCCCCATTGATAACCCAAGTTACTGTACACCTGCTTACACTGAAAAGACCAAGCAGTAGTGGGCTGACCTAATTGAGACCATAACCACAGCACCTCAGGAAATGTTAGGCAATACCAAAATTCTTCTGCAATAGGTCCTAAAATGAACACTTGTATCTGTGAGGGAGCATAGTGTGATGAAATAAAATCATCAAGGTTACTGACAACCATTAACAAATAGAAGAATTAACTTGCAGTTAGACAAGTGCAGCAATGCAAGACATTACAAAAAAATGCCCTAATCCTTTGTAGTAACAGACTCTCTCTCCTCATACAAAGGAAGCTATGAAGCGGTATAACATTGTGTTACAAGATGGATACATCAGTACCACATATGTCCTCCAAAGAGCTAATAGTGTAACTAGCTGCAACACTACCAAAGCAAGGGCTGCCACGCAAGACAAGGGGTGATTCATTTTCTGTCAGATCTGGGTTGTGGAAACAGTCTGGTGATTGTACTGTGTGCAGGAAATAAAGCCAAATACCTGTGAGGCAGCTACACCCAGGAAACAGGTAACAGAAACAATTAAAATTAATTCATGGGTTCCGTGAGCCTACAGTGGACTGCAAAAAAATAATTCTGACCTTCTCCTCTCTTAAACTTGAACACATGCTGAATATGCAAAAATACCAAAAATACAGCCTTTTTTCCCTTGAATGCCAGGTACCTAACCTTTTGGAACCCGTTACAAGTTCCACCTGCATGGGCGTCCGCATAACTTTTTCCAGGGGGGGGGCATCATTTTAAAGGTCACCCGTGCTCTACCCCTTTTCGACAATGTCATGAAAGCGACATCAGTCACCGCGCGAGCCATAACCCGTGAGTATTTCTTTAATAAAATACTTTGAACGACAAACAATTCTGTCTTTTCCCCCTTAGAGTTATGTACATACAATAGATACAACAGTGTAAAAAGGAAACAAAAATGACAGAATTTTTAAAACGTTTGTTAACCTAAACAAAAAAACAAATATTGATCCCGTTCCTTTAAAGCAGGTTATACAACACGGTCTTTGTGCTGTGTCATTTTGCCCCTTCCATCACCTAAATTACCTGGCTGATCCTGCCAGACTATACCCTCCCCTCTGTAAACTGACCACATAATACCATGGCTGCTGAGCCCCGACACTGTGGTCAGTCTATGTGACTCCGTCATCCGGAGCCCTCCTGTCCTCCCATCTCTCCCCCTTCCCTCCCTGCCTGTCTGCTCCTGTGTCAGTGCCCGCCCCCTCCCCTCCTGCTGCTGTAGTTTAAGTTAAAGTTTCATATCCGGTCTACAGTCTGTTTAATAATCCTTTGTGCCCCTGTGTCTGTTTTATAAAAATAAGCCAATCTGTACCAGCTTTCAGAGCACCGATTGCCGCTCACGTTACCCACCATATCTCTCCTCCTCCCCTCCCAACTGAAGTCAGCGGGGAATCCCTTGCCCCCCCCACTGCAGGCAGCTGTCAGATGGAGAGAGCCGGCAGATCACATGAGCTGGGATCGGTGCCCTGAAAACTGGTAATGAACGGGTTATTTTAAAACACAGATACAGGGGCACACAGGATTATTAAACGGACCAGACAGGATAATATAAAGTGGCTTAACAACTACTTTAAAAGGGAAGTTGAGATTCCGGGGGGGGGGGGGGGGTCCCTTTGCGGACGCCCACGTTCACCTGTATTTAGGCTGGAACATGTGACCGCAGACACCTTGTAGTTCTGAATGACCTGCGAGAGCAAAGACTAGCCCTCTCAAAGTTCATTCACAAGCCCTGCAGCTTTCTAGTACAAGAATTGTTTTTCTAAAAACTTTTTTTTTTTTTTTTTTTAATTGAAAACAGATGTCATCCGGGGGAATCACAGAGAAAATGAGAAAAAGCGAAAAAATAGTAACCTAGGTAGGATCACATACCATAGCTATTCCGTAGGATAAAATGTCAATCGTCCAATCTCCCGGCGGAGGCCGGGGGGGGGGGGGGCTGCATGAGTGCCCTAAGTCCAGGGACCTAGGAATTCACTGTAGAAAGTCAGGAAGTGAGAGCAGGCACAAACCGGCAGCCAAAAGAAAAAAAGGTGAGAAGGAAGGGGGGGGGGGTAGAAAAGGGATAAGGAAGGGATTCGGGGGGGGGGGGCGAGATAAGGGAGAAGGAGGGGGATGGGGGGGGTGAGATAAGGGAAAAGGAAGGCGATGGGGGAGATAAGGTAGAGTTCCTGCACAAGTCCTGCAACTTTCAAAAAACAGACAACTTGTACAGGCAGAAAGAAGGGTTTTTGTCTGCATAAGCCTGACATTGAACCCCTGATCCACCAATCATCGGTGCAATGCTTTCCAGGCACCTGCCAGAAAAAAAAATAATAAAATGCACCTTTTTTTCCTGCAAAAATAGGTGAATTAATTATATTTTCTGAAAAGGTGAATTTGTCTACATCTTCTAAGGACATTTAACCCTTGAAGATGTAATCTAATGCATTCTCCTACTGCCAGAAAATTAGCATTACTATGTTCACAGGAGTCATCCTCTTCCCTTAAAGCAGAGGCAAATGTCCTTTTTCCGGACCTGCTCAATAAGTGGATCAGGCTGGGAAGGAGTAGTGGGGCCAGTGCATCACTCACAAATTCCACCCCATGAGGAACTCCTATAGCTGACAGCACAAGAGTAGGAGATCTGGGCACAGGTCAGGTTGGCCAAGGGTCTCTTAGACCTAAGGATTGGAAGGTGGAGCCATCTCCTCTTTCACTGTAAGAAAGGTTGCTACAGGCACTGGCAGATATCTCCTCCTCTATCAAGAGCTATGTGCTAAGGTTAGCCAGTCAGGCCCCCTAAACTATCTCCAAGAAGCCCCAGATGGGGATAGCCCAACAGTGCCCTGCCACAATTAGCCCAACACCAAGAGGCCCAAGGTAATTGATTATAGGCTAGGTGAAAACACACCAGTAAAAGCATGTAGGTAGAGCAATCTCCAGCTTACCCATGTCCTGCTGCTGCCGCCAAGGGGACCCGTACCCACCTGAGCTGCTGCCTGCATTTAACAGTCCAAAATTTAGTATTCGCTAACCCACCTGTGGCATCCTGACAGCCACTGCCGGAAAGAACCACTATTAAGGCAACAGCCAGCCATTCCCAGTTAGCCAAGAAAGCAGCTTGGAACCAAAAGCTCTGGCACCCAGAAATTTTACCCCACCCAGAAGTTCTGGTGTCATTCGGTCAAACAGAAACAGTCAGGCTGCACGCCCAACGGTGCTCCACAGTGCACGCACCCAGCCTGGGAAACCGTGCTGCCCGTGTTAGTCCTTGTCAAGGTGTGCCACGTCTAGACATGACCTTTGCCATGCACAGAAGGAGAAGGAAAGTCTGCTACTTCCAGTACCTAGTAGGGTCCCTCTAGCAGAGAACCCAACTAGCTGCTCCAGGAGAGTCAGGTAGGTGAAGGGGTGAGTGGAAGAAAAGCAGGCTTAGAAACAGAGGCCTCCCTTCACCCAAGTTCCAGGCGATGTATCTCCTCTAGACAAAATAAAAACCACTTAAACTGACCTGTTCAGCAGAAGGACTTCCTAATAAAGTGTCTTCGGTGATGCGTTTCCAGTTCCTGTTGGAGGTGTATCCTATATCTCATATGCAATCCTGGAAGACTATTTGAGAAAATAGGGTTGTAGAGCTTGCCAGATAGGGACATGTGCTGGGTGATAAGAGCTGAAAAAAAAAATCTCTCTCAACTTTGGCAGGTATTGCATTATAAGATGGTCAGAAAGTCAAGAAATGGCCCAGTGGATGCTGCTAAAGTCTGTCTTGCAACAGACTGATTGGTGCTGTCATGAGATGCTTCATTAGGTGATGAACCAATGGGCATTACAAAATGTGCTTATGTAATCTTTCAATGGATATTGCAAATTTATTCCAAACTGCGGCTTGCATTTGATGACGTCGTATGACAAAACGCGTAGGGCGTGGTTTGTGTACGTCAGTACGTCACTTCCGGGAACGGTGGTTTGAGCCGGTGGAACGCGGAAGCGGCACTGCGAACACCTTTGAGCTGACAGTGAACTCCCTAAACTGTGAGTGGATGCTAAGTTGGTTTATTTTGCACAACATATGCTACGCAATGGAGGCTTGTCTTTTATTCTAGTGACCAAGAAGTGCCGAGTCACCTGCCCAAAGAGTGCGGTAAGCAGCGGTGTTTTAGGTGGGTCATCCACCGGCGCCATACATTGTTTTTAGCACGGGTCACAACACGTGGCTTTTGGCACTATTAGCACTCGGCACTTTATACATATATGTTTTTATGATAAATTGTGACATTTTATGATATGGTGCACTGAGCACAGCCCATGTTAAAATATTTTTATCAGCACGCAGCACTTTTTGGTTTATGCATCACAAGCACTATATGCACTTTTTTAACAATGTTTGAATTACATTAATTATGGAATTGCACAAGCACAGCATTTAAAGTGGTAGCGCCAGTTCCAACATTTCCTGCACTTTCCTTAATCCACTACCTCAGAGGTAGGTTGGGGGCAGCTTACACCACTAATTTTTTGTCCTATAAAATACTGAAACTCCATAGCGCTGGTATTTAACCCTTTCTGATGCCCAGGAGGTCCCTCGCTGGCATCTTCTACAAGGCTTCTTCTGGGTGCCAGTCTTCGGCGGCCTTGATTGGCTGGTGCAGGATGAGGTCACTCCCATGCGTACAGGGGAGTCACTATTGCATGTCTTCAGCAATAAAGAGCTTGCTCGTTTGCAACAAATAAAGAAAGGTCCTTAATTTCGCTTTAAGCAGTAGTCTGGCTGTTTTGGAGTATACATTAATTAGTGCTGTACTTATGTCGTTTATAAACTTGGGTGATATTACCCAACCCTGGAGAAAATCGGTTTAATTTGTAAGACTACTCACATTTTCATGTTTCATATGCTTTAGCAGACGAAGTTCTCTATAAGTACGCTTAGCATGGATTATGGATTGAAATGGCCGTGACAGTTTTTTCACTGCTACACGCTGTTCTGTTTTTGTGTCAAATGCTGAGCTGTGGAACAGAAGAAAAAAAAAATTACGATCTGTTAAGACGTTTCAGTCCAGCAGAGCTTTGTATTTAACATACTCTCAACATTCCAGAAGATTTTTACTTAAGTATATGCAGCTGTATAAAACTAGGTAACCATGGCGACTATAAATTTGTTGTGCTCACTGGAGCTGTAAGCATCTTATGTTGCAGGCTCTCTTTGTAGAGTTAATTCTTGTTAGCTCTTCCCAGTCACTAGGATATAGCCCTATTGGTTTATTTCTAGCAGTGTACATTCCCTTCCTACAATAAAAAAAAGGTACTGAACATTATGAGCCTTTCATAGGCTTACAGCATTCAATTCTTAACACAACATGGCTACTATACTGGGTAGTACAGACTACAGAAATACAGTCATGTAGAAAAATGAAGTACACCCCTTGGAAACAGTTTACTTTTTAACATATTTGAACAGGCAAATATTACATCTGCTTTTAAACAGTGGATACAGATAAAAGGTTTACGGTAAACACAAGCCTTTTAATTCATTTGATAAGAAAATTGGACGAAAATAAAGCTTTCGGATCTGATGATTAGTACACAGCTTTCAAGAGTCAATCATGACAGTTCATGCAAAAATATCTGAAAGGACAAACACGAACATTTTTCTCAAACGATACCTGAACTACGATTTTCCTGTAATTAGTATTCCTATGAAAAAGAATTGTGTGACCAAGACAATGCATGCTAAGAAACGAAAGAATTAATTACATCACTTCTGAAGTTGTAACCTATTGATTTGCGATATGAGACTTACAAAAAAAAAAAAAAAAAAGGAAGGGAGGAGGATACAGTGTAGCTGTGCATTGTAGCCAATCAGCTTCTATTATCAGCTGGTTCAATTAAAGCGGAAGTAAGCCGCGCTGATTTTTCTTCTTTTAAAAGAAAACCCTGCAAAGTAAAGGCATAATGTACTAGTATGTATCGCAAACTAGCACATTATGAAATACTTACCTTAGAACGAAGCCCTGCACCACCACGCTGTGAGCTCTGACAGATGCTTCCATCTTCATCCAATCTTCCTTCCAGGTTTGCATCCTCCAGCCGTCTGATGGGGCGCACCTCGATGAGGTTATTCCTACGCATGCGAGTAACGGAGCTCTGAAGGGACCGCACTGGTATACCGTCCCTTCAGAGCGCATGCGCCTGTGATGTCATCTGCTGCATTAAATGTAAATATCCCCTGAAGGTTATTATAGGCTTACCTGTAGGTACAAGCCTACAGAATGGGCTTACATCCACTTTAGGCTTGGACGAAAAAACTGGAAGCTTGATAGGTTTCTATGCAACGCTGCACAAGATTTTGCACTTTTCAGTTTTAGTAAATCAACCCCTTTCCTCCGAAGATTTTTTCATGCTTCAGATCATTATCTTATTAAAAGATCCATTTCAAGTTTAACAAACTTTTGAACAGATGGCCTTACTATTTCAGCACTTTTTGATATGACATAGAATTGACTAAAGTTGCTCAGGCACCGATTTCGGTATAGGTGCCGATACAAAGTATTTACACAAGTACGCGTGCAAATGCTTCGATAACAAACCGATACCTTTGCGGTGCAGTTTGAGCACATACAAAATAAATGGGCTCAAAATCGCACTGCAAAGGTTTGCATGCGATTTAAACAGTGATGCAGTGCGATTCCAGTCCGAATCACACGCGGTTTCCACCACCGCTCCTGTGTGAACCTAGGCTTGTTATAGTAACTCCAGACTGAGTTCACACAGGAGCGGTGAGGGAAACCACATGCGAGTTGGACAGCAATCACATCACATTCATGTTTAAACTGCATGTGTATCTTTGCATTGCGATTAGAGTGCATTTTGTATCAGCGAATATTTGAGGCACAAGTATCGGTACTCATACTCTCCATAACGGTTCAATCCTAAAATTGATCGACTTGATGACTGCAAGGTGCCCAGACCCTTAATGTTGGACTTTAGTCAGAAATTTGGTCCTGCTACTTTACTTAAAACTGGCCCCTTTTTGCAGGTATAGCTATGGAAATCATTAAAAATAAGTGTCTACCAGTGATGGCGAAGCTTGGCACCCCAAGAGGTTTTGGAACTACATTTCCCATGATGCTTATGCATTCTGCACTACCAGCACTCTGTAGTTCCAAAACAACTGGGGTGCCAAGGTTTGCCATCACTGGACTCCATACGGTTTTACCCTGCGCTGCACATGCTCAGATGCTCTTTATTTTTAGGGACCATCTGAATTTGAAGAGGCCAATCTGCTGACAGCCTTAACCACTTAAGCCCCGGAAGATTTTACCCCCTTCCTGACCAGGGCCTATTTTGCGATTCGGCACTGCGCGGACAATTGCGCGGTCGTGCGACGCTGTACCCAAACGAATTTGACGTCCTTTATTCCCCATAAACAGAGCTTTCCTTTGGTGGTATTTGATCACCTGTGCGATTTTTTGATCATGCGCTATAAACAAAAACAGAGCTACAATTTAGCAAAAATAACAATATTTTTCACATTATTTTATATGTAATTCCCCCCAAAAAAAAATGTATAAATCAAAATTTTTTTAACATTTTAGGCCAATTTGTTTTCTGCTACATATGTTTGGTTAAAAAAAAAAAAAAAAAATCGCAAAAAAGCGTATTGTGATTGATTTGCGCAAAAGTTATTGCGTTTACAAACTAAGGGAAAGATTTTTGTCATTTTTATTTATTTTTTTTTTTTTTTTTAACGAGTAATGGCGGCGATCTGCGATTTTTTTTTGCGAGGCTGGGGACAGATCGGAGCCTTGACTGACATTTTTGATACTTTTTGGGGTACCAGTGACATTCCTACAGTAATCAGTGCTATACATATGCACTGTTACTGTAAAAATGACACTGGCAGGGAAGGGGTTAACTTTATTTGAGAAGGAGGGGTTAAGTGTGTCCCTAGGGGCGTGATTCTTACTGTAATTGGATGTGGCTTGTGATGTAACAGCACAGATCTATGGTCCTACATAGCAGGACCGTATGATCTGTGCTGTTACACAGGGGAGAATGACAGGCAGCTTTGTTTACATTAGCCGCCTGCCTTTCTCCCGGTGTAACGGGTCCGCCAGTCAGGGGGGGGGGGGGTCTGTGAGCGAGCGGGAGCGTGCCTCCAACGGCGCGCGCTCACTCCCTAGAGCCTCACAGGCTAGCGACGTAGTACTACATCACTTTGCCTGTGTGGGGCTGACCGCCGCAGTAAATAGTCGTGCGGCGGTCGGCAAGTGGTTAAAGCAAAATTAGACCCTCCTATCCTTGTGTGCTGCACATTCAGAGAACATCTTACATTTTTTCAATTAATACAAGGCAACATGAGGCAGAGAGGTGGAATGAATGATGTCACAATCCTCATTTTGCTCAAAGAATGCCCTGTATTCATTTAAAAAGTACAAGACATTCTCTGAAATTAGATGTAATCAAGGTGGACCAAAATGTACAAGTGCACCTCAAAAAATTAGAATATCAAAAAGTTAATTTTAGTAATTCAATTCAAAAAGTGAAATTCATATTACATAAAATGACACGGATTGATATATTTGAAGCAATTATTTCTTTTAATGTTAATGATCGTGGCTTACAGCTAGTGAAAACCCAAAATTCAGTATCTCATAAATCTTTAAAAAAGTTAGATATTGTAGACTCATGGTGTCAAACTCTAAAAAGCTAATTAACTCAAAAACACCTGTAAAGGTTTCCTGAGCCTTTATATGGTCTCAGTCTAGCTCAGTAGGTTACACAATCATGGAGAAGACTGCAGGCTTGACAGTTGTCATTGACACCCTCCACAAGGAGGGTAAGGCACAAAAGGTCATTTCCGAAGAAGCTAGCTTTTCAGAGTGCTGTATCCAAGCATAATAATGGAAAGTTGAGTGGAAGGTAAAAAAAAAGTGTAGTAGAAAAAGGTGCACAGGGATAACTGCAGCCTTGAGAGGATTGTGAAGCAAAGGCCATTCAAGAACTTGGCGAAGATTCACAAGAAGTGGACTACAGCTGGTGTCAGTGCTTCAAGAGCCACCACACAGATGTATCCAGGACATGGGCTACAACTGTCGCATTCCTTGTGTCAAGCCACTCCTGAACTGGAGACAACTTCGGAGGCGTTTTATCTGGGCTAAGGAGAAAAGGACTAGGCTGTTGCTTAGTGGTCAAAAGTCCTTTTTCATCATGCAATTTTGCATTTTATTTGGAAGTCAAGGTCCCAGAGTCTGGAGGAAGAGTGGAGAGGCACAGAATCCAAGTTGCATGAGGTCCAGTGTGAAGTTTCCACAATCAGTGATGATTTGGGGAGCCATGTTATCTGCTGGGGTTGGTCCACTGTTTTATTAATTATTATTATTATACAGGATTTATATAGCACCAACAGTTTACGCAGCGCTTTTCAATACAAAAAATGGGGACAGCACAATTTACAAGACAGTGCAATACAAAAGGAATAGGAGGGCCCTGCTCATGGATTTGACAATCTAAAGATAAAGTCCAAAGACAGGGCGCAGCCCTCTACCAGGAAATTCTAGAGTACTTCATGCTTCCCTCTGCTGACCAGCTTTATGGAGATACCGATTTCATTCTCCAGCAGGACTTGGCACCTGCCCACACTGCAGAAGTACCAATACCTGTTATAATGATCATGGTATCACTGTAAACTCACCTGACCTTAACCACGTAGAGAATCTGTGGGGTATTGTCAAGAGGAAGACGAGACACCAAACCCAACAATGCAGATGAGCTGAAGGCCACAGCTAAAGCAACCTGGCTTCCATAAGACCTCAGCAGTGCCACAGGCTCATCGCCTCCATGCCCTGCCGCATTGATGCAGTCATTTGTGCAAAAGGAGCCACGACTTTTTAAGTATTGAGTGCATACTATACTGTATATGGACATACTTTTCAGTAAGCCAACATTTCTGTATTTAAAATCCTTTTTTAATTGGTCTTCTGTATTATTCCAATTTCCTGAGATCATGAATTTTGGGTTTTCACTAGCTGTAAGCCATAATCATCAAAACTAAAAGAAAAATGCTTGAAATATAATCACTCCATGTGTAATGCATTTATATAAAATATATGGAGTTTCACTTTTTAAATTGAATTACAGAAATAACTTTTTGATGTTATTCTAATTTCTTGAGATGCACCTGTGTTAAAAAATCCATGTTAGACTTAGCGGGAACTTGTTTTCCAGGAGTCTTTCAGGACAGCAACAGAGAGTGGCTTCTCACTTGCCAACAGGAAACACCACTTCCACCAAACTTTAAAAAAGGAGGCTTCTCTCCACAGCTCATCAGTTGTAGTAGAATACCTCCGGCCCAGGATGGAACACAATCATAATATGGTTAACAACAGCAAAAAAAAAAAACAAGGGTGGGCTGCTGCTGTCCTGAAAAACAAGTTACCAGTAAGTCTAACTTGGATTTTCCATTAACGTCTTTCAGGACAGCATCTGAAAGGATAAACAAGACTTACCAACTAGGTAGGGACAACGGCCTGAAGGACCTTTCTGCCAAATGCCTGATCAAAGGCCCAGTCTGTAATGATGGACAAACATTAAATAACTTGACCACAAAGCCGCCTTACAAATTTGATCTGGGGTGGCACCAGCTTTTTCTGCTCATGTAGGGTGGCAAGAGCTCCAGTAGAGTGTGCTCTGATTCCTAGTGGGGGAGACAATTCCATCTGGGAGTAAGCCTCCAAAATAGCCGATTTAAGCCACCAAGCAAATGACCCTGTAGATGCCTGGTGGCCCTTTCTGTTGCCTGAGAAAAGAAACAATGAGTCCGAAGACCTAAAGTTCCTTGTTACTTCCAGGTAACATAATAGAATTCATCTTAAATTTAGATTGTGAAACAGTCACTCCTTATCCCCTGCAGGGTTGGAACAAAAAGTGGTCAGGATAATATCCTGAGACCGGTTTTGACGCTATCTTAGGCAAAAACCCTGGATCCATTTTAAGTATCATTCTATCTGGGTAGATGGACAAGTAGGGTTTAACCACTTGCCTACAGTGCACTTTCACCCCCTTCCTGCCCAGACCGATTTTCAGCTTTCAGCGCTCTCACACTTTGACTGAGAATTACTCAGTCATGCAACACTGTACCCATACAAAAATTGTGTCCTTTTTTTCACACAAATAGCTTTCTTTTGATGGTATTTGATCAATACTGGGTTTTTTATTTTTTGTGCTATAAATAAAAAAAAAAAGACTGAAAATATCGTGAAAACACACATTTTTCTTTGAGAAAAAGGAACTCCATGATACAAAACAAGTTTGCTCAGGGAGATAGAGATTTGGTGGACTTTAAAGGCACATATTAAGTAGGCAAAAGACTACCATAGATATAAAAAACATATATTCTTTTATTTAACCAAAGTTTTTTAAAAAAGAACAAAAGTTCAAAAACACAGAATTATACAATGACATACATATTGTTTGAAATAAGAACATTTATCCTATCTATAGGTCAAAATATTAGATATACAGATATTGTAGTAGTTACACTTTGTGAGTATTAGGATAGTGGTCTGAAGAGGTCGACGCGTTTCGCCTTAGCTTCTTCTGGACCTCAGACGCAAATATACAATTTATCTCTCTCAAAATGCAGAAAACCATGTGATCCGTGGTCATCAGTATCAGTATATCATATTGATCATAGAGTAATAAAAATGGGAAGTGAAGAGGGAGAGAGCCAAGGCCCAAAAAACTGGTGGAGTAGGCCACCTCAATTCCCACACTGGAATCTATCGAGGATTCAGGTCGGGATCAGAGCAATGATATGGAGGCTGCTATTGGTTGTATCACATGAAGGTCTTTGTATCCTTCTGTTTAAACTTAGACCATATTGGGACCCAGTCCCCTTATAGCAGTAGATATAGGTGTCTTGTAACGTTGGATGGAAAAATTCCCCCCAGACTTGTAGTATATCCAATAGTAGAGTATATTCCAGTGTAAAGCAATGATATTATAGAATTTACAGCTGAAATAACTTGTGAATATAATTCCCAGAGATAGAGAAGGTATAGTCATCTGGTTCAAAAGGGGGCGACTGCGCCAAGAGCCTCCATCATCCTGCTCGTATCCCGCCAATTTTTCTTTTGTTTCTTTTGTTTTCTTTGTTTCTGTCATAAAATTTTGCAAATTAGTCATTTTTCTTCACAAATTTTGGCCAAAATTTATACTGCTACTTATCTTTGGTAAAAATAACCCAAGTAAGTGTATATTATTTGGTCTTTGTGAAAGTTATAGAGTCCACAGGTTATGGTGCTAATCATTGAAAAATGATCACACTTGCTCACACCTGATATACTGAAGGCCTATCTCATTTCTTGAGACACTAAAAGGTCAGGAAAGTACAAATACCCCCCAAAATGACCCCTTTTTGGAAAGTAGACATTCCAAGGTATTTAATAAGGGGCATGGTGAGTTTTTTGAAGTTGTAATTTTTTTCCCCACAATGCTTTGCAAAATGAAGATTTTTTTTTTTTATTTTTTTTTTTTTACAAATTGCCGTATTAACAGGTTATTTCTCTCACACAGCACATGTATACTTGCAACTACACCCCAAAACACATTCTACTACTCCTCCTGAGTATGGCGATACCACATGTGTGAGACTTTTTCACAGCCTGGCCACATACAGAGGCCTAACATCCAAGTAGCAGCGTCCGGCATTCTAGGAGCACAAATTACACATATAATTTCCTGACAACCTATCACACTTTTGAAGGCCCTGGAGCACCAGGACAATGGAAACCCCCATAAAATTACCCCATTTTGGAAAGCAAACAGCCCAACGTATAATTTTTGAGGCATAATGAGTCTTTTGAATATGTCATTTTTTTTCCACAAGTTTTTGGAAAATGTGGAAAGAAAATGAACTCATTTTTTTTTACACAAAGCTGTCCATTTATGCAATATTTCGAACACATAGCATGTACATAGCAAAAATTGCACCCCAAAATACATTCTGCTATTCCTCCTGAGTATGGCGATACCACATGTGTAACACTTTTTCACAGCCTGGCCACATACATAGGCCTAACATCCAAGTAGCGCTTTACACAAAGTTGTCCATTTATCCACTTTAAGACTGGGCCTATTTTTGACACTTGGTGTTTACAAGCTAAAATCATTTTTTTTGCTAGAAAACTACTTGGAACCCCCAAACATTATATATTTTTTTTTAGCAGAGACCCTAAAGAATAAAATGGAGATCGTTGCAATATTTTTTATCACACCATATTTGCGCAGCAGTCTTCCAAATGCGATTTTTTGGAAAAAAATTCACTTTTTTAACTAAAAAATAAGAAAACAGTAAATTTAGCCCAATTTTTTTCCATAATGTGAAAGATAATGTTACGCCGAGTAATTAGATACCCAACATGTCATGCTTCAAAATTGCGCATGCTCACAGAATGGTGCCAAACATTGGTACTTAAAAATCCCCATAGGCAACATTTTAAAAATTTCTGCAGGTTACTAGCTTAGAGTTACAGAGGAGGTCTAGGGCTCAAATTATTGCTCTCGCTCTAACGATCGTGGCGATACCTCACATGTATGGTTTGAACACCGTTTACATATGTGGGCGGGACTTGCGTATGCGTTTGCTTCTGCGTGCGAGCTAACGGGGACAGGGCGCTTTAATTTTTTTTTTTTTCCTATTTATTTTATTATTTTTTTATTTTTACACAGTTTAAAAAAAAAATAAAATGTTTTGATCATTTTTATTCCTATTACAAGGAATGTAAACATCCCTTGTAATAGAAATAGGCATGACAGGTCCTCTTTATTGTGAGATCTGGGGTCAAAAAGACCTCACACCTCACAACTACACTAAAAAAAAAAAAAAGAAAAAAAAAAATTGTTGAAAGAGGAAAAAAAAAAAAAGAAAAAAAAAAAAGCGGCCCTTTAAACCGGTTGCTAGGCAACATCTTTTGACGTAGCTCCGGTCCTCCAAGACCATAGAGTCGAGTGAGGGTCATCTTGCCCTCACTCGACTTCCTGTCTCTGAGGATCCGGGACCGGATAGTTTTCCCCGCTGCCGGCGGGTCCGGTAAGCTGGGAAAACGTTTGGGACGCGGCAGGAGGGGGGGGACCTCTTCCCCTGCACCGTAAGGGTAATTCCGCGGCGAATCCGCCACTGGGACCACCCTTATCTGAAAGCCGACCGCCCACCGTTTCAAAAAATACCGGGGTTATGGGGGCTATCTGCTGCCATAACCCCAGTATTTAGCTTTTAATGGTCGACGCATATAGTCGTTAGGCGGTCAGTAAGTGATTGCATGTATATGGCAAACAGGTGACGATGACTGACGGGGTGACAGGTGACGATGACTGACGGGGTGACAGGTGACGATGACCGACGGGGTGACAGGTGACGATGACCGACGGGGTGACAGGTGACGATGACCGACGGGGTGACAGGTGACGATGACCGACGGGGTGACAGGTGACGATGACCGACGGGGTGACAGGTGACGATGACCGACGGGGTGACAGGTGACGATGACCGACGGGGTGACAGGTGACGATGACCGACGGGGTGACAGGTGACGATGACCGACGGGGTGACAGGTGACGATGACCGACGGGGTGACAGGTGACGATGACCGACGGGGTGACAGGTGACGATGACCGACGGGGTGACAGGTGACGATGACCGACGGGGTGACAGGTGACGATGACCGACGGGGTGACAGGTGACGATGACCGACGGGGTGACAGGTGACAATGACCGACGGGGTGACAGGTGACAATGACCGACGGGGTGACAGGTGACAATGACCGACGGGGTGACAGGTGACGGTGATTGATAGGGTGACAGGTGACGGTGATTGGTGGGGGTGACAGGTGACGGTGATTGGTGGGGGTGACAGGTGACGGGCGATGGTCACTGATGGGTGACAGGCGATGGTGCACGGCGGTACTCTCTGGTGACCGGTGAACTTTAGGCTATGTCCACATGTGAGCGTAGCGATCGCGGGCAGAATCACTGCGATTCTGCCCGTGATCCAGAAATCATTGCAAATCGCTGGACGCCTGTGCGTTGCCCGTGATTTGCAATAGCACCGCAAATGCTGTGCGATGTTGCTGCGATTTCCGCCTGCCGAATCGCGGTAACATCGCGCAAACAACGCATGACGCCCCAAAGAAGCTCTTGTACCTTTTTTGGGCGTCATGCGTTGTTTGCGCGATGTTACCGCGATTCGGCAGGCGGAAATGGCGGCAACATCGCACAGCGTTTGGGGTGCTATTGCAAATCACGGGCAACGCACAGGCGTCCCGCGATTTGCAATGATTTCCGTATCACGGGCAGAATCGCCCGCGATCGCTGCGCTCACATGTGAACGTTATGGGTGTCAATTTCTGGGCACTGATGAGGTGACTGTTGGGTGACAGGTGACATTGGGGGGGGGGCTAAGGACTGTGTGGGGACATTTATTTCTGTGCTTTTACATTGTGACAAGGTGTACAGAGCAGTACCTCACTATTTCTAGCTCTGCTGTCCTCACACTGGAAACTATGTGAGGAGAGAAGAGCTAGTAACAGTCAGTTACTGCTCTGTATTTACATTTTGTGATCGGCTGTGAATGGATTCACAGCCGATCACATAGTAAACAGTCACTGTCAGTGACTGTTTACTACTGCCGGTGACAGCTGTGTTCCTACGGAACACAGTGCCACCGACATGACCGCGCTGCACGCTCCCGATCGCGCATGCGCGGTCATCTCCCGGGCGCCTCCATTGTGATCGGCTGTGTCATTGGAACACAGCCGATCACGTGGGAAACAGCCACGCCCGTTGGCTGTTTCCCCCCTGCCGGTGACGGGGGGTGTCCCGGGGACACCCCGACACCGGCAGTGCAGGGCGGCGCGCACGCGATCGCGCGCCTGCCCTGCTTAAAGTGCCGCCGTTATATGACGGCGGCCCAGGATAAGGGTCGCTCCGCTCCGCCGTCATATGACGGCGGGCGGTAAGCGGTTAAACAGATAGCGTGTGCAGTTCACTGATTCTTCTTGCGGATGTAATCACAACTAAAAATACCGTCTTGAGGGAAAGATTCCTCAAAGAAATTGATTCTAGAAGGTTGAAAAGGCTCCTTTGTAAAGTCTTGTAGAACCACTGACAAATCCCACTTAAGAAAATGTTTAGCAGGAGCTGGTCTGGAACGAGTAAGTGCTCTAAAAAAATCTTGCGACCAAGGCTTCTGAAAACATTTGTCTCTCTAGGAATACTCCTAAGGTGGCCACTTACTTGCACCTTAAGAGTACTCACTGCCATACCTTTGTCTGCACCATTCTGTAAGAATTCCAACACTGACACAATATCTTCCAAGGTTTCTTGTTGAATGACACCAGGCATTGTAGACTTTCCAAACCTTAGTGTAAATTAGTGATCGTCCGATATCGTTTTTTTAATGCTGATACCGATATTTTGGTCATCGGATATCAGCCGATATTTTCATGTGGACATGTAAAAAAAAAAAAAAAAAATTTTTTCTAAAAAGGTACTCCTTGTGGAGGGATATGGGGGTCTAAGAGACCCCAAACCCCTCCTTGGCACCGAAAAGCATTCAAGACACCAAGTTTGGCTGTTTTGAATGCGGTCAGTTTTTTTAATACGGCGCTGAGTACCCGGACATCACTTCCGGGTTTTTTACATGAAGACCCGGGTCTTTTCTTCGGCGGCGGTAGGATGCCCAGGTCTCCTGGTGGGACGGGAGACCCGGGCGAGCCGCGGAAGGCGTTGGGGGTCCTCCCCTCCTGCTCCTTGTAATGACAGCCGAGCAGCTTCTCAGCCGCATCGGTAGTCATTACAAGTCAGCCGACCGTCGGCTATGGACACCGGTACCAGGGTGATGTCTCTAGCTACAGGCATCACCACGGTACAAGCACTTTCCCTAAAAATCAGCAATATCGGTAACCTCAGGGGCCGATTCCGATATATCAGAAAGTGCATGTCGGCCCCCGATATATTGGTGTTGCCGCTAATCGGTCGATCCCTAGTGTAAATAGCTCTAGTTACTTTCTTCCTACTAGAAAGCAAAGTGGTTACTAGAGGTTGTGACAATCCCTTACTCTTTAATAGCTGCTTCTCAGATACCAGGCGGTGAGGCTTAGTTTGGCTACATCGCAACTTAGTGGGAAAAAAGGAGAGCCTCCAGCAAATGTTTATCAACATTGTTAGAGCGGTAGTATACCGATTTTTAGGACTTTTACCTACAGGTAAGCCTATAATAAGTCTTACCTGTAGGTACAATTAATATCTCCTAAACCTGCACGGTTTAGGAGATATTTGCACTGCATGCAGCCGCTTACGCTAGCGGCGCATGCACTCTGAAGGTCCGGCGGACCTTCAGAGTTCCTTGCCGGGAAGTTGCCGCAAAGTTAATCCCCCGCGCGCATGCGCGGGATGACGTCACCGCGGCTCAAGCCACTCACAGCGCCGGAGCCACCGAACCCGGAAGAGATGCATACTAGCTCATTATATCTTTGTCTTGCGGGGTTTTTTTTCTTCTTTTTTTTTTTTTTTTTTGACTATACTACAGCTTTAAGGCTGCTAGAGAAATATAAACACAATGCATCATTTTGTTCTTTTAGATCAAAGGAATAAACTTCAGTCTGTAAGTGAGGGCACTTTAACCTCTTAAAAGACTAAACCTATTTCTGACACTTGTTGCTTACAAGTTAAAAAATCTGTATTTTTTGTGAGAAAAGAACCCATATTTTTTATATATATATATATATATATATATATATATATATATATATATATATATATATAACATTTTAGCAGAGACCCTAGAGAATAAAATGGTGATTGTTGCAATCTTTTGTCACACTATATTTGCACAGTTTTTTGGAAAATGATACACTTTAAAATAAAAAAATAAATAAAAAAATAAATAAAAAAAAAAAAAAAAACAGTAAAGTTAGCCCAGTTTTTTTGTATAACGTAAAAGATGATTTTTATTCGAAGAAAAAAAAAAAATCTTGATTCTCATTTTATCCAGAATCGTGCAGCTCTAAATGAAGGGCATTTCTTTTTAACCGCCAGGTCAGAGCTCTTACTTAGCCTGCCATAACCAGAGAAAAAAAAAAAAAAAAACAGGCCAAACCATCCCAATGAGTCAACCTATTTCCCATCAGGGTCACCACAGGTGCACATGGAGCATAAACAAAACTCCATGTGCCCAGACAGGCCCGAACCACCAGGAGGAAAAGAGAAGGAGCGAGAGAGACCCCACAGTAATCAGGGAAAGATTACAAATCAACCTCTTACCTGGGCCTTGCTGGTGCCTTTCCCACTTGCTGCCGCGACCGTGCTCTCCATAGCGGTGTGGCAGCGTCCACATGTGGCTAGGAACACCGGTTCCGGACTCCAATAGCGCCGTTGTGAAGAACCAAAAATAGGCACCAGATGCGCTCCACCCTTATCCCCATATGCTTCTTCCAGCGTAAGTGACGCAGCACACCTGCTCTTTAAAAGCCACCCCTCGCCGGATACCTTACTTTGGGCCGGGCGAGTCTGCACTCAGATACTAAAAAAATGGAAGCGGCACCTGTGCATCTAGGGGCCAGAAAAAAAATAATGTACACCACTGGCCTCAGGAGCGGTGACCATGGGCAGTACAGGCTCTACCCGGGCACCGAAGAGGGAGAAAGAGCCCATTCAACAGCCAGTGAAGCAGGAAGCCTGGTCTCTCAGGACAGCACTCAAGAGCTCGTGACTCCCCAACTAGGTGTTCCTCGACCGGAAGAAACACAAACTGATGAGCTGTGGGGAGAAGCCTCCTTTTAGGCTCCATGTACACCGGACGTTAGAAAAAACATCCTGCAAAGCTATTTCTGATGCCGGGAAAAAGCAGCTGTTAAACGTGCTTTCAGTAGCTTTTTCCATTTGCGTTATTGCACGTTTGGCCACGTTGCTTTTAGCAGCGTTTTTCTGCCTCCATTCAAAATCAATGGTTCCCTATGGGAGCCTATTGATTTGAATGGAAGTCGCACCGCAAGTCGGATCCGACTTGCGGCGCGACCTGCACTGTGAGAATCTTGAGGGGGAACTCCACGCCAAAATGGGGAAAAAAACTGCTACCATTCACCACACTACCTTTTATGTGGTGAATGAGTAGGGGTACAGTGTACCCCATACCCATTCACATAGGGAGGGGGTCCGGGATCCGGGGGGCCCCCTTGTTAAAGGGGGCTTCCAGATTCCGATGAGCCCCCTGCCCGCAGACCCCCACAACCACCGGCCAGGGTTGTGGGGATGAGGCCCTTGTCCTCATCAACATGGGGGCAAGGTGCTTTGAGGTGGGGGTGCAGAGCACCCCCTGCCCCAAAGCACCAACACCCCCCATGTTGAGGGCATGTGGCCTGGTGTGGTCCAGGGGGGGTGGGACCGCTCGCTCGTCCCCTCTCCTTTCCTGGCCTGCCGGGCTGCATGCTCGGATAAGGGTCTGGATTTTGGGGGGGGACCCGACGCCGTTTTTTCGGCGTGGGGTTACCCTCAAATTCCGTGCCGGAATCCCACGCAGTTTTTTTCCCATTTTGGCGTAAAGTTCCCCCTCAAGATTCTCACCGTGCAGGTCGTGCCGCAAGTCGGATCCGACTTGCGGTGCGACTTCCATTCAAATCAATAGGCTCCCATAGGGAACCATTGATTTTGAATGGAAGAAAAAAAAAAAAAAAAAAAAAACTTATAACGTGGCTGAACGTAGGTTCATCACGTTCGGCCGCGTTTCTGCGTTTGAAACGCCGGGAAACACACGTTCGAACGCAAATAATTGCGTTCTAAAAAAAAGTCCCTGAATTCAACTGCCTGCAAATTGACTGTAAACGACCATGTGTACATGGACAGATAAGATAACATGGAGCTGCGTTCAGGGGCTTCTGAAAAAAAACGCCCAACTGCTCCTAAACGGCCATTTCCAGCGTCCCGTGTACATGGAGCCTTAGAGTTTAGTGGAAGTGGCGTTTCCTGTTTTCAAGTGGGATGAGCCACTTTCGAAGGTGCTGTCGTTAAAGATGTTAGGGGAAAAATAGATTATTCCTGAGTTCAGTTTAAAAAAAAAATGTCTACAACATACAAAAAAGTCTGGAAGTTACATAATTAAAGTTATATTAAAGGCAAAACACGTTATTACTAACCTGCTCTGTGCAGTGGTTTTGCACAGAGTAGCCTGGATCCTCCTCTTCTCGGGTACCACGCTGGCGCTTCTCGCCCCTCCCTCCCGCCGAGTCCCTTCTATAGCAAGCAGCTGGTTGTTGGTGCACCCAAGCAGGCTCTCTCCCAAGCCGCTGCTCTGCGTATCCATACACACAAAGCAGGTGTTCTAAGGTGTACTCCACTCTACCCAAATCAAAATATTTATTTGGCTTAATTTATGCTTAAAGTCTATCTATGGTTAAAATGTAAATTTATACATTAATTTCCACATTGTATTTCAATTATCCTAGACTACTCCTATTACTCTGAACATTCTTGCAGTTTGTAAACTTACTTTGTGAAGATCCTCACACATTTACTTCCCTGAATCCTGTGACATCACTATGTCCAGTGAGCAGGCACTGATGTGTCACATTTCACAGAGCCTGCCTTCTGAACTAGAGGTGCTAAGAGGAGGAGTTACAGGAGAAATGGGGGGGGGGGGGGTTAGTACAGGATCTGTAGTCTTTGCAAATTGAAATTAAAGACAGCAGAGAGAAGCTGCAAAGCATGCAGGGAATACAGGAAGTTGTGAAAAGCCAGCAGACAGGCAGAACTCACAACATGAAATAGAATTCCTCCCGCGGCATATGTATGCCCCCAGCTGCTTCCTATGCAGCTGGAGTAGCGATTGGTAAAAGCATGGCTTAACTGCTAGGTTGTACCACCCACCCATCTTCATGTGTGAATGACCGTTAAAGCATTTGTAAGGGCAATTTTTTTTTTTTTATAATAAATATATGTTGTTATACTCATATGCCCCGTGCGATTGTGCAAAGCAGGGCCAAACCTCTAGTTCTGGGGTCCACTGCTGGCAATCTTGGCTCCTCCTCTTGGGTCTGCCCCCATAGCAAGCACTTGCTATGGGGTCAGATGTGTGGGCTCGATCCAAAGCCAAGCTGTGTGCAACCATTGATATGCACAGCATGGCTCAACCCTCCTCTTACAGGTTTTGACTGACAGTAGAAGGAGCCACTGGCAACCATTGCCCTAAGCCAAGCTTGTGAGAGCGGGGAGAGAGAACTGAAGCTGGGCACAGCGTTTTCCCAATATAGGACTGTTAGGGAGGGGAAGGGCACAGTACAGGGCAAAAGGGCTTTTTTTTTTTAAACTTAAAAGGGCAAGTTCACCTTTGGGAACATGTAACCTGTTCCCAATGCTGCAGCCGCTGTCCATTCCTGTGTAGATAGGAATATTTCAACTGCCTGTGTGCATGAAACCTTAACCACTTAAGCCCCGGAAGATTTTACCCCCTTCCTGACCAGGGTTTTTTTTGCGATTTTTTTACTGCGTGACTTTAACGGACAATTGCGCGGTCGTGTGACGATGTACCTAAACGAATTTGACGTCCTTTTCTTCCCACAAACAGAGCTTTCTTTTGGTGGTATTTGATCACCTGTGTGATTTTTTGATCATGCGCTATAAACAAAAAAAGAGCGTCAATTTTGCAAAAATAACAATATTTTTCACTTTTTTTATATATGAAATTCCCCCCCCCCCCCCAAAAAAAAAAAATATCGCAAAAAGCGTATTTTGATTGGTTTGCGCAAAAGTTATCGCGTTTACTAACAAAGGGAAATATTTGTCATTTTTGGTGTTTTTTTTTTTTTTAACGAGTAATGGCGGCGATCTGTGATTTTTTTTGCAGTACTGCGACATTGCGGCGGACAGATCGGACCCTTGACTGACATTTTTTTACACTTTTGGGGGTACCAGTGACATTACTGCAGTAATCAGTGCTATACATATGCACTGTTACTGTAAAAATGACACTGGCAGGGAAGGGGTTAACTGTATCGGAGAGGGAGGGGTTAAGTGTGTCCTAGGGGCGTGTTTCTAACTGTGATGGGACATGTCTCCTAGTGTAAAAACAGAGATCAACAATTCTACATAGTAGAACCGTCTGATCTCCATTTTTACACAGGGGAGAATGACAGGCGGCTTGTTTACATAAGCCGCCCGCCTTTCTCCCGCTCTACCGACGATCGTAGTGTGAACGGCGGACATCGGGTCCGCCGGTCACACGCGCGGACTCCTCTGTGAGCAAGCCGAGGCGGGCGCTCGCCCGCTACTGGCTCAAAACCCAGTGACAGGCTAGTGACGTAGATCTACATCACTCTCCCTGGCCGGGGCTGACTGCCGCAGTAAATATACTGTGCACAGTCGGCAAGCGGTTAAAGAGTTTCAAACCCAAAAAGGAATTATATTGCAGCATTAAATGCGGTGGCTGCATTTGTTAACTTTTCTTTGGCTTTTTTCCCTCAGTAGTCAACTGGTGATCTGGCCAGTAATACCCCTTTAATAGAGACACCACTTTGGAGGCAGGAGATATAGAGACACAGGAGGCACTGCAGACAGCAGCATAGTCAATCTGGGGGGGGGGGGGGGTTTAAATGTATTATCAGATTTAAATACACTTACAAATTGAAGTCAAACTCCAGCTTGCACTTTATAATCAGTTAAAGCAAACAGCTTTCCTTTTGGGATAAAGGTTTTACATAGATAAAAAGCTGTTCACTATTAACACCCCTGCCAGTGTTAAATGGTTTGCCTCCTCCATGTAAACTGATACATTCCGCTAGAGAGCTGGTGCTTTTGAAAAACAGACTTGCTGGCTGGATCACCAGATGAAAAAGGGAAAGAAAGCCTAAAAAAAATTGCTCATCAGCCATCAAATCTAAGATTTCATAAACTGCAATAGAATAAAGATTTGCTTTTGGGTTTAAATACCGCTTTAAAGTGGAAGTACAGCCTAAAAACTTAAATTCTCCTCTGCAATCAATAATGTGAGCGGAGTTCAGCCTTAGGTGTCAAATTGCAGTATTCAGTGCTGTCACATGACTTCAATTCCTCTTCCTGCTGATTCCAAGAGCAGCAAGTGGGTGTGGTTACTAAAAGCTAGTGACATCACTTCCAGGGTGAAAAACTGTTCCTGTGTAGCCAGTGGGCGTATAAAGGATGGGAGGGGCTGATCATAAGTTCCCGTCCAGTGTTCTCTCATCATTAAGGATGCATTGTACATATTCATGAGGTGCAAATATACAGTATAGCTGTGCTGGGCTTTGAATGAAGACTACCATGGGAGAAGGAAGCTGGACACGGGGGGGTGGTGTCAGTTTAGCTGGAAGTGCTCTGGGGTCTCAGCTCACAGTTTACAATGATCATAGTACAGGCAACCACACTAAATCTATGTTTCCCACTAGTGCAACCAATCAACGGCACCCGTTCCCATCTATGCGACTTTGAAAAGGTACCTGCACTACTTTGATTCAACTTTGATCCAGAGAGTGTGAAGTTGGATCAAAGTCCCATCAAAGTTGCACTAGAAATCGCTATAGTGGAAACGTAGATTAAAGCTCCGTTTCCACTAGTGTGACTTTGGACAGAGACGCATGAAAAGTCACAGCCCATTGATTTCAACTGCACCCGTCCCCATCTATGCGACTTTGAAAATCAGCAACCTTGGAAAGGTACGGACACTTCTTTGATGCAACTTTTGATACAGAGAGTGTAAAGTTGGATCAAAGCTACACTCACACTCTAGCCTAGTGGCTACGTTTCCACTAGAGCGGCTCCTAAGTTGTGCGATTTAGAGTGCGACTGAGTGCAGCTTTGATCCAACTTTACACTCTCTGGTTCAAAGTTACAAAGTAGTGCAGGCACCTTTTCAAAGTCACTGATTTTCAAAGTGGCATAGATGGCAATGGGTGCCATTGAAATCAATAGATTGTGACTTGTCATGCGACTTAATGTGTCCAAAGTCGCATGACAAGACGCACTAGTGGAAACGGAGCCTAAAACTCATTACTCATATGTAATAAGCAATAGAAATGGATCTGTATCCTTCTAAACTTTCCCAAAAGTTCCTTTGTATCTTATATCTTTCATACATTGCGCTGGTCATGTGACCACCCCCCCAATTCACCATCCATGGGAAAAAAAAAAATTGCCTCAGCTTTTTTGTGTAGCACCACAACTATAGACTTCTTCACCTATTCTGCTGGGTCGTATTGTGGTCAGCCAGTGGGTGATCCCAGTGTAAGATGTCCATGGCCCACTGGGTGGTTGGTGGACATTGATTTTAAACTAGCAACGGCTGTGTTTGGTGTTGCATACTGCTTGATGACGAAACCTTGCCATCCTTCCTCTTACTCCTGATGAAAGAAAATCACCCTTTTTCTGAAATGTGTCAGTATGAAGCACAAATATCCACACCAAGTCTCTGTTCATACACAGAGTACTCAGCCGTTAATAGGTTTTATTATTTTTGTATGCTTTTATATGTTAGAATAAAATATCTTGACTTCATTTATCCTATTAGGACTTTTTTTTTTTTTTTTAAGGCAACTAAAAGTATAACTAAAAAAAAGGCAAAACTTTTTTTTTTTTAGTTTTGGATAGTGGATAGGGATTAGAACCAGTCAGTTTTTATTGCTGTCTGTGTCCCCATAAAGGAGATTTACCCTTTCCATTTGTCCTGTTTAAAGAGGAAGTAAACCCTCCTCTGCAAGTTGTACCTAAAAGGTAAGCCTATGATAAGGCTTACCTATAGGTAGTGTAAATATCTCCTAAACTTGCACCGTTTAGGAGATATTTACCTTAAATGCAGCCAGTGACGTCACTGGCGCATGCGCTCTGAAGGAACGGCCGCTGGTGCCGTTCCTTCAGAGCCCCATGCCGTGACCATCGGCTCCCGCGCGCATGCGCGGAAGTGACGTAATCGCGGGTCCAGCCAATCAGATGGCCAGATGCCGCGAACCCGGAAGAAGGGTGACAGAACATGTCACCCATGGGAGAAGTGAGCGGTCGGGGCTTCGTTCTAAGGTAAGTATATCATAATGAGCTAGTATGCGATGCATACTAGCTCATTATGTGTTTGTCTTTCAGGTAAACTTTTTGAAAAAAAAATCTGGGGTTTACAACCTCTTTACCATCATCATTAAAAGTGAAAGTAAAAGAAAACCCCAAATTTTGGGTTGTCCCCCGAAAAGTAATAGAGTAGAAATCTTTCAATGGAGACACTAGTTCTGGTGACTTGGTGGTCCCCAAGGAATTCCCTTTATTTACAGGGATTTCCTCCCACTTCCTGTTTGGCTATGGGACAGGAAGTGAAGGAAAAATTCTGCAATGGGAAACAGATGGTAGAAAAAAATCTGGCAGGGGTTATAACCCTCCCTTACTTGATCCAAAATGAAAAGAAAAAAAGTTTTGCCAATTGTTCTACTTTAAAAGGAAACGTATGGCTGTTTTTTTCAGATACATACTTACCTAGGTGGATGCAGCATTGGTCCCCCAGCGCTTGTGCACCGAGAACCGGGCGATCAAACACTGCTGATCGCTCGGTTCTGACCGCTCCCTGAGCTGAGAGCTGCTGTCAGTCACTGGAGCGCTGGGCTGTGGAGGGGAAGGAAGCAGCCCGCTAAGGCTCTCAGCAGCTCGCTGAGAGGCTGAGCCAGGTGTCGATCCAGGCACCTGGCGGATGCCCACCGGATCATCACATTGTCGTGATGATCCGGTGCCTGGACTGACTTCTGTGACGTCAGCAGAGAACGGACTTCAGCCCACTCCCTGCTGAAAACAGGTGACAGTAATGCAAAACTAATTGCACTCTATGATCCATAAGAGAAGCACAGCTAAACTAGCTTTGGCTATACTTCTCCTTTAAAGTCCCACTATTGCAGGTACTCTTTGTTCCCTACTTCCGGTTTGTAATTGTACAGAGTGGGATTCTGTCAGCAAGTCCTGGCCTGGGACCTGCTGATTGGCTGTGTACAATCACACAGAGGGAACTATCTCTTTATCATCCATGTAGAGGAGGAATGAAAAACTTAGATCTATTAGTAAAAGCAGCACATTTTACACAGTTAGGCACACATTTAACTTCTTGATCGCCCTAGATGTTAACCGCTTCCCAGTTAGTGTCATTACTACAGTGACAGCATATATTATTATTACTGTCACTGGCAGTCAGTTCCCCCACCGTCAGTTTGTGACAGACTGCCCGCCGCATTAGTACAGTAACATTATAAGGTCGCTGATCGCCGCCATAAAAAAAAATTGAAATTTCTAACTTTCACGTAAACCAATAAACAGATAAATTTTTTTTTTTTTTTTTTTTAACCAAAGTCATGTAGCAGAATACATATTGGCCTAAACTTATGAAAAAAATTTGATTTTTTTTCATTGGATATATTTTATGGCAGAAAAAAAAAAAAAGTTGTTTTTTTTCAAAATTGTCAGTATTTTTTTTTTTTTTTTTACATAAAAAGTGGTAATCAAGTGCCACCAAAAGAAAGTTCTATTTGTGTGAAACAAAACTGGATTTTTGACTTACCCTAAAATCCTTTTTCTCTGAAGTTCATTGACAGACGCAGCTCCATATTCTTCTTAACCATTGGGATGTCCCAGAGCAATATTTGCATGAGGGGTGGGAAAACAACGCAAAGAACGTAATTCCCCAAAGGAACAACTGGAGCTCACCTAGAAACAACATGCACTCTCAAAGAGAACAAAATTGCTCTTTTAAACAGCAGCCTGCAAAACCTTGTAGCCAAAAGAAGCATCCAAGGATGCCAACACATCTACTTTGTAGAATTTAGTCAACGTGTGCACAGACGACCAAGTTGCCGCCTTGCAAACTTGTATTACTGACGCCTGATGGCGAAAGGTCCAAGAGGCACTCAGCGCCCTAGCAGAAAGCTCCTTCACAGGGAAAGGTGGAACTTGACCCTTAAGTGAATAAGCCTGTACCTCCGTCTGCCTGATCCATCTGTATGTGGTCGGAGCAGACGCAGCCCACCCCTTCCGTGAGGACAAAAGGAGAGTGGGATTTCCTGAAAGACTCCGTAACCAGGCAAACCCTAAAATTGCCCGAACCACAGCCAAAGAATGCAAGGCATTTTCCTTGGGATGTTTGGGCTTAGGAGTGAAGGCAGCACAATGTCTTCATTCAATGGAAATCAGAAACCACCTTAGGAAGAAATGACTGATAAGGTCGAAGTACCACTTAATCTCTGTGGAACATAACTAGCTAAAAAAAATTAAAAATTTTAAACAAAAGGTTCCCATTAAAATAAAAAAACAAGCGAAGTCCCAGCCGGGAACCAAGTCCTTCTAAACTAGGCAGAAACAAACTGAATCCTACAGCAGAATGAGTGGGTGTATGCCCGCAGGGACTGCCCCATAGGCGTGGTAATGTTTTTCCCTGCCTAGTGTCCTACTCCTATAGGGGCAGCATAACCCGTTGGTTAAGAATAATATGAAGCTGCGTCTGTCAATGAACGATAGAGAAAGATATAAATTTATCTAAAAAAAATTAAAAAAAACCAGAGTGGTCATCAAATACCACCAAAAGAAAGCTATATTTGTGTAAAAATTCTGAAGGGGGTGCATGCGCAAAGCCGACCAAGCATGACGTGCTAGTGTAAGGCTCTGCACCTACCGGGACAAATACAGCTTTACCGCATCGTACCGACGAGACACCCACCGCCTCCTCACATCCCAGAGAACCGCGGCAGCCACCCAGGATGGTCAACAAAGGCATTAAGCCGGAAAAAAAAAAGCCCACATCCATCCAAGATGCCCTGGCCAGGACAACATCTAAGATGGCCGCGCCTCCATCTTCTCGGTCCTTTATCCAGCATGCGTCACACCGTGCAGAGGACCCAGTTCTCAGCTGCAGAAGGAGGTGGTCAGTCAGACTCAGAATATGACAGTACTCCCCTGGCTTTTCAAGTTGACAAAACACAAACTGACATGCTGCAACAATTTGAGAGAATGCTAACAAGGGCCCTTAAGAAAATTTCAGATGCCATTACAGACAAACTGACACAAGGAATATGTGAAGTAGGCCATTGCACCTCAGTGTTAGAATGGATAAACAGGATCTCCTCACAAGCGCCCAAGCTGAGGAACTAGAAATCACTTAAGAAGAAAAATTTTTTTTTTTTTGTAATTTCTTTATTTAGTCAAGGTTGTGGTACAAAAAAGTGCAATAGCAAAGTAGAGGGAGGCCTCTTTCACACGGGCGTTCCGTACGTCCGTATATCACCCCATCCGTTTGCGGGTGATATACGGACATAATGCATGTCGATGGAATTGCGGATGTCAGCGGCTGACCATCCGCTGACATCAGATTTGCGTCCTTTCAGTTCTGTTCCGTTTTTTGGAACAGAACAGAACCCTATTTTTCTTCCGTTTAAAAAACGGAAAGGACGCAAAATCGGATGTCAGCGGTGTCATCCGCTGACATCCGCAATCCCATAGACATACATTATGTCCGTATATCATCCCCAAACGGATGGGATCATATGCGGACATACGGACCGAATGACAAGTGTCATCGGTGTCCGTAAAAAAAAAAAAAGTGCCGGACGGGATCGCAATATGGTCCGCTCCATGTGAAAGAGGCCAAAGGCACATAAAAAAGGTACACAATGGTAAATACACATTTTAGATAGACCACATGATAGTAAAAAAACGTCAGCGGTAAAACAATATAGTGGCATAATATAATGTTCAAGTAAGGCGATGTCTTGTACTTTTTGATAGGCCTGCGAGTGAGATGGAGCATACATGCCGCAGGGTCATCTGTTAGGTCTACATTAGTTAAGAGTTTGATGATGTCTGACATTGCATGCCAGAGTGGCCTAATTTTTGGACATTCCCAAAAGATATGAAACAAAGTCCCCCCCCCCCCAAGATCACACCTCTAGCACTTGTCTGAGACCTGTGGGGTGAAAAGGTGTATAAATGAGTGCACCCTATACCGCCTCATGAGAATCCTGTAACCCGTTTCTTGGACCTTTGTAGCCATCGATGATTTATGTGCGAAATCGAGGATCTTTTCTTTTTTTGCTTCCGTGAATTTAGTGTGAAGATGAGATTCCCACCGCTCCAAGAATGGAGGGGGGGGGGGGGGGGGGAGACATTCTGGGGTGGGCCGACTAAAGCAGTATACATAATGGAGAGACTATGGCGGGTCGGGTTCCTGCTATGCTCTATATGCGCGTCAATTGGAGAAAGATACGCGGGGGACGGAGACATCCACGGAGAAAATGTTGAGAGCTGGAGACCGCTCCAGAAGTCCAAAGGGGGGCCGGTCACTTTAGACAGAATTGCCGTGGAGAGCTTCCCGTCGTCCTCAAGAAAGTCACATTGATGCAGTCGACCCTCCGGGAATAATCCAAGAAACTGCGTATCCTCAAGCTCAGGAGGAAAATCTGGGTTACCCAAAATGGTACTATTGGGGTAGGATGCGGTGAGACCACAGAAAGGAGGAAAGCCTCCCTAATTGTTTAGAAAATTTAACACTGCAGGCTCGCTTAGAAGAGTTTGAGAATAGAGCCAAACGCTCCAACTTATGCATCCAGGGTATACCTGAGTCAGTGGTTGATCTCCATTATTGCTCTCTTTCAGGAAATGGCACCCTCAATCCCTATAGAGGCTGGAGATTAATAGAATCCACAGATCCCTGGCGCCACATCCTGAAGATGGCCCCCCAGGGATATTGTGGTAAAACTCCACTTCTTTCATACTAACGAGCAACTAATGATATCATCCCGCAACAAAAATCCCCTAGTTTTTCAAGGACACAGTTACCAGATATTCAAGGATCTCTCCCTAATAACTAGCCAAATGGAAAGCAATGAAGCCCCTTCTACAGATCTTGCAACAACTTCTAGCTGCCATTTTCCCTTTGCTATCTGCATCTCCTACAAGGGAGCCTCATACCAATCAAAATCTGCAGAAGATCTCCAGGCCACCCTTCAAGATCTAAACCTCTCACCAACTGAACCAGTTGCTGAACCCACCTCATTTTAAGTCCCACAGGGCTATCCTCTCCGTATTTGCATTATATTAGGGATGGAGGTGTTTATAGTTGACAATGTCAGACCATCACCATTCCTTTTTTTTATATTTATAGTTATATTCCACAATACATTAATGATACATATACGTTGCCCCCTAGGACAAAGCCTACTATCTAATTCCATACAAAGGTCCCCTGTCAGCTTGAGACTAATTATATTATAAACATTGTTGTAATTTGTGAAAATCTTAGTATCGTATTACTTTGATTACATTATATAGTTTTTTTTTTTATGTTGTTATAGTCCCGGAGACTGTCCACTGCTCCCACACCAAGTTCCGAACACCTTACCCCTACCTAATCCTTTCTCCTTTTCAAACTTTTTCCATCTATACCAGGTACTCCTTGGACCTACCTTGTTCTCTCAGGTCCTAATATAGTGTAGAAATCCCTACACCCTTAGACCTCCATTTACGACACTACCCTTAACCCTGTAAAGCTTACCTCCTCCCTTTACTTGCTGAATCCCCCCCCCCTTTTTTTTTTCCCCTCTTCTCTTCCCCTCCTCCCCCCCCCGGAGCAGACCCTTCCCAACCTCAAATTCAATACTAATGCCCCATACACACGTGCAGATTATCTGCAGACTTTTGTCTGCAGACTTACCAAAACCATATAATATGAGGTCAAATCTAAACACTTTCAATTTGTATGCAATCCGGCAGGCCCTTGCACTACATAGAAAAGGTAAGTCTGCAGACAAAAGTCTGCAGATAATCTGCACGTGTGTATGGGGCATAAGTCATAACCTGTCCCATTTAGTTTTGAACAATGACCTCTCTCAAACTGACAATGTCCAGGGCCTTAATTCCTCAGCTAAACGTAATAAAGCCTTTCGCTCATTCTCAGCTCTTTCGGCCCAAGTGGTATGCTTACAGGAGACACTTCTCAACACCTAAATTCTTTGGTTGACAATATCCTCAGGTGTATACAGCCTCTGTTCCCACCAGAGGTATTGCATTTCATCGGACCACACCATTTACACCCCTGGCAGAGATCAGAGACCCAGAGGGTCACTAACTCCTACTCTCAGGTACTCTCCTTAATAGTGAAGTTACAATTATTCCTATTATGCTCCCAATAAAAATCCGGGCTTCTTTCTCTCCCACTTACTAACTGCAGTGCCCTCACACAAGCGAGGAATGCTCATGTGTGGCGCTACAAACCAGGTGCTCTATCCATTCTTCGACAAGTCTCCTACCCCATCTAATGCACGACTTTCCTTTCAGCAACTCCTGAACCAATATTCTCTATTGGATTCATGAAGAGAACAAAACCGAGCTAGATGCCAATACACACACACTCCCCACACCCCCACAAAATTTTCCCGTATAGATCACATTCTCATTAATGTTGGCCTCTTCCCACTCATCCTGTCCTCGACGATCACACCTTGCTCATAGTCCGACCACAATGCAATGACATCCTTTTCCTGAATTCCCAGACCCAACCACCACTCCTGGACTATCAATGACTGCTGGCTAACCCAACCCACCGCCAAGACATTGAAAATGCCATTAATGCCTACCTAGCCAACAATTGCTCACCCGAAAGTCTCCCCACTAACCTCATGGGAAGAACACAAACCGGACATTAGGGGGGAATGCATTAGCCGAGCATCACAAAGAGAAACTCCTCCAGCATAAACAATTAGAATAAGCCTTCTACAAGGCTTTAGCAAATTTCTAAACATCACCCACTAGAGCTGCACGATTCTGGCCAAAATGAGAATCACGATTTTTTTGCTTGGAATAAAGATCACGATTCTCTGTGTAACATCTTTTACATTATAAAAAAAATTGGGATAACTTTACGGTTTTGTTTTATTTCTTTTATTCATTAAAGTGTATTAATTGCGTTTGAAAGACTGCTGCGCAAATACAGTGTGACATAAAAATTTACAACAATCACCATTTTATTCTGCAGGGTCTCTGCTAAAAAAAAAATATATAAATGTTTGGGGGTTCTAACTACTTTTCTAGGAAAAATAAACTGATTTAACTTGCAAGCAACAAGTGTAGGAAAAAGGCTTAGTCTTTAAGAGGTTAAACTTCCTTCCTCCAGCAGAGGGAAAGAAAAGATACAATGTAATCATTTGTGTTTACAGTTCAGTGGGAGACTAATGCCGATAGGCTTTTGTGGGAGGCTTTTTTTTTTTGACAGCTGCTCCCTCACCGCTATGTAAAGAATCGAGCAAGTGTCATGTTAAGATCGTCAGGGGGAGTGAATCGCAAGCTCGATTCTGTTACGATTAATCGTGCAGCTCTATCCCTCACTCCGTCAAATTAAAAACGCTTATGACAGCACGCTTAGAACTGGATCTATTTTTGATGGAGGCTGATGAAAAACGTCTTTGTAGATCGCAAAACACTCTTTACATTAAAGCGAACAAGCCAGACACATTTCTAGCCCTTGCGCTCTGCAAAGCAGAGTATAGCTCTAAACCTATTCATCTGAAACTAAGGACTCCTACTCCAGCAACCCCAATAAAAATCTACAAGAATTCCACAGGTGTCTTTCCACGCTATATAAAAATTCCAAAGAACTTGACCAACCCCAATTAAATTAAACAATCTCCTCTCTTCTATACACCTTCCACCCCTTTCCCCAATAGACCAGGAAGTCTTAGAGACCCATCTCAGCGGAAGAAATTCTTTCAGCCAAAAAAACCTTAAAAAAAACACAAACAGCCAGGCCGGATTCTCAGCAACATACTATAAAGAAAATTTGCAGCCCTCCCCACTCCTCTTATACAAGAGGCATACAGCTCACTTCTCTCAGATCATTCCTTCCATACGGAATCCCTTACTGCAGCAATTTTCATGATCCCTAAACATAACACAGATAATACCACCTGGTCTAACTATAGACCGATATCCATCCTCAATCTAGATTTCAAAATCTTGGCTAAGGTGCTTTCAACCCGCCTCAACCTTTTCATTGCCACCCTCATCCACAAAGAGCAAACAAAATTTATTCCCTCTCGCCAAGCAGGAGACAATATACGTCGAGCCGTACTCCTAGCCCACACCGCTCGAACTCGCCAAATACCTACCCGCTTCATATCGCTACACATATGCAAAGCGTTCCGACACATTGTCCTGGTCGTACCTTCACTCCATCCTTGGCCGATGGGGATTTGGCACCCACTTCTTAAAATGGGTCTCCATCCCATACCAGAATCATAAAGCCTTTATCTCCTAATCTGGCTTCCGTTAGGACCCTTTTGCCATTGAACGAGGCACCCGACAATGCTGCCCCCTTTTCCCCCCCTCTTCGCCCTAGCAAATAGAGCCTCTTGCTCTCCGAATCTGCTCAGACCCAAACATCCGAGGCCTGGAACTAGGAGGACGCCATAATAAACTATGCCTATTCGCAGATGACGTCCTAATCTTCCTTACCTCTCCCTTAATCTCCTCCCCAAACCTACTTGCCATACTCTCTCGTTTTGGACAGGCATCTGGCCTACAAATCAACCCACAAACATTGACAGCCCTGAACATCTTTCACCATCCTTACAATCCCATCTCAGCAAAATTCTCCTATTCCCTTGGGCCACCTCGCATATCACATACCTTAGTATGAAATTTACTGCTAACTCCTCAAATCTCTTCTCAGCCAATTACCCCCCCCCCCCCCCCCCATACAATTACATCTTTCCTCCCTTATGTCAAAATGGTCATCCCTTCCCTTATCCTGGATGTGTAGATTAACAGTAATTAAGATGTCCATCCTTCCAAAAATTCTTTACCTCTTCCAAGTACTGGCCATTATGGTTCCTTCCTACTATGTATTCTACAATGTAAAGCATTCAATTTCATATGGGAAAAAACCAAACCACGCTTATCCAAAATTACCCTTTACACGACCCGTATAAGAGGAGGCCTCAGTTTATCCAACATTACAAAATACTACTATGCAGTGCAACTTTTTAAATACCAGGCCACCAAAGAAACGGCCTTATAGGTAGCTATTGAATCAGTAGACTGAATCCCCTCTCTACGGCTAACCGTCTCTAGCCAACACTCTCACAAAGACACAAAACCACTAATCCCATCACCAAACACAGTTTATCTATATGGGATACACTAAAGCTTTGTTTCCACTTACAATCCCTCCACAATCCCCCACTATCGTTTAGTCACAATCCCTCCTTTTATCCAGTTTGGTCGTCCCCATCTTCATTCTCAGCCTGGTCCCAAGCTGGCCTACAACAGGCTCACCACTTCTTCACAAATGGTTCAGTAATACCTTTTCCAACTTTGAGGGAATCACATGGCCTTCCTTAATCTGAAATGTTTAGGTATTTGCAGATCAAGCACTTCATCTATAAGCCACCCAACTCTTCTACTCCCCACTTCACCACTTTTGAGCAAGTCTGTAAAAAGAACCCCCATAGACGAGGCCTAATATCAGACCTCTATACCCATCTCTTAACACACAATGTCCACACCACCAACATACACAAACAAATGGGAAACAAACCTCAACCTAGCCTTCGACCCAACCGACTGGGCAAATATATGAGAGGCAACTAAATCAGCCTCTCCTAACATCATAGCTTTGGAAACTAACTACAAAGTTCTAACCAGATGGTACCTGGTCCCTGTCAGGATCTCCAAATTTCTTCCAATACTCCCCACTCTGTTTGAGGCTGTAATACACCAGGCATACATGTGCACCTCTGGTGGGACTGCCCCATAGTACAAACATTCTAGACTGAAGTGTTCAAGATCCTCTCAACACTATTCAGTAAGCCAATGACAGCTGACCCCGCAATAGCTCTCCTGAACAAACCCTTGACAGTGATGACCCACCGACAATTCAAACTCCTACTTTTTAGGCTGCATTCACATGTCAGCTTATAATCGCGGGCAGAACCGCCGCGGTTCCGCCCGCGATTCTGAGATTTATTGCAAATCGCGGGACGCCTAGCATTGCCCGTTGATTTGCAATAACAAAGGAATATTCCCCTAGGTTTGGGATTTTTTAGGCACAAGTTTATAAATGATTCAAAGATCAATGCAGAAAATTATAACATTTATTAAAGTGATAAATAAAGTGGTGTAAACATTAAAAAGAAGAACATTACAGGCAATGTGTGATCATCAAGAATACAACCATATCCGTGAGATGACTCTAACCAGTACCCAATATATTTCGGGAAATTAGTTCCCTTCTTCAGGGGTGGTTTCAAAACGGAGCAGTGTTCTAATAAACAAAAACAACAGTATTATAATTATGCCATTGAACATAATAGAGGTATTCTATTAACATATACATCATTCATATACATATAATGTCTCGTAATCCACATATTATTAAAAAGTAGGTTGCATAGTTGTTGAGGTAGTTGGAAAAACAAACACTTACATGGTTAGTCTTGTGATAAAACATGAAGCCTGTAGGGTGATTAAAAACAAGCTGGTCCTCCACATATGTAAGTCCACCGTCCTAGATATTTGTGTATCCCATGGGTCAAAAAATGACCAGTATAATGGACTGTATCATGGAAAGGATCTTATTATAGGTCTTCTGTCTCCTAGCAGGTGTGGGAACCTGAAGTCCCAAAGCAAAAGGCCGAGACACCAAGAAGTAGACAATATGGACCAACTAAGGGGAGAAATATAGCATATAGGGAATATGTTAGTTAGTTTAGGAGTCACTAGAGATCTCCAAAGGATTTGCAGGGCATCTGGGTCATCGTAGATGAAATCCAGTGTGTCCTGTCATAATATATAAAAAAATAGCCAATTACCTGTATGGTCTTGGGCAGCAGGTAACACATATGAGGATCGACCAGCGTGGTCAGAAAGATGTGAGGATTGCAAGGGAGGTGTATGGATTTAAATATTACCTTAATTAGGTCCCATTGTCCACAGCTGGTGCTCTGCCTAACGGGGCTTCCTGGACAGCGGACGCCAGGAACAGCCCCGCCGCCGAGAATGCGCATAACATGCGTCATCGCGCCGGCGGAAACGGAAATGGCGTCCGCGTTCCACCGGCACGGGTCACGTAACCGGAAGTGGATAACCACATCCGGTTTACGAGTGGCCGGGCCCGCCCATGTCTGCAGAGAGCTGCAATGGGCAGGGCCGACCAGAGACAGCGAGCGCCAATACGGCGGTCTGTCTCACCCGTGCCAGGGTTACCATAGAAACCAGGAAGACAGAGAGAACGAGTATATTGAGTAATACATAAAAATTATAAAGCTATTAAGGCATTATGGTGATTGTCTCGCCAAATAAAGCCCAAATGATGTTAAAAGGAAAAGGATGATTATTTCGAATGGGAATTATCATAGACTTGAAAATAAAATCTATGTAAGGATTATGTGCGGTGGACATTTAACATATAGGGGGACACAGCCTATGATTAATTACTCCTTTACAAATCTGTGTGAACAAGATGGTATAATAGTAGACATAATCGACATTGAATATTAGAGGGGAGGTACATATATATGGAAAGATATGCATCATATAAAATACAGACAGATGTATAATGCATCTATTTTTGTTTTTACTTTTCCATTCCACCTGAAGTGAAACCCTCCAGAAATGGCTTGAATGACAGGGTTCCATTCAAACCTGGGGGTTCAGTGGCTTTTAAGGAATGTATCCACCTCAACTCCAGCTGGAGGAGACTTTTGTTCCAGTCTCCTCCCCTGGGGCTAGGGTGGACACGATCCAATATTAGGAATTTAATCCTAGGGAATTTGCCTCCATGGACCAGACTCACGTGGCGTCCAAGAGGGAGTTCAGGGTCTGGCTTGCGCATGCTAAGAATGTGACGGTACGCGCGTCGCCAGAACTCCTGTTTTGTTTTTCCTATGTAGAAGCATCCGCATGTACATAGGAGTATATAAATGACACCGATCGTGCGACAATTTGCAAAGTGTCGCGCTTTAAAAATTTGACCATTCGGTAGATTGGGAAATTTTTGTGTCAACATAAAGCCACAATAGTGGCATGAACCACATATATAGGTACCCTTATATTTGCAACATGTCATATCACTACTGTTAAATTCACTCCGGACAAGCTTGTCACGGAGGGCCGGAGCTCTTTTGTAGGTAAAACCTGGTGTGTTGGAAAGGTATTGTCCTAGAATAGGATCGGAAGTTAATAAGTGCCAGTGTTTGGTCACTATTTTTTTGATCTTATTATGTTGGTACATATAAGGGGTGATTATCCTGATGTTATTACTATCATTGGTTTTCTTATCCTTGGAAGGATTAAGAAGTTCCCGTCTATCACTTAAGAGGGCCCTCTTATATGCCTTTTTGAGAGACATATTTGAGTACCCTCTTCGTGTCAATCTTTCACGTAGATCGTTTGCAGCGAGTTGGAAAGTTTGCAGGTCACTGCAATTACGCCTTAAGCGAAGATATTGGCTTGTTGGTATCGATCGGATTAGTGGCTCAGGGTGGAAGCTAGAGCCATGGAGGATGGTATTCCCTGCCGTGGGCTTACGATAGAGTCCACTGTGCAGGGTACCATCTTCTCCTCTAAAAATCTCAACGTCCAAAAACGCCACGCGGTTAGGGTCCAGATTCATTGTGAAAAGCAGGTTGAACTCGTTCCTGTTCATTCTTTCCAGGCAAGTATATAATAGTTCAAGGGGACCCTCCCAGATGAGGAACCCCTTATATGTACCAACATAATAAGATCAAAAAAATAGTGACCAAACACTGGCACTTATTAACTTCCGATCCTATTCTAGGACAATACCTTTCCAACACACCAGGTTTTACCTACAAAAGAGCTCCGGCCCTCCGTGACAAGCTTGTCCGGAGTGAATTTAACAGTAGTGATATGACATGTTGCAAATATAAGGGTACCTATATATGTGGTTCATGCCACTATTGTGGCTTTATGTTGACACAAAAATTTCCCAATCTACCGAATGGTCAAATTTTTAAAGCGCGACACTTTGCAAATTGTCGCACGATCGGTGTCATTTATATACTCCTATGTACATGCGGATGCTTCTACATAGGAAAAACAAAACAGGAGTTCTGGCGACGCGCGTACCGTCACATTCTTAGCATGCGCAAGCCAGACCCTGAACTCCCTCTTGGACGCCACGTGAGTCTGGTCCATGGAGGCAAATTCCCTAGGATTAAATTCCTAATATTGGATCGTGTCCACCCTAGCCCCAGGGGAGGAGACTGGAACAAAAGTCTCCTCCAGCTGGAGTTGAGGTGGATACATTCCTTAAAAGCCACTGAACCCCCAGGTTTGAATGGAACCCTGTCATTCAAGCCATTTCTGGAGGGTTTCACTTCAGGTGGAATGGAAAAGTAAAAACAAAAATAGATGCATTATACATCTGTCTGTATTTTATATGATGCATATCTTTCCATATATATGTACCTCCCCTCTAATATTCAATGTCGATTATGTCTACTATTATACCATCTTGTTCACACAGATTTGTAAAGGAGTAATTAATCATAGGCTGTGTCCCCCTATATGTTAAATGTCCACCGCACATAATCCTTACATAGATTTTATTTTCAAGTCTATGAGAATTCCCATTCGAAATAATCATCCTTTTCCTTTTAACATCATTTGGGCTTTATTTGGCGAGATAATCACCATAATGCCTTAATAGCTTTATAATTTTTATGTATTACTCAATATACTCGTTCTCTCTGTCTTCCTGGTTTCTATGGTAACCCTGGCACGGGTGAGACAGACCGCCGTATTGGCGCTCGCTGTCTCTGGTCGGCCCTGCCCATTGCAGCTCTCTGCAGACATGGGCGGGCCCGGCCACTCGTAAACCGGATGTGGTTATCCACTTCCGGTTACGTGACCCGTGCCGGTGGAACGCGGACGCCATTTCCGTTTCCGCCGGCGCGATGACGCATGTTATGCGCATTCTCGGCGGCGGGGCTGTTCCTGGCGTCCGCTGTCCAGGAAGCCCCGTTAGGCAGAGCACCAGCTGTGGACAATGGGACCTAATTAAGGTAATATTTAAATCCATACACCTCCCTTGCAATCCTCACATCTTTCTGACCACGCTGGTCGATCCTCATATGTGTTACCTGCTGCCCAAGACCATACAGGTAATTGGCTATTTTTTTATATATTATGACAGGACACACTGGATTTCATCTACGATGACCCAGATGCCCTGCAAATCCTTTGGAGATCTCTAGTGACTCCTAAACTAACTAACATATTCCCTATATGCTATATTTCTCCCCTTAGTTGGTCCATATTGTCTACTTCTTGGTGTCTCGGCCTTTTGCTTTGGGACTTCAGGTTCCCACACCTGCTAGGAGACAGAAGACCTATAATAAGATCCTTTCCATGATACAGTCCATTATACTGGTCATTTTTTGACCCATGGGATACACAAATATCTAGGACGGTGGACTTACATATGTGGAGGACCAGCTTGTTTTTAATCACCCTACAGGCTTCATGTTTTATCACAAGACTAACCATGTAAGTGTTTGTTTTTCCAACTACATCAACAACTATGCAACCTACTTTTTAATAATATGTGGATTACGAGACATTATATGTATATGAATGATGTATATGTTAATAGAATACCTCTATTATGTTCAATGGCATAATTATAATACTGTTGTTTTTGTTTATTAGAACACTGCTCCGTTTTGAAACCACCCCTGAAGAAGGGAACTAATTTCCCGAAATATATTGGGTACTGGTTAGAGTCATCTCACGGATATGGTTGTATTCTTGATGATCACACATTGCCTGTAATGTTCTTCTTTTTAATGTTTACACCACTTTATTTATCACTTTAATAAATGTTATAATTTTCTGCATTGATCTTTGAATCATTTATAAACTTGTGCCTAAAAAATCCCAAACCTAGGGGAATATTCCTTTGTTATTGTATTTAGGGATGTGGCACACTTTTTTGGTCCACCTACCACGAGCAAACCTCTCTTCCGTTGATTTGCAATAGCCCCCCAAACGCCGAGCGATGTTGCCGCGATTTACGCCCGCCGAATCGCGGCAACATCGCGCAAACAAAATTGCGGGACGCAATACGCTCCAAAGAAGCTCTTGTACTTTTTTGGAGCGTATTGCGTCCCGCGATTTTGTTTGCGCGATGTTGCCGCGATTCGGCGGGCGTAAATCGCTGCAACATCGCTCTGCGTTTGGGGGGCTATTGCAAATCAACGGGCAACGCTAGGCGTCCCGCGATTTGCAATAAATCTCAGAATCGCGGGCGGAACCGCGGCGGTTCTGCCCGCGATTATAAGCTGACATGTGAATGCAGCCTTAATCATCACGGCAGCCAAGCAGACTATAGCAAAAGCCTGAAAGTCTCCCTCTCTAAATATTTTGGCGATGAAACACAATAAAATAACTTAAGCGATGGTTCATGCCAAAATTGAAGCAGTTATCCTGGACAAAGTCCACTTCTATGAAAAATTATGGAGACCATGGATTACTCACTTCCTACCCCCTGACTTTAATGAATCACTTCTACCTTCTCTTATACGTTTTGTAGGACGTATAAGTCAGGGTCCTCTCTAGGGATCCCTACCCTATTTGAGCCCCCCCAACAATTGCTCCTTTCCCCTGCTTTATTCAGTTTTATGATGATTCCACCCCCCTTCACTCCACTTCCTCTATCCTATTAAGTAACACACCGGTACCTCAGGCAAAATACCAATTAGCCCTGATGGCTCTTTTTATACAGATATTAATAGCCTAGACTTACTCCAATTTTTACTATGAGGAGCTTACTCTCAGGATCACCACCCATATTTAAAAAGTGCTATATATATATATATATATATATATATATATATATACATACATACATACACACACACACATCACTTTCAGTACTCTCCAAGTGCTTTTGATATAGGTTATAGAGCATTTTTTTATACATATATCTTAGCTATTGATTTTTAATATACATTATATAATATACATACATCCATTTGACTTTTACAGTACCCGGTTATGAAAAAATAAGAGGTAGCTGGCCAGTTCTAGCAGATGGCACCCAGTACATCTGAACACCTACAGTTGTATTCAAAATTATTCAACCCCCCCCCCCCCCCCCAATGCTGTAAAGGGTTTTAGGGAATTTTAGTGTACATTTGTAATTGTATTCAGAATGAAATCCTACAAGGACTTCTTAAAGAACCATATGCAACTAAAATGACATCAATTGGTTTTGTAATACAGTAGTAAATGTTTATTTTGTGAATTCTTCATTGACAATTATTCAACCCCTTAAAAGACTACCACTCTGAAGAACAAAGGTTCATTGAAGTGTTTTCAATCAGGTATTGAAAACACCTGGGGGTGTCAGGGAGCAGCAATAAAGCCTAATAAGCACCAATTAGGCAGCTTTAAAATGACTGTGATACTCAGCTCCTTCTAGACATTTACTGGTGTGGTTACAAACATGGTGAAGTCAAGAGAATGGTCCAGGAAGACAAGAGAAGAGGTGATTACTCTTCACAGGAAGGGCAATGGCTATAAGAAGATTGCAAAGATGTTAAACATACCAAGAGACACCATAGGAAGCATCATTCGCAAATTCAAGGCAAAGGGCACTGTTGAAACGCTACCGGGTCGTGGCAGAAAGAAGATACTGACTTTGACTGCTGTGCGCTACCTGAAGCGTAGAGTGGAGAAAAGTCCCCGTGTGACTGCGGAGGAACTGAGAAAAGATTTGTCAGATGTGGGTACTGAAGTTTCTGCTTAGACAATATGGCGCACACTGCGTAATGAAGGCCTCCATGCCAGAACTCCCAGGCGCACCCCTTGCTGCCTCCAAAGAATAAGAAGAGTCGACTGCAGTATGCCAAAAGTCATGTGGACAAACCACAGAAGTTTTGGGATAGTGTTCTGTGGACTGATAAAACAAAAGTAGAACTCTTTGGGCCCATGGATCAACGCTATGTTTGGAGGAGGAAGAACAAGGCCTATGAAGAAAAGAACACCTTGCCTACTGTGAAGCATGGAGGGGGGGTCAATCATGCTTTGGGGCTGTTTTGCTTTTGCTGGTACAGGGAAGCTTCAGCATGTGCAAGGTACCATGAATTCTCTTCAGTACCAGGAGATAATGGATGACAATGTGATGCAGTCCGTCACAAACCTGAGGCTTGGGAGACGTTGGACCTTTCAACAGGACAATGATCCCAAGCATACCTCCAAGTCCACTAGAGCATGGTTGCAGATTAAAGGCTGGAACAATTTGGAGTGGCTATCACAGTCACCAGACTTAAATCCGATTGAGAACCTCTGGTGGGACTTAAAGAAAGCAGTTGCAGTGCACAAGCCTAAGAATGTGACTGAACTGGAGGCTTCTGCCCATGAAGAATGGGCAAAGATAGCCGTAGATCGCTGCAAGACACTTGTGTCAAGCTATGCTTCACGTTTAAAAGCTGTTAGAACTGTAAAAGGATGTTGTACTAAGTACTAAGATTGAATGTCACTTGGGGGTTGAATAAAACTGATGATGATGGGAGCACAGAAAAGACATTTGTGGTTATTTCATTATAAATGTTATGTTATATTTGTCTGACCTACACGTGCCTCTTTGACATAATTGTAAGCAGGATGACTGAATGATCAAAATCAATGTCAAACTGGCCAAAGCAATCAATTTCAGTGGGGGTTGAATAATTTTGAATAGAACTGTATCACATGTAGTCCAATCATCACTATTATAAGACATTATGTGGCGTTTTGGCTTTATTCTAACAGCCCAGCGACGGCCAGTCAGCATGTACTTCTGCCTCCGAGTACTGTCCAGCAGGAAGTGATGTGCGGGGTTCACTGCAACCGACGAATATTCGGCTTCCGGTACTATTGACGAGCAGTGGTGACGCATTTACTGGAAATGACGTTTCCGTGTGTCATCAAGTTGACGTCTTCCAACGAACCTGTCAGGCCTTTTCTCCGCAAGATAGAGCACTTTTACTGTATCGATCGCTGGCACGTCTACATACATGTTGCAACCTGGCTCCACATGCACCCTTGGCCCATGTGACAGCCCACAAGAGTAATGTTAACAAACACTTGGGTTACATGACAAAGCATAATAGTACAATATATAGATAGGAGTATGGGTAGATATATATGTATATGTGGGCTAAAACCCTTGGATCTAAAACGTGTCAGCTACATTTGGGGGTTTACATTCCAATTCTGTTTGTACTAGCGGACTATTCTGAGTGGAGATTTACGGTGGACCTACATTTTTATTTCGCCTGTTATTTCATCTCTTTTGTGATGATGATGTATATGCTTTTATAAAAAAATAGATTGTTAAAAAAGGTAATGCACTAGACTGGAGCACCCTCTGTATTTTTTCCTTGTAGATTTAAAGAGGAAGTAAAGTCCCCAAAAAAAAAAAAAAAAACAGAAAAAAAAAGCCCTGTAAAGAGAAGGCATAATGAGCTAGTATGCATCGCATACTAGCCCATTATGAAGTACTTACCTTAAAACGAAGCCCCCGCCGTGCCGCCCGTTTAGCGACAGGACGGCAGACATGTCCGGCCGTCCTGCTTCCGGGTTTGCGTCCTCCGGCCATCTGATTTTCCAGAGGCGCGATTACATCACTCCCGCGCCTGCGTGCGGGAGCCGCCGTTCAGGGCACTGAGCTCTTAAGGAACGGCACGGGTGGCCGTTCCTTCAGAGCGCATGCGCAGATGACGTCATCGGCAGTATGCACTCTAAATATCTCCTAAACGGTGCAAGTTTGGGAGATATTTATAGCACTTATAGGTAAGCCTTAATATAGGCTTACCTATAGGTAAAAGTTTGTGAGGTGGGTTTACAACCTCTTTAAAAAGTGCTACCTGATGGTTTTAGCTTCCTTATTTGTTCCCAACTGTTGCTTTGTTATAATATGTTAATGACATGTTATCTGAATTTTCCAGAGTTGAAGCATATCTTGTCATATGTTATGTATCTGAAAAATGCTTAACCTGCTCCCATCCGCGCTACAGCCTATATATGGCTGCAGCGCGGACTTGAATTTTCGGGAGGCCGTTTTTTAAACGGCCTCCCAGTGACACGCCCCCCGCGCGCTCCCGCATCGGGCAGATCGTGGTGAATGGCCAATCACAGCGGCCATTCACCACGTGATCAAGCCGTCCAATGAGAGATGATCTCATATGTAAACATATGAGATCATCTCTCATCGCCGGCGCTCCTTCCTCACACAGAGCCTGCAGTGTGAGGAAGGAGGGGGAGCCGTCAGCCGCCGGGGACACACAGCGATGTAATCAGGGCACTGATCACCAGTGCCCTGATTACTAAAGGTAAAAAGTAGGGTAGGTAAGGAAGAGCAGGTCGTTAACATTATCCCCATAGAGTAGTGGGTAATAATGTCCGACAGGATTGGGGGTGCCACTCAGTGCACTTCTTGCGGCATGTATGCGTTCCTTGATGATCCAATCGAGGACGAATACTGCTGTGCGAGATGTGAGCAACTGGTTGCTCTGGAAGCCCACATCGTGGATCTAAAGAACACAGTGACAAGACTGCGTGGCATCTACAACCTGGAAAGGAGCTTGGACTTTACCCATCAGGCGCTGGCAGGGGTCAGCATAGAGGAGGGAGGAATGGAGGAGACGCAAGCAGCAGAGGTACGCAGCTGGGTGACTGTTAGGAATGTTAGGGGGAGGAGTGTCAGGGAGGCCAGTCCTGAGTTGATAGACCCCAACATGTTTGCCGAGTTGCAGGTTGAGGGGGATATCAACTCAGGGGTGGCAGTGCTGGAGCATGCGCCCTCCCCCAGCTGCCAGGGGGGGGGGTCGGCTCCAGGAAGAAGGGGGGCCGTAACTCAGGAAAGGTTAGAAAGGTTGTGGTAGTGGGGGACTCAATTATCAAGAGGACAGAGAGGGCAATCTGTAAAAAAGATCTCGTGAACCGAACAGTATGTTGTTTACCGGGCGCCCGCGTTCGGCATATCGCAGATCTGGCAGACAGATTGTTGTGCGGGGCTGGGGATGACCCAGCGGTCATGGTGCATGTGGGCACTAATGACAAAGTTAAAGGTAGGTGGAGGATCCTTAAGAACGATTTCAGGGACTTAGGTAATAGATTGAGGAAAAGGACCTCCAAGGTGGTTTTCTCTGAAATACTGCCTGTACCTCGAGCCACACAGGAGAGGCAGAAGGAGATTAGGGAACTTAACAAGTGGCTGAGGAACTGGTGTAGGAAGGAGGGGTTTGGGTTCCTGGAGAACTGGGCTGACTTCTCAGTCGGCTACCGGCTCTTTAGTAAGGATGGGCTGCACCTTAATGGGGGCGGTACAGCTCTTTTGGGGAGAAAGATGGCCACCAAGTTGGAGGAGCTTTTAAACTAGGAGACGGGGGGAGGGCTCAGAAGTAGAGTCAGTTAGGAGGGAGCAAAGGACTGAAGGCAGCTGTAGGGTCAGCAGCGACAGTAGGTCCACAACGTCTATTGGTAGGTCTGTGCGGGAGAACCGCAGACCAAACAGGAATAAACATAACCAATCACGTTTAACTTCCGTAAAACTAAGAGGGGTATATGCTAATGCCAGGAGCCTAGCTAATAAAATGGATGAGTTGGAAATGTTAGTACATGAGGAGGACATAGACCTAGTGGGAATAACGGAGACTTGGTTCGACCCCTCACATGACTGGCTGGCAAATATCCAAGGGTATTCAGTGTACCGGAAGGACAGGGTAGGAAAAAGAGGGGGAGGGGTATGTCTCTACGTCAAGAATAATGTAAGGGTGATAGAGAGGAGTGACATTACGGAAGGGATGAGTATGGAGTTAGAATCCGTGTGGGTAGAACTCCATAGGGAAGGAGAAAAGGGAAAAGTAATTGTGGGGGTTTGCTATAGGCCACCTAAACAAGGGGAGGAGGTAGAGCTGGAATTTTTAGCACTTTTGGGTAAAGTGGCAAAGCTAGGATCAGTCATCATATTGGGGGACTTCAATTATCCCGACATTGACTGGGGAGAGGGGACTACACACTCACATAAGGGCCGTCAATTCACGGAAACCTTACAGGATAATTACATGTCACAGTTGGTGGATTCCCCTACCAGAGAAAACACAATCCTGGATCTATTGATCACTAATGACCCAGACCTAATCTCGGAGGTAGGAGTCCAGGACAACCTGGGCTCTAGCGATCACAGGATGATCACATTTAGCGTAAATAACAATATAGCAAGGCAAGTGGGGAACATAAGAACCCTTAACTTCAGAAGGGCAAACTTTCCAAAATTGTACTTGTTGATGGAAAGGGTAAACTGGGACCAAACCCTGGGATCACTGACCACAGAGGAAAAATGGGAATGCTTTAGGAACATATTAAGCAAAGGCATCTTGCAGTGCATTCCTATGGGAAATAAATTTAGAAGGGACAAAGCCAAACCTGGCTGGCTAAACCGGAGCGTTAAAAAACTTATTAGGGGAAAAAAATTGGCCTTCAGGAAATATAAATCAGAGGGCACAGTATTGGCTTTCGACCAATACAAGGAGGCAAATAGGAAGTGTAAACACAAAATCAAGATGGCTAAAATAGACTTTGAGAGACAAATAGCGGAGGATAGCAAAAAAAACCCAAAGAAATTCTTTAAGTATATCAACAGCAAAAACTAGGGCAGAGCATATTGCACACATAATTAACAATGATGGGAGGATGGTTACAGAGGACACTGAAAAAGCAACCGTACTGAATGCCTTTTTCTCATCAGTCTTTACACAGGAATCAGAGGGGTACACTGACCATGACTGTATAGTTAGGCCTCATGCACACTGGACGTTTTTACAGCTGCTGTTAGCAGCGTCAGACGTTTTTTTTTGCAGCTGCAGAACGCCCATCCATGTTATTCTATGGCCTCATGCACACATAGAGCTTTTAGGAGCTCCAAGTGGCATAGGCGTTTTACAGCTCCAAAAAAAACCCAGAAACTGTGGGTTCAGGAGCTCCAGCGTCAAGCTGCAAAAAACGTCTGACGCTGCTAAAGGCTCCATAAGGCTCCATAACGTTGCTTAACGTGCGTTAAGCCACGTTATACGTTTTTCTTCTTCCATTCAAAATCAATGGTTCCCTATGGGAGCCTATTGATTTGAATGGAAGTCACACCGCAGGTCGGATCAGGGTGATCCGACTTGCGGTGCGACCTGCACTGTGAGAATCTTGAGGGGGAACTCCACGCCAAAATGGGGAAAAAAACGGCGTGGGGTTCCCCCCCAGGTTCCAAACCAGGCCCTTCGGATCTGGTATGGAATTTGAGGGTAGCCCCGCGCCGAAAAAACGGCGTGGGGTCCCCCCCAAAATCCATACCAGACCCTTATCCGAGCATGCAGTCCGGCATGCCAGGAAAGGGGAGGGGACGAGCGAGCGGCCCCACCCCCCCTGGATCATACCAGGCCACACGCCCTCAACATGGGGGGGGTGTGGGTGCTTTGGGGCAGGGGGGGGCTCTGCACCCCGCACCTCAAAGCACCTTGCCCCCATGTTGATGAGGACAAGGGCCTCATCCCCACAACCCTGGCCGGTGGTTGTGGGGGTCTGCGGGCAGGGGGCTCATCGGAATCTGGAGGCCCCCTTTAACAAGGGGGCACCCGATCCCGGACCCCCTCCCTATGTGAATGGGTATGGGGTACACTGTACCCCTACTCATTCACCCCATAAAATGCAGTGTATGGAAATAACGACAGGAGACGTTTTGGAAAATTTATTAAAAATCTTCATCCGGCTCTTGTCCTCTCCGGGGGTCTTCTGCTGTCTTCTCCTCTCCGAGGGTCTTCTGCTCTTTTGCTGTCCGCCCTTCTTGTCTTCTCCTCTCCGGGGGTCTTCTGCTGTCTTCTCCTCTCCGAGGGTCTTCTGCTGTCCGCCCTTCTGCTGTCCAATCTTCTTGTCTTCTCCTCTCCGGTCTTCTGCTCTTTTGCTGTCGGCTGTCGGCTGTCCTTCTTCCTCCGGTCCTCCTCCTCCGACGTCTTCAGCGATTATGCCGGCCTCTGGTCTCCGCAGCTTATTATATAGCCATTAGGGGCGTGGCCGCCAGATGACGTCATCGGGAGACCACGCCCCTTGTGTCACAGGTGACGTCACCTGTGACACAAGGGGGCGTGGTCTCCCGATGACGTCATCTGGCGGCCACGCCCCTAATGGCTATATAATAAGCTGCGGAGACCAGAGGCCGGCATAATCGCTGAAGACGTCGGAGGAGGAGGACCGGAGGAAGAAGGACAGCCGACAGCCGACAGCAAAAGAGCAGAAGACCGGAGAGGAGAAGACAAGAAGATTGGACAGCAGAAGGGCGGACAGCAGAAGACCCTTGGAGAGGAGAAGACAGCAGAAGACCCCCGGAGAGGAGAAGACAAGAAGGGCGGACAGCAAAAGAGCAGAAGACCCTCGGAGAGAAGACAGCAGAAGATCCCCGGAGAGGAGAAGACAGCAGAAGACCCCGGAGAGGAGAAGACAAGAAGGGCGGACAGCAGAAGACCCTCGGAGAGGAGAAGACCCCCGGAGAGGACAAGAGCCGGATGAAGATTTTTAATAAATTTTCCAAAACGTCTCCTGTCGTCATTTCCATACACTGCATTTTATGGGGTGAATGAGTAGGGGTACAGTGTACCCCATACCCATTCACATAGGGAGGGGGTCCGGGATCGGGTGCCCCCTTGTTAAAGGGGGCCTCCAGATTCCGATGAGCCCCCTGCCCGCAGACCCCCACAACCACCGGCCAGGGTTGTGGGGATGAGGCCCTTGTCCTCATCAACATGGGGGCAAGGTGCTTTGAGGTGCGGGGTGCAGAGCCCCCCCCTGCCCCAAAGCACCCACACCCCCCCATGTTGAGGGCGTGTGGCCTGGTATGATCCAGGGGGGGTGGGGCCGCTCGCTCGTCCCCTCCCCTTTCCTGGCATGCCGGACTGCATGCTCGGATAAGGGTCTGGTATGGATTTTGGGGGGGGCCCCACGCCGTTTTTTCGGCGCGGGGCTACCCTCAAATTCCATACCAGATCCGAAGGGCCTGGTTTGGAACCTGGGGGGGAACCCCACGCCGTTTTTTTCCCCATTTTGGCGTGGAGTTCCCCCTCAAGATTCTCACAGTGCAGGTCGCACCGCAAGTCGGATCACCCTGATCCGACCTGCGGTGTGACTTCCATTCAAATCAATAGGCTCCCATAGGGAACCATTGATTTTGAATGGAGGCAGAAAAAAACGCTGCTAACAGCTACTGTGGCCAAACGTGCAATAACGCTAGTAGGAAAAGCTACTGAAAGCACGTTTTTACAGCTGCTGTTTCCCGGCGTTATGTAAACAGCTTTGGAGCACGTTTTTATGACGCCCTGTGTGCATGGAGCCTTAGTAGTAATACACAGGACTTGCCACTATGGCTAACAGAGGGGGAAATCAGGGAAAGGCTGGATAAACTCAACACAAACAAATCACCAGGCCCGGATGGCGTACATCCGAGAGTACTCAAGGAACTCAGTAAGGTTATATCCAGACCACTGTTCCTGATCTTTGCGGACAGTATTAGGACAGGAGATGTACCAGGGGAGTGGAGGAAAGCTAACGTGATTCCGATATTCAAAAAGGGTCAGAGGCATATACCGGGAAACTATAGGCCTGTCAGTCTGACATCAGTAGTATGTAAACTTCTGGAGGGGATGATAAGGGACTATATCGTAGAGTTTGCTAAGAACAACAGCATCATCAGTAGTAACCAGCACGGGTTTACAAATGGGCGTTCTTGTCAAACCAATCTCTTAACATTCTACGAGGAGGTGAGCTGTGAGCTAGATAGGGGCAGACCAGTGGATGTGGTGTACCTAGATTTTGCTAAGGCGTTTGATACAGTTCCCCATAAGCGCTTAATTTATAAAATAAGGTCTGCAGGTATCGACAGCAGGGTTTGCTCTTGGATACGGAACTGGCTAAAAGGGCGTATCCGAAGGGTGGTAATAAACAGCACATACTCAGACTGGTCTGAGGTAGTAAGCGGGGTCCCCCAAGGCTCAGTCCTAGGACCAACCTTGTTCAATTTATTCATAAACAGCATTGAGGACGGGATCAGTAGTTCAATATCAGTTTTTGCAGATGACACAAAATTAGGCAGGACAATAACAGCACAGCATGAAGCAGTTATTCTACAGAATGACCTGGACAAAATAACGGAGTGGGCAAAGACATGGCAAATGAGGTTTAACGTGGAGAAATGTAAGGTTTTACACTTGGGGACTAGAAACATAAAAGCACAATACACGTTAGGAGGGGAACCCTTGGGAGAATCAAAAATGGAGAAGGATCTGGGAGTCTTGGTTGATGATAGACTAGGCAACAGCATGCAATGTCAAGCGGCAGCTGCCAAGGCTAGCAGAATATTAGCATGCATAAAGAAAGGGATGTATTCCAGAGATAAAACTATAATCCTTCCACTTTATAAAACTCTGGTCCGACCTCATCTGGAGTATTCGGTCCAGTTCTGGTCACCAGTCCTCAGAAGGGATGTGTTGGAGCTGGAGAGAGTCCAGAGAAGGGCAACTAAACTAATTAGGGGATTGGAGGACCTTGATTATGAGGAGCGTCTGCAATCGCTTGATTTATTCTCCCTGGAGAAGAGACGCCTGAGGGGGGACATGATAGCAATTTTTAAATATCTAAATGGGGATCTAGGCTTAGAAAAAAAGCTGTTCAGTCGAAGGGATTGCATGAGAACTCGGGGGCATACAATGCGATTAGAGGAGAAGCATTTTAACCTCAGGCAACGTGGGGGGTTCTTTACTGTTAGGGCTACAAGATTGTGGAATTCTCTACCACATGAGGTGGTTTCTGCGGGTAGTATGGTGGCTTTCAAAAGACTCTTAGACGTACATCTCAAGGATCAGAACATTCAGGGGTATGCAAGATGATTACAGCCACACACATCTACACAGGTTGAACTGGATGGACTTTTGTCTTTATTCAACCTCACCAACTATGTAACTATGTAACTATGTAACTATGTAAAAAAACACACAGTGCCCGCCATCAGTGCCCACAATCAGTGCCCCCCATCAATGCCCACAATCAGTGCCCATAGTGCTGCTAGTCAGTGCCCATCAGTGCCTGCTCATCTAGGCACTGATGAGCACTGACTGGCAGCACTATGGGCACTGTGTGGGCACTGATGGTGCTGCCCATCAGTGCCATCCGCCAGTGCCCATCAGTGTCGCCCCTCAGTGTCGCTCATCAGTGTCGCCTCATCAGTGTCGCCTCATCAGTGTCGCCTCATCAGTGTCGCCTCATCAGTGTCGCCTCATCAGTGTCGCCTCATCAGTGTCGCCTCATCAGTGTCGCCTCATCAGTGTCGCCTCATCAGTGTCGCCTCATCAGTGTCGCCTCATCAGTGAAGGAGAAAAAATTTATTTTCAAAATTTACTCGCAGAAAATAAGAAAAACTTTTTTTTTTTTTTTTTCAAAATTTTCTGTCTTTATTCTTTTTTTTGTAAAAAATAAAAAACCCAGAGATGATTAAATACCACCAAAAGAAAGCTCTATTTGTGTGAAAAAAATGATAAAAATTTCATATGGGTACAGTGTAGCATGACCGCGCAATTGTCAGTCAAAGTGTGACAGCGCTGAAAGCTGAAAATTGGCCTGGATGGGAAGGGTGTTTAAGTGCACAGTAGGCAAGTGGTTAATAAAATATTTGAACAAAGAAAATTATAAAAATGTATCTCAAAAATAAAAAACCCAGTAATGATCAAATACCATTAAAATAAAGCTCTATTTGTGCGAAAAGAAAAAAAAGATATAAATGTATCTCAAAAAAGAAAAAACTCAGTGGTCATCAAATACCACCAAAAGAAAGCTGTGTGTGTGTGAAAGAAAATAATAAAAATGTATCTTAAAAAAAAAAAAAAAAACCCAGTGGTCATCAATTGCTACCAAAATAAAGCTATTTGTGTGAAAAATAATTATATAAAATGCATTTCAAAAAAAAAAAAAAAAACCCAGTGGGGATCAAATACCACCAAAAGAAAAAAGCTCTGTGTGTGCGAGCAAAATAATAAAATCTAAAATAAAAAAAAATAAAAAAACCCAGTGGTCAAATGCCACCAAAAGAAAGCTCTATTTGTGTGAGCAAAATGATAAAAATGTATTTAAAAAAAAAAATAAAAAACCCAGTGGTCATCAAACACCATTAAAAGAAAGCTCTATTTGTGCGAAAAGAAAAAAAAGATATACATTTATCTCAAAAAAGAAAAAACCTAGTGGTCATCAAATGCCACCAAAAGAAAGCTCTATTTGTGTGAGCAAAATTATTAAAATCTATCTAAAAAAAAATAAAATCCAGGGGTCATCAAACGTCACCAAAAGAAAGCTATATTTGTGTGAGCAAAATTATTAAAACCTATCTAAAAAAAAATAAAATCCAGGGGTCAAACGTCACCAAAAGAAAGCTATATTTGTGTGAGCAAAATTATTAAAATCTATCTAAAAAAAAAAAAAAAAATCCAGTGGTCATCAAATGTCACCAAAAGAAAGCTCTATTTGTGTGAAAAAAAATTATATCAATTTCATTTGTGTACAGTGTTGCATGATCACGCAATTACCAGTTAAAGGAATGGCAAAAGAAATGCCTTGGTCATGAAGGGGGTAAACTCTGGAGTTCAAGTGGTTTAGCTCTAATCTCAAACAAGTGCAGCTTTGAAATAGCGCTAAAGTCGCAGATCAGTCCGATTTCACTGCAGTTTGCGACTTCATTTAACAAGTCTACGCAGAAAAGTAGTGCAGGAACCTATTACAAAGTCATCACGACTCAACAGTTCCAATGCCAAAAAAACAGGTTATGCAATTTAGAACCATTAAATTGCATTGGTGTGACAATTTAATGAAACCATTATTTTGGCATTCTGGGATGGCTGGTAAACAAGTGCAAACATTAAAAAAAGGAGAACTGCCCATGGGTGTGTGCGGATTTGTACAGGGCAAAGTGAAAGGAGCTCAGCCTTCAGTGAAGGTCTGCAGGTGACAGCACCCATCTGTCAGGAACAATCAAAGTCTGACATCAGATCTGATGTGCTGCTCCAAAAAGCCCCTAGAAGCAGCAGGGTGTTGTGATTGCACAAGCTGGGATTGTTCCATGCCTGTGCAGCCAGCCTAGTACTTGTCTATGGGAAAGTTTGAGCCTGCAGGACTCGCACAGCTGCAATGACAGGCAGCGATGGAAGTTTCTCCTGAAGAATGCAGGGCACAGAGGTCCTGTCCTAATCCCCGGTAATACAGTGCTGGCTCAGGGCACGTAGGCCGCACACGGCTGCAGAGAGTTCAGGCACGGGAAGTAATGACCCGAACACCGGGGGGGCATACAACCCACACATGCAGCTAGCTCTTTCTGCAGCAGCAACACCCTGCACCCACCCCTATATACTTTCCACTCACCACACCGAGCCGTAAGCCCCGGAGCCCACGGGACTCAGATTCTGGTATCTCTCGGGCACCTCCCACAGGGTCTTATTCAGCTCCTGCCGGTAAAATCCAGGGGGCGTGTTGGAGGACATTACTTCTGCAACCCCCGGTTCTCACGAACACTCTCAACAACTCCGCAGGCTTCAAGTCCTCCCCGGTAGCCAGTCCACTAGTCCAGGTCACTAACTGCCTGATCCCGCGAGACTCCAGGCGCGCTCTCACCTCAGCGCGCGCCCATTGCGCAACCACCATGTTACTGCTGTGCGCATGTGCAGTACGGAGCTGTGGCGGTGATTCACCGTGCGGGTTTTTTTTCTTTCTTTCTCTTGCAACATAATGACCGCGCACGAGAGTCACCTGACTCACTTCAGACAACTTGGTGGCTCCTGGTTTGGGTAACCGAGCAGAAACTATCACCCAGTGACTTGGCGGAGTGAGATAACGCTTCGGGTGGTGGCGCCTATCATAAATACATTTATGTCAGTGTAACACATATATACTGAAGGGAAGCTGCTACATGGCTTCCTAATAAAACATGCCTGTCAGGTTTCTGCAACCACATCAGCTCCAGAAAGTTAATTCCCCTTAGTGACCAGGCCATTTTTTGCAACACGCCACTGTGCTACTTTAACTGACAATTGCGCGGTCGTGCGACGCTATACTAAAATAAGTGTAGGGGGTTGTAATGCGCTTTAGGGTGTTTTAAACCAATTCTTCTTGATATATATATATATATATATAGTTTTCTTCCAATTGCAATTCATATAAAAGTAATATAAAAATAATAATCCTGTATCACTTTGTTAATTATTTTTAAAATATAGTAAAACAAAGTGCTTGTGTGCTTCAAGTAACGGTGACGAGGGTAAATTAAACCTCCAGTGCTTTTGTGCATAACATATATTAAAATAAATCCGTGCTAATAAATAATCAATAAATATGGAGTGCCTGTCATCCAAGTTAATATATAAAGTGCTTAAAGCGGAGTTCCGGGCACAAAAATCGATGTTTTTTTTTTGTGCCCGTCCGCTAGTTCTGGATAACCTGAAAAGGAATTGGATAGTTAGGTTTTTTTTTTTTTAAAAACTCACCTTGTAATTGTAGATCGTAAATACTCACCTCAGAGTACTTCCTCCCTCGGAGCCGCGGCTCCGCCGTCACTTCCTGCGCTGCGATGATTCCTGGGAGCTGAACGTCATCGCTCCCAGGAATCAATGCGACGGCACCGGCCCCGCACGTCATTTCTGGGCGACGCTGCATTCCCCTGCTAAACAGCTTCTGGGCATGCCCAGAAGCTGTTCAGGAATGCGGCGCCGCACCGGAAGTGACGAGAGGGGCCGGTGCGGCGCATTCTGGGAGAAGAAGACGCAGAAGAGGACCGCGCCGGCTTCAGCTGCCCACAAGAGAGATGGAAACGCTGTGGAAGAAATTTTATAAGTAAGTATTTCTTCTAAAAGGTAAGTGCGAACCGGGACAGATCAGAGGCTAGCCATTGTGGAATGTGCTAGCCCTGACTGTCCCGGGGGTATGTTTATTGAAAAATGACTTCTGTGCCCGGAACTCCGCTTTAATATCTAAAGTGACCAGGTGTGCCAGTATCTGAATATACCATACAAACTGCTTCTATATAAATTAATACATCAAACAATTCGCTCCTTTTGGTGCTAAAAATTATGTTAAGTGTCCGAAAAAACTAAAATCAAATAAATTCAAAGTGATCCGTAGTGTTTTCTATCTTCCTCCACCTTTATTTCCCGTGTCTTAGATTTCTTCAGTGCATACACTTCTAGGTGTCCTAAATGCTCACCTTAATTAGGTAAGTAATACGCCTGTATCACTTAAGGCCCGTACACACGTACTGATTGTCGGCCGTAAATATTCGGCCGACGACCAATCGGCCGATTGTAGGCTTGTTAGTATGATGCTTCCGACAGCCGACAGCGCATTTTCGGCCGAACAGAATCTGTCATGCAAGCATTAAAATTTTTGTATGCCGACACCAGAACGGCCGATTGTTCGCCAGTCAGTACAGAATTCGGCCGACAATCAGCAGATTTGCAAGACTGGGCATGCTCAGAGAAGAAAAAACACACAGAAAGTTAACCATCACATGACATCACTTCTGCAGTCGGCTGTTGTTGGCCGACAAAATTTGTGTGCACTCTTTTGGCACTTTTCAGCGGACAGGACATCCCTGGACAAAAGACGGCCAATTGGTCGGCCGACGATCGGTACGTGTGTACGGGGCTCTAGTCCTCAGTACTTCTGGTTCCTTTTGGTTCCTTTTATCTCAGCGTCGTTCGTCTCCTTATATGGTGGTTCCTTCTCTCCTAGACAGTGTTAGGTACCTTCTCCTGGGTATCTTTATCCTTCTTGTGGGGGTTTCTTATAATCCTCCCATTCTCGATTCCTTAATGTTTCTCTTACTCCCTAGGGCTCATGTAAATAATAGGGGCCAAAATAGTGTAGTAGTTCAAACTATTTATTCCAAACAAAATAGCCAACTCACATTTAAAATTGCGCTCAAACGTCTGCCGGATTCTGCTCCGGGATCTCAGTCCCGTTCCGATAGGTCACTTCCGGGTAATCCTACGCGTTACATCACGGTCACACGTGACTTCCTCAGGGCATTGCACTTTATTTTAATATATTTTAAAAATAATTAACAGAGTGATGCAGGATTATTATTTTTATATTACTTTTATATGAATTGCGATTGGAAGAAAAGTATATATATATATTAAGAAGAATTGGTTTAAAACACCCTAAAGCGCATTACAACCCCCTACACATATTTCATAGTAGCTGTTTACTTAGTATCATTTTGAGTATATGCAGCATTAGGGTGATTATTTGCCTCCCTCTGTGTTAGCGCAAGAACCATACCTTTAAATACTATACTAAAATAAAATGTAGAGGCTGTACCCAGATAAAATGTAGAGGCTTAACCCAGATAAAATGTAGATGCTGTACCCAGATAAAATGTAGATGCTGTACCCAAAGAAAATGTAGACGCTGTACCCAAATAAAATGTAGACGCTTTACCCAAATAAAATGTAGACGCTGTACCCAGATAAAATGTAGAGGCTGTACCCAAATAAAATGTAGACGCTGTACCCAAATAAAATGTAGACGCTGTACCCAAATAAAATGTAGACGCTGTACCCAAATAAAATGTAGAGGCTGTACCCAGATAAAATGTAGAGGCTTAACCCAGATAAAATGTAGATGCTGTACCCAGATAAAATGTAGATGCTGTACCCAAAGAAAATGTAGACGCTGTACCCAAATAAAATGTAGACGCTGTACCCAAATAAAATGTAGAGGCTGTACCCAAATAAAATGTAGACGCTGTACCCAGATAAAATGTAGAGGCTGTACCCAAATAAAATGTAGACGCTGTACCCAAATAAAATGTAGACGCTGTACCCAAATAAAATGTAGACGCTGTACCCAAATAAAATGTAGAGGCTGTACCCAAATAAAATGTAGAGGCTGTACCCAAATAAAATGTAGACGCTGTACCCAAATAAAATGTAGAGGCTGTACCCAAATAAAATGTAGAGGCTGTACCCAAATAAAATGTAGACGCTGTACCCAAATAAAATGTAGAGGCTGTACCCAAATAAAATGTAGATGCTGTACCCAAATAAAATGTAGATGCTGTACCCAAATAAAATGTAGAGGCTGTACCCAAATAAAATGTAGACGCTGTACCCAAATAAAATTTAAATGCTGTACCCAAATAAAATGTAGACGCTGTACCCAGATAAAATGTAGAAGCTGTACCCAAATAAAATGTAGATGCTGTACCCAAATAAAATGTAGACGCTGTACCCAGATAAAATGTAGAAGCTGTACCCAAATAAAATGTAGACGCTGTACCCAAATAAAATGTAGACGCTGTACCTAGGTAAAATGTAGAAGCTGTACCCAAATAAAATGTAGACGCTGTACCCAAATAAAATGTAGACGCTGTACCCAGGTAAAATGTAGAAGCTGTACCCAAATAAAATGTAGACGATGTACCCAAATAAAATGTAGACGCTGTACCCAGGTAAAATGTAGAAGCTGTACCCAAATAAAATGTAGACGATGTACCCAAATAAAATGTAGACGCTGTACCCAGGTAAAATGTAGAGGCTGTACCCAGGTAAAATGTAGACGCTGTACCCAAATAAAATGTAGACGCTGTACCCAAATAAAATGTAGACGCTGTACCCAGATAAAATGTAGACGCTGTACCCAGATAAAATGTAGACGCTGTACCCAAATAAAATGTAGACGCTGTACCCAAATAAAATGTAGATGCTGTACCCAAATAAAATGTAGACGCTGTACCCAGATAAAATGTAGAGGCTGTACCCAAATGAAATGTAGACGCTGTACCCAGATAAAATGTAGACGCTGTACCCAAATGAAATGTAGACGCTGTACCCAGATAAAATGTAGAGGTTGTACCCAAATGAAATGTAGAGGCTGTACCCAGATAAAATGTAGAGGTAGTACCCAGATAAAATGTAGATGCTGTACCCAAATCAAAGTTCTTCATCAGCTTAAGCCAATATATATTCTGCTACATGTTTTTTGTAAAAAAAAAAAAAAAAAATCACAATAAGTGTATATTGATGTTGTTTGTGCAAAAGTTATAGAACTTATAGGCATTTTTTTTATTTTTACTAGTAATAGCAGCGATCAGCAATTATTAGCAGGACTGTGACATTGCAGCGGACAAATTGAACACCTAACTGACACTTGACAATTTTTTGGAGACCAGTGACACTAATCAGTGCTAAAAAAATGCACTGTCACTGTACTAATGACACTGGCAAGGAAGGGGTTAACATCAGGAGTGATCAAATGGCTAAATGTGCTCCTAGGGAGTGCTTTCTAATTGTGAGTGGGGGGGGGGGTGTTGGCCTAACTGGAGAAAGACAGAGATCCGCGATCCTGCTTAGCAGAAAAACAAGATCTCCACCTTCCTTTCTGACAGAACGGCAGTCTGCCTCGTTTACATAGGCAGAGCGCCGCTCTGCTTCTGTGTTAGATCAGCGGTTCCCTGCTAACATCACGTTCGCCAGGACCGCTTTTTGGCTCCCGCTGTGTCCAATCACAGCTGGAATTGGGTTGCCGGCGGCGCACGCGTGCGCCCCAGACCCTATGCACGAAATCATATACATGTACGTGATTTCACGCAGGAGGGCCACCCTGCCACAGTATATCTGCGTGGGGCAGTCCTCAAGTGGTTAAAGCAGAGTTCCAGCCTAACCGCACACTCACCTGTCCCACAGTCCAGTGATGCGCCGTCTTCTCCCTCTCTGCTCCGCGGCGCTGGCATCACTGATGTGGGCACCCGGCTGTGACAGTTTGCGGCTTCACAGCCGGGTACCCACTGCGCATGCGCGAGTTGCGCTATGTGTCGTAATTGGCCGGCAATCTTCTGGGACCTCTGACGTGTCCCAGAAGATTGCAGGGAGGGAGAGAGGAGAACTTCCGCTCAGGGTGCCGCGGCGCTCCGAGCGGAAGTGGGAGCGGGTACATGTCAATACTAGGTACCCGCTACCCCCCCCCCCCCCAAAAATGACATGCCAAATGTGGCATGTCAGGGGGTTAGGACTATTTAAAGTGGAAGTTCCACTTTTGGGTGGAACTCCGCTTTAACTGACAATTAAATGGTCGTGCTACCCTGTAGACAAAGAAAAATTGATGTCCGTTTTTTCACACGAATAGATCTTTGTTTTAGTGGTATTTGATCACCACTGCAATTTTTTTTTTTTTGCGCTATAAACAAAAAAAGACCGACAATTTACCCTTCCTAGCGGTATTCCAGAGTGAGGCTCGGGGTTAAGTTTCAGTGGCAAAAGCGGTAACCCCGAGCCACACTCGGGGTACCGCTAGGAAGATCGCTGGATCCTGGAAGAGAGGGTACTCACCTTGTCCCCGGGATCCAGCGATGTATCTCAGCGGTGTGTGGCGGCCAGATCTTCCTCCCGATGCTTTGTGCCCCCGGCTTCCGTCTCCTGCAAATTCAAATAGTAAAACACACCAAACACACTGATACATTGCAAAATAAAATAAATTCACATTAGTTTGCCCCCAGTGCCCTTTCCTGCAGTTTTACTGTACTTTTTATGCATATATATATATATATATATATATATATATATATATATATATATATATATATATATATATATATATATATATGTACATATAGATATACATTTATATCTATATATATATATATATATATATATATATATATACATATATATATATACATATATATAATATATGTATACATGTATATATATATATTTATATATATGTATTTATATATATACAGTATATATATATATACATACTTTAACTTATTTATAGTTATTTATTATATTACAATTTATGATTTTGTGTTTCAAACTTTATCATACCCGTGATGTTTTTAAGAAGAACGCACAGTAAAAAAAAATCATATGTAAATAGTTGGTTTGGGCTGCTCATTCTTAAGAATTACATGCAAAATAATGGTACCGCTTTCAGCACCTAAAATCCGAAAGAATCATACCGACAGGGAGGTTAAAAAAAAAAAAAATGTTTTACTTTCTGCTATAAAACATACCCATTAAAAAAATTTAAAAAATCAAATTTCTTCATCAGTTTAGACCAATATGAATTCTGCTACATGTTTTGGTAAAAAAAATCCCAATGAGCATATATTGATTGGTTTGCCCAAAAGTTATCGCATCTACAAACTATGATGTATCTTTATTTATCTTTATCTTTATCTTTAATATATCATTTTTTAAAAATTAAAAATAGCGACGATTAGTGACTAATGCCTCGTACACACCCATCGATTATTGGCCGGGAATTTTCCACCAATCGGCCGATTTTCGGCTTGTTAGTATGATGCTTTCGACAACCGACTCCGACTTTTCGGCCAAATAAAATCTGGTGTGCAGGCTATAAAATTTTTGTTGGCCGTCAACACAACGGCCGATTTTCCGTCAGTCAGTACAGATTTAGGCAGACAAAAATCTGATGAGCAAGACTGGGCATGCTCAGAGAAGAAAAAACACACGGAAAGTAAACCAGCACATGACATCACTTTTGAAGTAGATTTTTGTTGGCCTAAAAAATTTGTGTGCAGTCTAGGCACATTCCAACCAACAAAACAACACTCTGGACAAAAGTCGGACGATCGGCCGGCCGATAATCGTTGCGTGTGTACGAGGCATTAGATATTGCGGGGGACAAATCAGACACCTAACTGACACTTTTTGGGGACCAGTGAGATATAAAGTTATGCACTTGGGGGCTAAGAATATGAATGCATCATACATACTAGGGGGAGTATTACTTGGGGAATCCAAAGTGGAGAAGGATCTGGGTGTTCTGGTAGATCATAAGCTCAATAGCACACAATGCCAATCTGCAGGCAAAATCCTTTCTTGTAATAACAGCTTCACCCCCGGAAGGTTCCCCCCCCCCCCTTCATGACCAGGCCATTTTTTTGCGATACCACACTGCGTTACTTTAACTGACAATTGCGCAGTCATGCAAGGCTGTATCCAAATAACAAGTATGCCCTTTTTTCCCACAAATAGAGCTTTCATTTGGTGGTATTTGATCACCTCTGCCACCACCTTTGATTTAAAAATCTTTTTAGAATTTGCGCTATAAACAAAAAAAGACAGAGAATTTTGAAAAAAAAAGTTTTACTTTCTGCAATAAAAAAATGTAAAAAAAGCTAGTTTCTTCATCAATTTAGGCTAAAATGTTTTGTGCTACATGTTTTTGGTAAAAAAAAATCCCAATAAGCGTTTATTGATTGGTTTGCGCAAAAGTTATAGCGGCTACAAACTATGTTATATTATTTATTTTTTTTTACTAGTAATGGCAGCGATCAGTGACTATTAGCGGGGCTGAGGACAAATTGGACTTTTTGCGGACCAGTGACATCAATACAGAGATCAGTGCTAAAAAAATATGCAGTTACTGTACTAATGACACTGGCAGGGAAGAGGTTAACCACTTGCCTACTGTGCACTTAAACCCCCTTCCCATCCAGACCAATTTTTAGCTTTCAGCGCTCTCACACTTTGACTGACAATTGCGCGGTCATGCTACACTGTACCCATATGAAATTTTTATCATTTTTTTCACACAAATTTCTTTTGGTGGTATTTAATCATCTCTGGGTTTTTTATTTTTTACAAAAAAAAAGAAAAAAGACAGAAAAATTTGAAAAAAAAAAAGTTTTTCTTATTTTCTGCGAGTAAATTTTGAAAATAAATACATTTTTCTCCTTCACTGATGTGCGCTGATGAGGCGGCACTGATGGGCACTGATAGGCTGCACTGATAGGCACTGATGAGGTGGCACTTATGTGCACTGATGAGGTGGCACTTATGGGCACTGATGAGGAGGTACTAATATGCCGCACTGATGAGCACTGATAGGCGGCACTGATAGGCGGCACTGATAGGCGGCACTGATGAGCACTGATAGGCGGCACTGATGAGCACTGATAGGCGGCACTGCTGGGTACTGAGAGGTGGCACTGCTGGGAACTGAGAGGCGGCACTGACGGGCGGCACTGATGGGCACTGATAGGCGGCACTGATTTGCACTGGCGGATGGCACTGATGGACACTGATGGGTGGCACTGATGAGCACTGATGGGCGGCACTGATGAGCACTGATGGGCAGCACCATCAGTGCCCACACTCAGTGCCCATAGTGCTGCCAGTCAGTGCTCATCAGTGCCTAGATGAGCAGGCACTGATGGGCACTGACTGGCAGCACTATGGGCACTGATTGTGGGCACTGATGGGGGGCACTGATGACGGGCACTGTGGGCACTGATGGGGGGCAATTTGTGTATGTTTTTTACCTTTTGTAATCAGGGCACTGGTGATCGGTGCCCTGATTACATTCTTCTGTGTCCCCGGCGGCTGATCGGCTCTCCTCCTTCCTCACACTGCAGTTTCCGTGTGAGGAAGGAGTGCTGGCGATGAGAGATGATCTCATATGTTTACATATGAGATCATCTCTCATTGGACGGTCCGATCACGTGGTGAATGGCCGCTGTGATTGGCCATTCACCACGATCTGTGATCGGCTGTGTCCAAAGGACACGGCTGACACAGATTTTCCCCGATACGCGCTCGCGGGAGCGCGCAGGGAGCCTGTTTCTGGGAGGCCGTTTAAAGACGGCCTCCCGAAAATGTGAGTCCGCGCTGCAGCCGTACATAGGCTATAGCGCGGACTGGAAGTAGTTAAAGTATAACTAAAGGCAAAACTTTTTTTTTACTTTTGGATAGAATGGAGAGAGATTAGAACCCCTGTCAGTTGTTATTGTTGTCTGTGTCCCTGATAGGGGGATTCACCCTCCCCATCTGTCCTGTTTACCATTATCATTGAAACTGAAAGTATAAAATTTAAAAAAATCCCAAATTTTGGGCTGTCCCCAGAAAAGTAATAGAGGGGAAATCTTCCATTGGAGACACTAGTTCTGGTGACCTGGGGATCCCCAGGAAATTCCCTTAATTTGCAGGGATTTCCTCTCACTTCCTGTTTGGCTATGGGACAGGAAGTGAATGGAAATCTCCAAAATGGGACAAAGATGGCGAAAAAATCTGACAGGGGTAATAAGCCGCCCTTGCTCTTTCTAAAAGAAAAAAAAAAAACGTTTTTCCTATAGTTCTACTTTAGGGGCGATCAAAGGGTAAACTGTGATCCCTGGGAGTGATTAATAACTGTGGGGGATGCTTTGACTGGGGGAATGTAAAGATCCGTGTTCCTGCTTAGCAGGAACACAGGATCAGATCGTTCCCCTCTTGCAGAACGGCGGTCAGCCTTGTTTACATAGGCAGACCGCCGTTCTGTCTTTCTCCTGAACGATCTGCAAGTCCTGGTGGACATTGCATCCGCCGGACCCGCTGATTGGCTCCTGCTGTGTCCAATTTCAGCGCGAGCGGGTCTCCAGTGGCGTGCGCGTGCGCCCCAGACCCGTAAGTCTCCAAACACATACTAGGTAAGTGATCTGGCACAGAGCGGCTGCCCTACCGCAGTATATCTGCGTGGGGCGGTCGCTAAGCGAATAATGTGCATGTGGAGGGAGGACAGGTCCCTACATACTAAAAAGTGGACCCTTCAGTCTTCCACAGTTGTAGATACTTCTCCTGTACTGAAAATGTTTACTCTGATTTCACTGCACACTCATAGTTGCCAACATTTGAAAAAAATTTCCAGGGACACTTTGCAGCGCAGCTATCAATTACTTACCACACCCACTTCCCTGAAGCTCCGCCCACTCCGCATAATTAATCTCCGCCTACTTATCAGATTATAGGGTCTACTTCATAAAGAGAGAATTACAGGAAATTGAAAAGGGAATTGAAAACTTGAGGCCAAAGAAACAGAGTTGGAATAATTCTCCCATTCAGCTGCACTACTTCTGTCTAAAGTTTAACATTCTCATCACAATTCCCTGCAATTCTAAAGTGTGAAATGTGCTCAGGTGTGACCATAGAAAAAATGGAATATGGAAATATAAATAAATTGCAAAGTGTAAATAAGTATGTTTATACTATCTGGTATAATTAGGTTTTATTGTACTTATTTACACCTAATACTTTATTTAGATTTACATATTACATTTTTTGTATGGTCACACCTGAGCACATTTCACACTTTATTCACCTGTCTTTGAATTCAGCCCTCTGCAGGGTGATAATTTTCATTTACATAAAACAATGTAGCATCCTTTCCTTCCTAACACATTACCCAGTCCATACCAGTATAGACCCTAACACATTACCCAGTCCATACCAGTATAGATCCTAACACATTACCCAGTCCATACCATCCTCACACATTACCCAGTCCATACCAGTATAGATCCTAACACATTACCCAGTCCATACCAGTATAGATCCTAACACATTACCCAGTCCAGTCCATACCGGTATAGATCCTAACACATTCCCCAGTTTATACCAGTATAGATCCTAACACATTACCCAGTCCATATTATCCTAACCAAGTCCATACCAGTATAGATATCCAGCATGAGATTTTTCCCATTGAGGATTGAGGTCTGTTTTCATTTTTTTGAGCAATATATATATATATATATATATATATATATATATATATATATATATATGCACACACATACACATACACTGATATGTACACACATTTATCTAGAGCTAGAAAACTATATATATGTATCAATTTACAGGTGTATAAATTATATTTATAAAAAAACATTATTGATAGTAGTAATTAATGGAGTGTGAGGCCTCCAGCTTGTCGGAAGGTGCTCTGCCTCCCCCTGCTGGCGGATTTTGGAAAGTGCACCATGCTGACACCCTGCCTTCGGTGACACGTTAAATTTGCGACAGGCGGGAAGAGTGAGCGGGCAGAGAGAGAGACAACCTGCTGCCAGAACTACAACTCCTAGCTGGGGTGAGAGCGACACTGTGTGGCACAAAATAAAAAAAATATATATATTTTTTTTAAATGATTTACATTGTCCCTGATTAAAAGGGACAATGTAAAATACCCGGGACAGGCTCCTATTTGCCGGGATTGTCCCAGGAAAAACGGGACAGTTGGCAGGTATGCACACTTTGAGCTTTTCACATGCTTTAAAAGCTGCCGCCAATAAATAAGAGTCTTGGGTGCAGGCTAATGCCCTGCTTGAGGACTGCCTAGAACAGGGGTAGGCAAGCTTAGAGGAATGGAGATCTACTGAGCAACACTGATCAAGTCAAAGATCACTGGACATAGTGTCCTTAGGGCCAGTTCACACCAGAATGCGGTGCCATTAGGGCATGTTCCATGTGTGTTACCTGCACCGTGTTAGAAATGCACTGCCTTTGTGATCCACTGCGGGTAATAATACATTTTTAACCCCAAACGTAAATCACAAATGCAGTGTGTTTGTGGATACAAGACTACATGGTTCTGCAGTATCATGCATTTTTGAAAGTAATGCATGCACCACTTTTTTTGCAGTGTCGTGCGATTTGCGGCCGGATTTACATCTCAGAAGGCTATAGGAAGGAAACTCTGAAGCCCCCCCCCCACCCCCCAACAAAAAAAAAAAAAAAAAACGAAATAAAAGACAGTAAGACCAACCTTTTTTATTATAAAATATTTTTACTCAGAACAAAGTAAAAAAAGCATTACAAGAGAATGCAGGGTTTAGGAGTGCGTTATCATAGCTCCCAAATGTCCTGATTTAAAGGGATTGTCCCTGATTTGGAACAATGTCCCTCTGTCCCTCTTTCCTCCTCCTTTGTCCCTCATTTTGTTCTGATCTACACTTTATTACCAAAAGTGTTGGGACACCTGCCTTTACACACACATGAACTTTAATGGCATCCCAGTTACATAGTTACATAGTTACATAGTTAGTGAGGCTGAAAAAAGACACAAGTCCATCCAGTTCAACCTATGATGTGTGTGTGTGTTTGCTTTTAACCGTACATTGTATACCCCTGTATGTTGTGGTCTTTAAGGTGTCCATCCAATAGTTTTTTGAAACTATCAAGGCTCCCCGCTGATACGACTGCTTGCGGAAGAGAATTCCACATCCTTACCGCTCTTACAGTGAAGAACCCCTTACGCACTTTAAGGTTAAACCGCCTTTCCTCAAGTTTTAGTGAGTGGCCACGTGTCTTATTGTATTCCCTTACTCTGAATAGTTTGTTCCTTATGCTAGGGTCGCCAGTACAGTATTTGTACATTGATATCATATCCCCCCTCAATCGTCTCTTCTCCAGAGAGAATAAGTTCAGTGCTTGTAGTCTTTCCTCATAGCTGATGTTCTCCATTCCCCTAATTATTTTTGTTGCCCTTCTCTGGACTTTCTCCAGTTCCAGCACATCCTTCCTGAGGACCGGTGCCCAGAACTGGACAGCATACTCCAGATGTGGCCGGACCAGAGTTTTGTAGAGTGGAAGAATAATCTCTTTATTTCTGGAATGAATCCCCTTTTTTATACAACCCAGTATTCTGTTGGCTTTGCTTGCAGCGGCTTGGCATTGCATGCCACTTCCAAGCCTGTTGTCTACCAGTACCCCCAGGTCCCTTTCCATCCTAGACTCACCCAGAGGTTCCCCCCCTAGTGAGTAGCTTGCTTTCTGGTTTCTGGCCCCCAAGTGCATTACTTTACATTTTTCTACATTAAATCTCATCTGCCATGTAGTTGCCCACCCCGTTATTTTGTTCAGGTCTGCTTGCAAGATTTCCACATCCTGCATAGAAGATATTGGCAAGCCTAATTTAGTATCATCTGCAAATACTGAGATTGTACTAGATATCCCCTCCTCTAGATCATTTATGAATAAATTAAACAGGATTGGTCCCAGGACAGAACCCTGGGGGACCCCACTTTCCACACCCGCCCAATCAGAGTACTCCCCATTAATCACCACCCTCTGGACTCTCCCCTGGAGCCAGTTCTCTATCCAGGTACTCACCTTATGATCCATACCTACCTTCCTTAGTTTGTACAGTAAGCGTTTGTGGGGAACGGTGTCAAAGGCCTTTGCAAAGTCCAGATGCACCACATCCACAGGCTTACCTTTATCTAAGTGGCAGCTCACTTCATCGTAGAAGGTTAATAGATTGGTTTGGCATGAACGATTTTTCATGAATCCATGCTGATTACTACTTATAATACCGTTTTCATTACTAAAGTCTTGTATGTGGTCCCTTATCATCCCCTCCAAAATTTTGCAGACTACTGATGTTAGGCTGACCGGCCTATAGTTACCCGGGATATATCTCGGCCCCTTTTTAAATATTGGTACCACGTTGGCTTTTTTCCAATCAGCTGGCACCATACCTGTCTGTAAACTATCCTTAAAGATCAAGAATAATGGTCTGGCAATCACCTGGCTGAGCTCATTAAGAACCCTTGGGTGCAAGCCATCCGGTCCCGGGGATTTATTTATGTTAAGTTTCTCTAGTTTAGCTCTAAGTCTATCCTCTGTTAGCCATGGCGGCACTTCCTGAGGTGTATTATTTAGTTCGGCCTTACAAGCTGGGTTAGTGTAGCCCCCCGATTCCTTTGTGAAGACTGAAGAAAAGAAATTATTTAACACTTCCACCTTTTCTCTGTCCTCAGTGGCCATTTTTCCTTTATCATCTTTTATGGGGCCAATGTGTTCTGGCCTCGCTTTCTTACTGTTTATATACTTAAAGAACTTCTTGGGGTTCTTTTTACTCTCCTCCGCTATATGTCTCTCGTGTTCTATTTTAGCCGCCCTGATTTCATCTTTACATTTCTTATTACACTCTTTGTAGTGCTTAAATGCTGCCAATGACCCCTCAGTCTTGTATTTTTTTACGGCCTTTTCTTTAGCTCTAATATACATTTTTATGTTGGAGTTTAGCCACCCAGGGTTTAGTTTTGCTCTTTTAAATTTATTTCCCTGTGGAATGCACTGGCCCACCCCCTTGTTAAGTATGCTCTTGAAGCACTCCCATGTCTTAGTCTGTAGGGTTCAATATAGAGTTGGCCCACCCTTTGCAGCTATAACAGGTCGCAGCCTCCGCTCTAATTCATCTCAAAGGTATTTTATCAGGTTAAGGTCAGGACTTTGTGCACTGGTCCAAATCATTTGGTGGAGGGGGATTATGGTGTGGGGTTGTTTTTCAGGGGTTGGGTTTAGCCCCTTAGTTCCAGTGAAGGGGACTCTTAAGGCGTCAGCATACTAAGACATTTTGGACAATTTCATGCTCCCAACTTTGTGGGAACAGTTTGGGGATGGCCCCTTCCTGTTCCAACATGACTGCACAAAGCAAAGTCCATAAAGACATTGATAAACGAGTTTGAGGTGGAGGAACTTGATTGTCCTGCACAAAGTCCTAACCTTAAGCCGATATAACACCCTTGGAATGAATTAGAGCGGAGACTGCGAGCCAGGCCTTCTTGTCCACATCAATACCTGGCCTTAAAAATGCGCTTCTGGAAGAATAGTCAAACATTCTGTAGACACTCATAAACCTTGTGGACAGCCTTCCCAGAAGAGTTGAAGTTGTTATAGCTGCAAAGGGTGGGCCAACTCAATATTGAACCCTATGGACTAAGACTGGGATGCATTAAAGTTCATGTATGAAAAGGCAGGCGTTCTAATACCTTTGAAAGTATAGTGTATCTCCTGTGCAGAAAATGCTTACTACGATTTCCCTGCATACTGTAAGCTTCTCACGTGCTTTAAAAGCTGCCATCAGCCAGATAGAGTCTTGGGTGCAGTATAATGCCCCTCTTGAGGACTGGCTAGAACCTCTGTTGCTCACACTGCTCTTTTAAAGGGGAGCCCCACCCAAAAGGGGAAGCTTTGCTTGTCTGCCTCCTCCTCCCCTGGTTTCGACAGGTCCCTGCCTTCACTTCCAGCTAAATTCACCACGGCTAAGTTAGCCAAAAGTTTGGCCTCTCCCCCCCCCCCCCCCCGCCGCAGTAGGCCAATTTATGGAGAACAGCGCGATTTGTGCATGCGCAGTATGGACCAGAGACTTCACTGCTGGTTTCCTTTTGTTGAGATTGCGGCTCCAGCATTTGTAGCTGCTGACTTTTATTTTTGGAGGGGGAGGGGGGGGGGCGGAACTCTACTTTTAAAGACCAAGCCATTTTTTGCAATTTAGCGCTGCATTATGTTAACAGACAATTGCGCAGTCGTGCAACACTGTACCTAAATCAAATTGATGTCCTTTATTTTCCACAAATAGAGCTTTCTTTTGGTGGTATTTTATCTCCTCTTCGATTTTTATTTTTTGCACTATAAACAAAAATAGAGCAACAATTTGGAAAAAAAAAAACAATATTTTTCACATTCTGCTATATAACATTCCCAAAAAAAATTTAAATATCAACATTTTTTAACATTTTAGGCCAATTTGTATTCTGCTACATATTTTTGGTAAAAAAAAATCACAATAAGCGTATTTTGATTGGTTTGCGCAAAAGTTATTGCGTCTACTAACTACGGGAAAGATTTATGTCATTTTTATTGTTTTTTTTTTACTAGTAATAGCGGCAATTTGCAATTTTTAGCGGGACTGCGACATTGCGGCGGACAGATCGGACACCTAACTGACATTTTTTACACTTTTGGGAGGACCAGTGACATTACTACAGTAATCAGTGCTAAAAATATGCACTGTTACTGTAATGATGACACTGGCAGGAAAGGGGTTAACACAGTGGGTGATCAAGAGGTTAAATGTGTACTTAGGGGAGTGTTTCTAACTGTATGCGGGCGTGGCTTGTGAAATTATCACAGAGACTTGTGATCCTATATAGGAGGATCACAGGCGCTCTGTGATCATTCCAGAGAGAAGAACGGCCAGCTGTGTTTACAACAGCTGACCATCCTTCTCTCTCAGAGGGGAGGGATTGCGGGTGGCAGGCGTCAATCTGACCCACCTGCCCGGTGTATCGGAGTCCCCTAGCTGCAGGCGCACGATCGATGTAGAGCTACGTCAGTTTGCGCAGGAGGGGCTGCCTGCCGCAGTAAAACTGCGGCGGGCGGTCGGGAAGTAGTTAAAGTGGATTTAAACTTTCCTATCATTTTTAGCCCAGGAAGCTGCCATGTTAGCCTCTGTTTGATCTGCAACTGCTATGGTGCTGCACGTGTGATCAATTATGACATCAGTAATTAGATGATTTGACAGTTTGGATGAGAGCACAAGCACATATGACAGCTAGCATTCCTGGCATTCCCATTACATTAATGGATTTAGTTCCGCTTTAAACCTGCTGTCCTCACCTTCAGCTTCATAGAAGCCTGGGTTTTCCATTACTGTATGCTCCCTGTCCTCAATGCCGCAGCAGAAGTGCCACACTTACATGAGAGTTACACAGTTACATAGTTAGTATACATCCTAGTATACATCCCAGTATACAGTTAGTAGACATCCAGTTCAACTAATAAAAGGGGGAGGGGGAAATCCAGAGGAAGACAAAAAAAAAAAAAAACAGCAAAGCATGATTCAATTTGCTCTAGCAGGGGAAAAATTGCTTTCTGATCCCCCGAGAGGCAATCAAATATTCCCTGGATCAACTTTACCTATAAATGTTAGTGTACAGTTATATTATGTAAATTTATAATCCAGGCGTTTTTAAAGCAATCTACTGAGCTGGCCAGAACCAGCTCTTGAAGGAGTCTATTCCACATATTCACAGCTCTTACTGTGAAGAAACATTTCCGTATTTGGAGATGAAATCTCTTTTCCTCCAGACGTAAAGAGTGCCCCCTTGTCCTCTGTAATTACCTTAAAGTGAATAACTCAACACCAAGTTCACTTAATGGACCCCTTATGTACTTACACATGTTGATCATATCTCTCCTTATTCTCCTCTTCTGAAGAGAGAATACATTCAGTTCCTCTAACCTATCCTCATATCTGAACTCCTCAATGCCTCTTATCAGTTTGGTTGCCCTTCTCTGCACTTTCTCCAGTTCCCCGATATCCTTTTTGAGAACTAGTGCCCAAAACTGAACTGCATATTCCAGATGAGGTCTTACTAATGATTCATACAGGGGCAAAATTATATCTTTTTCTCTGGAGTTCATAACTCTCTTAATACAAGAAAGGACTTTGCTCACTTTGGAAACCGCAGCTTGGCATTGCATGCTATTATTAGGCCCATGATTTACCAAAACCCCCAGATCCTTCTCCACCATTGATTCCCCAGTTGTACTCCCCCTAGTATGTATGATGCATGCAAATTCTTAGCCCCCAAGTGCATAACTTTATATTTATCAACATTAAACCTCCTCTGCCACATAGTTTTCCCAATCGAACAGTGCATTGAGGATGTGGAGCCCTACACCTGATCTAGGAGGTGCTGGGGTGTTAGTTGTGCCCCCCCAGGCCTTCCCCCCATAAACATTATACCTGGCCCGCTAAGCTCTCTATCATCGCACTTCAGACAGCGACAAGGGGGGCAGGCTTGCACTGAACTACCAAAGTGACCAGTGTAGTGAAAGCACGTCAGAAGAAATGACAGCTGCAGAGATCCAGGACGAGGTGCGAGCTGTTCTCTCCTCATTCCTGTCAGAACAGTGATCCTCCATACAGAAGATGACAAGGGATCACTCTCAGATCAGACTATGCACAGGTTGTACCCACCCCTACTGAGTCCTGCTGCTGGGAGGTGGGCAGTGCTTAGGGAAGTTAAGCAGGTAATCAGGCTATGTATAGTCCAATCTGAGAGCGATGCTGGGCCATCTGTTCAATGGGGGATCACTGACAGGAGGGGAAGAGCACAACACAGTCCACCTCTTCCTGGCTCTGATTTCCCAACTGTTTGAGATGGGGAGCTATTTGTGCTGGGACAAGTAATTGGGGGAGTGGTTGAGCTAAGAGGGTGTTGTTTCTGGATGAGAAATAGTGTTGAGAGGGGAGATTGATCTACAAGGGGGATCAGGGATTTGTGCTGGGAGGAGAGATTTGGGGGTCGGAATTTGTGCTGATAGGGGAGATTTGGGGGAGGGGGATTTGTGGGTGAGGATCTGTGCTAGCATGGGAAATATGAAGGGAAAGAGGATGTGTGCTAGGAAGCAGAAATCGAGCCAGTAGGTGGGATTGGGTGGCACAGATTGGTGCTGAGAGGGGAGATTTGTACTGGGAGGAGGGGAATTATTGCATTTTTTTTTGGGGGGGGGGGGGATTCCGTCTTGAAGAGGGAATTTATGCTGGGGGGGGGGTGAATGTGCTGATCAGTGCTATGGCCTTGTCCCAGCACTGCCTGCACTTAACACAGGGCACTCAACAGATCTCCTCCTCCCCACACAGTACATAGCTGAGATCATATTCCTTTACAGACACTGCCTCAATCTGCGCAGTATGTAGCTAGCTGCTATGCCCCAGTTCTGACCTGTGAAACTCTCAAACTAGAATGGCAGAACTTCTGCAGTAACCAGCTACACACTGTGCAGATCAAGCCTGTATCTGTAAGGGAATCTGATCTCAGCTATGTGCTGTGTGGGGAGGAGGAGGTCTGCTGAGTGCCCAGGCTGTGTGCAGTGGGAGCATGGAAGGAGGTGCTCTAACGAAAATCCTGCCAGCAGTGATCCTGTCCTCTTCTCTGCTGACCCCAGGCCTCTACCCTGCTAACTCCCTGTATCCTGCCCTGCTGACCCCTGTGCTCTGCCTTACTGACCTATGTCTTCTGCCCTGATAACCCTTGTCCTCCACCCTGCTGAACACTGTCCTACTGGCTCTTGTACACTCTCCTGTTGACCTCCCATCCTCTGCCCTACTGACCATCTGTAGACTGCCCTACTGACCCTTGTACACTCCCCTACTAATGTCTCATCCTCTACCCTGCCCTGTACAATGACCTGCTGCCCCACTGCACACTGCCCTGCTGCCCCCTGTCCTTTGCCCTACTAAGCCCTGTACACTCCCCTGATAACCCCTGTAAATTGTCCTACAAACTAATGGCCTCTGTACACTGCCCTGCAAACTGCTGACCTATTCTTCATCCTGCTGACCCTGTACACTGCCCTACTGACTCCTATACTATATACATCCTATACTATCCTATATACACTGCCCTCGCATCCTCTGCCCCCCTAAAATTTTTTACTGCACCCTCATATCAGACAGGCTAAAACTGGTCCAGGTTTTAATGAGGTATAATAGGCATAAAAATTAATTGCCTTTTATTTTATCTATAGGGATAAAGGGATTCTGTGAACATATGTAATAATTGAAGTGAAATGGTTTTTGTAAAAAGTTTTTTTTATTTTAAAGGATACAGCGGTGTGCTGTAAATCAGACGCCAGCTTAAGGGTAACAGGAAAATTATGCACCCCATGCTAAAAAAAATTAAATAAATAAAAAAATTAAAAAAAAAGAAACATATGAAAACTTAAAAAATACCACCTCTGAAGCAAAAGCAGCAAAAAAAGTGTATAACCTAAAGGCCCTAATAACATGAAATATTTACAATATATCCTAAAAAAAACAACCTCCTGAAACAGTAAAGAAAGAGAAAAGCGCTCTAAGTGCAGACAGTCTTTATTGATAACAAGGCATAAGTAGTATAAAACTCACTAGAGACCAAGATAATGGAGCTGTATCACATCACGGACATGAGAAGATCCTCTGGGGGGTGCCATCCATTCGTGTGTAGCGGTCTGTAGCTTGATCGCCGGTCACAGGAGAGAAGGAAGCCGGCTACCTCCTGCAGCAGTCGGCGGTCAGCATCTAAGGCAGCAGCAACGATGTACGGTGGAGGATAGGAATCGGCCCCGTCACCAGGGAATGTAAGGTATGTGGAATATGCACGGTATGCACGACGCGTTTCTGAGCATGCGCCGGGTCACGTACGGCCTTGCGCGCTCTTTCTTCAGGTGCAGCAATTTTATGGTATTTCTCCCATTTTTGTTTTTTACAGTCTCCATTCCCCATCCTTCCCTTCCCCTCCCCCCTCCCCCCTGCCTTTCCAATCTATTTACCCTTCATGTGCTGGAGGTTTTGTTAACGCTCCAATATTGTTGTTTTTTTCTACCTCCTAAAACAGTAGCCATTTTTTTTTTAAACTGTCTTTTTTATTTATTTAAGAAACAGAACATAGGAAGAGAAAGCCACAATATATGTCAAGTGAAAAAAGATCACAGTTATACAACCCTTCCTAAAAAAAAAAGTAAGAATGTACATTCCAAAATGTCTTTCAAAACTCAACTGGAAGACTGGTAAACATTAGGCCATGATAACCAGGCAGCATTATATGGTGACATAACATGACCTAGAAAGTGATGGAAGTACAGAGACAAGTGACTTAGTAAAAAATGGCAGGTTGAGTTGAAGGCAACATTATATAAGATGTTTAGCAGGAATGAGAGTGGATGTACAGAAAATAAGGGTAAAAGGTGGAGAGGAAGAAAGAGGACAAAAAAGGGGCATGATGGTATCCTAAAATAGGAACCACATCTCCATCACTTAATCCTGGAGCAGAAAAAGATCATTTTTTTTTTTTTTAAGATGAGCCTTGAGTAGCAAAAAATTTTTTCAATGGATGGGACAGCAGCTAAAAGAAACCAAAATTTAAACTAAAGACACAAAAAGCCCAAAATAATATGAAGAAAAAAGCAGTAATTGGGTTAAAACCCCCAAAAAGCTATCAATCATAATAAAAAAAAAGTTTCTTAACTGACCCAAATCTCACCCTTTGCAGTTTTTCAGGTTTCCCTATACTTTCCCCATAGCAGTTTTCAATACACTGACATTGTGGCTGCTCCATGCCCTGCTGTTATAGTAAGGGGACTGACCTATTCAAAAGCTCCTTTATTGGCCCTTGGAAGCCTGCTGGTTATAGATCAATGGCCATGCAGTCCATTGCTGTTTACAAAAATTCCCCTTGGTGAATCTGCACATAAATTTGCTAGGACCATAAATCTTGAACCCGTGGGATTAGCCTCAAACACATAGTAGCAGCAAATCTGAACCTCATTGTTAATTTGGTGCTGTTACATTGGCAACGTTTATTTAGGAAGCACGTGAGTACAGTGGCGGTAGTAAAGAAGTATGCGTGTGCAGAGGGAGGTAATTGAAGAAGCTGTGGGTGCAGTAGCAGTCAGTGAAGTGTATGGGAACAGTTGATAAAAGTGTTGAAGTGTGTGGAAGCAGGGTCGTTCTCTAGAGAAATGCAGTGCGCCATTAGTTTGGGGGTCAGCCGATAAGTGCATGTCAGCGAGGTTTAGTTGCATAGTTGCAGTACTCATCGGTAAAGAACTGCACATTGTAGCAGTGGTGGTCAACGGAAAAGTGTGTCAACCTACCATCAGTCCATTAACTGTGCAGCGGCATTTCTGGTATGTGGGGTAGTGCATAAGAGTGTGTATTTAATTTCTTGCTGGGTCAGGGCTGAGTCATCCGGAAGTGACTTCAGCAAAACATGTCCCCAGTGTGGTGTCAGTAGCAGAGCTTCTCTATGTAGGCAGTGTCAAGCAGGTCAGTGTGTCCTTGGCAATATGGCAGCATGCAGTGCAACAGATAGGAATAATCCACCATGTTTATCTTCCCATACTTGTTGCTTTTTGTTGTTGTAGGCAGCCGAAAGTCACAAGGACCTCTGCCACTCTGATTGTCCCAAAGGTGAGAAGTAGATTAGAGCAAGTTCTTGCTGTTACTTCTTTAGCTTTTATCTTAAAGTAATACAGGAATTCTACTTATTAAACGATTGGTCTTCACTTTTTGGAAGAATACTGTAAGTCTGTATGTGCAAAACATCCATCCTTTAATTTCTAACTACAGATGCTTACACATTTGGATTTTTTTGCCTCCACATGTGCAGGTACCTGAAATTATGAACCACTTCTGGAACCGTTGCATGGCAACAAAGGAAAGGTACAATCAGTCTGGTTGAGAAGAAAATTGACACCGATCTAATATGAGCAATGTATTCCTGATATGCTCATCCCCACCCCAACCCATAGACATAGAAGCTAGAATGTAATATTTTCCTGTGGTATTTTATTTCCTTGGCATATGAAAAAAGAATACAAGAGAAATGCTTGGACATCAACACTTAAGTTTCAACATACAGAACCAAAATATCTCCATCCCCACTATGACAAATATTAGGATTGTGCACATACCCAATTGTGGTATGATAAGTTATAAAACTAAAAAAGGAAGGGAAATGGCGCTGCCTGGAAATAGGTGGAATATATTAAATATAATAAATATATGTATGTGTTGACTGATAGTGCAACTCTATCAATAATATAAATCAATAGACATATAATAAATCAATAAAATTATAAACCATAGACTCTAAATAGTTCATACATATGAAGTGACTAGTATAAATCAATAAATAATATAAACATTTACTCTAAGCATACCATATATGCATAGATAAAGTGATTGAGTGATGTGATCTAGGCCCAGTGGCTGGCCTAGTAAGGTGACTGAGTGATAAATATTGCAATCAAATAAATATTAATCACATAAACATACATATAAAAAATGTGCTGATAACGAATAAATACGAAAAAAATCTGTGTAATATATAATAATTTGTAATTAGTGCTCAGTGCAATTGGAAGTTGAAAAAATCTTGAATATTATAAAGTGACCAGTGCTGGGTGGGGTCTAAGGAGTGTTAGAACCAGTATAACCATAAGTAATATAAAGTGACCTGTGCAAAATGAACATTAGTGGTGTCATATGACAAAGATATTGATAAATATATTGCACAATATAGTCCCAGGTATTAGGTGTATTAGAAATAATAGTCCGTATCTAGAAGTGGAGAAATCTTCGTATGGTGCTCCAGCTCCACTCACCGGAGTGCCTAACCCCACACAGGGGTGTTAATAACTGTAACCACAGTGGGGGATGGTCTTCCTGGAGGTCCCAAGTAATCCTGAATCCCTGTATCCTTGTAAATGATAACCGGGGGGGGGGGGGGGGGTTATGTATATCCTCGACTTAGTGTTTTATAACAGGTGTAACTCCAGCCGCGGTATACAGGGAATAAACAAGGGGGGGGGGACACATAGCGTAATCCTGTTTGTATAAGGTTTTATTCTGTATATAACATAGGGTACTCACATATAGTTAGGCGATATACAACATGTAAAAAGGGGTACGTCTAGTGTTCCAACGGCTCTCGTAGGTGCCGGAACGCTCTGCGTTCCACGGAGTATCCGGAATATTAAGTGACGTAATCACGCCCATAATATATGATATATGATAAATTGTCTACCACAAAGTCCCACTTGAGGATCTCGTGCATCTACTGGATTGACTATTTTTCTTATTTAGTCCACGTAAAAAGCAATGACGTGATTAAGTGATTCAGCTATAATGTTGGTCATACAGTATATGTAATATATCACAAAACTAAGCATACCTCTAAGCTCAGATTGCAGCATCTAAGATCTAGGAGCTTCTAATTTAGAAGTTACTTGACTTGGTAGCCATAGTGTTCTGGTTCTTTGTATCATGACTTGATGTTTATGAAAGATGGTTAAGTACCTTGGAGTCCTGATGTAATTGTTAAATTGCATTTGTTATTTCATCTTTTTTTGTGTGACTAAGAAAGGGAATCACCCATGTTTACAGTTGGTTTCTAGTCAAAGCAAAGTGGAGCTTAATAACTGGCTCGTGGATAGCTAAACACATGATCCTGCACCATTATGATGTGTATGTTTTGAATTCTTTTCAAGTAAGCTGGGGACTGGGGATTGTCTGATACAACTCCTCTGGAATGTTATGTATAGAAAAAAAATCCTTATTTTTCAGGGACAGTGGATTTCCACATGTTTTTGATCAAAAAGTCCACAGCCAGAATATAGTTTGCACTGTTTTGCCATAGTTACGAGGATAATACATACAGTGCAGTATGTAATCACAGGTTCCCTTAAATTAAATGCACAAGGCTGCAAGAAAAATTAACATTTACATACCATTTGCAACGTCTGATTTTTTGTGAAGAGCATTAGGAGCCATTGCAATTCCACACTCCTCAGTCACCTAGAGTGTGTGTTAGCATGTCCCTACGTCATCTAGAGTGTGTGTTAGCATGTCCCTACGTCATCTACGTCATCTCAATGCCATAGGGGTCATTGAGTGAAACCACAGCACCTAGTGGGAAGCGTCAGACTTAGATATGCCAGCAACAGCACATGAAGCTCCTCAAGAAGGTGAATACACCAGTTGCTACAAAGGTGGGTATTCTAAGTGGATCACCCATGAAAATAGAAGGTCTACATTAGTGATACCCCCCCCCCCCACCCCAAATACAAATAGGCAGAAAATCCTGTAAAAAGTTAAAAGAAAAAAAGTGAACTCATCCCAGGCTTCCAATGCTTTAGGGAGGCATGACTGACATGCCTCACCACCGATTTCCATGAGAATGTCTTCTGATGCTTCTGGGAGGCATGGTTTACATGCCTCACCGCTGTCTTCCACAATAATAGGCTAGAGGGTTTTTTTTTTTTACAGGAATATTAAGCTATTGGTATGTGGGGGCTATCAGCAGACATGGGAGTAAGTCACACATGTGCAAGTCACAAGCAAGTCTCAAGTCTTAACCTTCAAGTCTCAAGCAAGTCCCAAGTTACTGTGGCAAAAAGCAAGCAAGTCAAGTCGAGTCCCTGTTAGAAGTCAAGCAAGTCAAGTCAAGTCATTTATTTTGGTCAAGTCACAAATCAAGTCAAAATACTGACCTACCTCAATGTTCACCTTTAAATCAGTTAAAAGTCAGTGATCAGGAAAGGTTTTGTTTTATTTTCAACATTACCAAAACTGCTAAGTTCTTTTTTTCTTGGCATATTAAAGAAACACTTTGAATGCCCAAACAGCTCAAAATCCTTCGTCCGGTCATGTTTCAACACCACAGTCACTAAAAACATGTTAAGTATTTCCATTGTTAAACAGCCAGTGTCCTAAAAATCAGAACACACTGAGATGTTTTAAGTGACTGTGGTGTCAGAAACATAACAGGCACATTACTTTTGCTTTAACACATCTTGAGAAAATGCAAATATTTAATAACTTAAAAAAGTAAAGTCATTTCGAGTCATATGTCTTAAGTCAAAGTCAAGTCTCAAGTCATTAATACCAAGTCAAAGTCAAGTCGAGTCTTTTATTAATTTTAGTCAAGCAAGTCTCAAGTCCTAAAAATGGTGACTTAAGTCTGACTTAAGTCAAGTCATGTGACTCGAGTCCCCCACCCCTGGCTATCAGTAAAGCAGATCTAGATCTACCATTTCAATGGAAGGTACATTGCAATTTATTATATCTTACAGGGTAGCTTGGTTTCATATATACGGTAAATATTTAAAACATGACAATTGATTTCCACTACGGGTTATCCAAAGAAACAGCACAGCAGTGTCTTTTTTTTTCCTTTAGAAAAAGTCACAGGAAGTGACAAAACATGTCGGAGCAAGAGCTTAGTGAGGTCATCATGCCACTAGGAAGGAGCTACCTGGATACAAGTGTATGGTGATGCTGTGGTCTTACCCTTAAGGAGACATGTACCTGTGCACTAACATTGTGAGTGTATTTTAGTATATTTTAAGGATTTATTAAATTTAAAGCAGTAAAACACTATGTGCAGCTTCTATTCCTTTTGAGTGGTATTGATGGTGGAGAGATTGCTTGGGTGATTTGAAAGCATTGACAACATTGGAGGAGAAATCTAGAGGAAATATTTGGATGTCTGGCATGACCATTAAGAGCACTTAAAGGGGAAAGCGCATGGTGACCTATATTATGTCTATGCAATAAGGTGAGAGTGAGAGTGATTGGTAGTGGTATTTACTAAAGAGTGGTCACATTGGTGAACGTGGAAACTTTTATATTGCTAATCAAGGCACTAGTCTGGAATTCACAAGCTATACTATATTTACAATATTACAGCGGTGGTGGAATTCTCTCACTTGCATACATCCAATTTATTATAATCATGTTTGAAGCATTTAGCACATTCTTTTGGTTTGGAGCTACTGATGATTCTAAATATTTGTATCGCAGCACTTTATAAGTCATTGATTTAAGGTTTGATGTGTGAACACATTTTAGTGCTTTGCAGCAACGTTAGTACAGTATATGTGGAGGAATCTTTTTTACAGTTTTTGTTGTTTGGAGAAGTTATCACACAGTGGGGGTTGCGCATAGACTTTTCATGTACAGTACAGCAGTAGCCACATGCCTTGAGGCTTGCTTTGTCTGACTGCATTTGCCAAGCGCCAAACAGCTTTCCCGAGGCCTATAAAGTAACTTTCAAACTTTGGTATGTGAATCCTAAAACAGAATTTAATGGAATTGCTGAATGTCACTTTAAACAAACTGCTTTCTGAAAGTACACTAAAAGTCCTGCATGCTGCACCTTTGGTGAACTTTCAGAAAACGCACCAAAAACGTGTAATCTAATAGAAAGTCTATGAGAGACCGAGGGTTAACCACACAAAAAAAACAGGTACACCTGCACTGCGGTATAAGAAAATATAGGAATCCAATAGATTCTAAACCTGCGCAAAATAATACCCAAAAAGCAAATATACTACAATAAAGAACTATGTGTTGTAAAGTGTAAAACACCTATACCGTAAAAAGGAACTGCACTCCTATATTATAAAATACATATCACCATAGTGAATAAACAATAGTGAATAAACAAATAAATACATCTTCATTTAAATGATAGAAAATACATAAAAAATTGTGAAGTCCATATATGATCCCACGCGTGAATAATGTCCTCAGTGAGTATAGGAAAGGTTCCTCTTCACCCGCATACAGACGCACTATGCACTCACCAGATTTAATTAACCCCTATTACAGGGAGTCAAATTAGGCATATGGGAAATCCAAGATGTCATACATGAGGTCCCAGGAATAAATCATTTATTTAAAAAAGAACCCCACGGATCTGGTGGACAGATTATTGGGTGGGGCTGGGGAAGACTGAGCTGTCATGGTACACTTGGGTGCCAATGACAATGTCAGAGGGAGATGGAGAGTTCTTAAAAAACTATTTCAGGGACTTAGGAGCTAAATTGAGGAGTAGGACCTCCAAGGTAGTATTTTTAGAAATATTACCCGTATCTGGAAGCCACACCAGCGAGGCAGTGGGAGATTAGGAAACTAAACAAGTGGTTGAGGAGCTGGTTTTGTAAGGAGGGTTTCGGGTTCCTGGAGAACTGGGCTGACTTCTCAGTCAGCTATCGGTTCTTTAGTAGGGACGGTTTGCACCTAAATGGGGAGGGTGCAGCCGTACTGGGAGAGAAGATGGTTAACAAATTAGAGGGGCTTTTAAACTAGGTGAAGAAGGTACAGATGTAGAATTAGCCAGCAGGGAGCAAGGTTCAGCGGGCAGTAATGGGGACATTAGTGGTAGGGTGTTCAGAGTTCCTAAACCCAAGGTGGGTAGGGGGATAAATCGCAAGTGCAGCCTAAAAACATCATAACGAGGATATAGTATGCAACCAGACAAAATTACGAGGTTTGTATGCCAATGCCAGAAGTCTGCCCAACACGATGGGAGAACTGGAGCTGCTAATGTATGTAGAGGATTTTGATTTTGTGGGAATTTCAGAGACTTGGTTTGACAGCTTTCACGATTGTCTGACGACCATTTAGGGGTACTCCCTATATCACAGAGATGGATAAGGTAGAAAACGGGGAGTATGTCTGTATATTAGGGAACAGGGTGCAGGGAAATATGAGGGACGATATCACAAATGTAGCTAAGGAGGAGGTAGAATCCCTATGGGTAGAACTTCAAAAGGAAGGCACTATGGGGAAAGTAATATTGGGCGTATGCTATAGGCCCCCAAAACAGAGGGAGGAGGGGAGGGGGACCTCCTATCACAGCTTGGAATGGCAGCAAGGATGGGAAATGTCATTATAATGGTGGACTTTAATTATCCAGATATAGACTGGGCAGAAGGAACCGCACATTCATCCAAGGCTCAGCAGTTTCGAAATGTTTTGCAGGGCAATTTTATGGGTCAGATGGTGAACGCACCGACAAGAAACAATGCGGTATTAGACCTACTGATTACCAACAATACAAACCTGATCACGGATATAGAAAAACAAGGTAACTTAGGAAACAGTGACCATAGGTCAATTGGTTTCAGTAAAAAATCATAGCAATAGGAAACACAAGGGTAATATAAGGACACTGAATTTCAAAAGAGCCAACTTCCCTAAACTGTGCTCTTTGCTAGACAATATCAAATGAAATAGAACCCTAGGAGTGCTTTAAGAACATACTATATAAAGGGATTGGCCAGTGCATTACAAAGGGGAATACGTTTAAAGGAGCAAAAATAAACCCTGGGTGGCTAAATTCCAACATAAAAATGCATATTAAAACTAAAGAAAAGGCCTTCAAAAAATACAAGGCTGAGGGGTCATTGGCAGCATTCCAACATTACAAAGAGTACAATAAGAAATGTAAAGGTGAAATAAAGGTGGCTTAAATAGAACACAAAAGACATATAGCGGAAGAGTGTAAAAAAAAAAAAAAAAAACCCCAAGAAATTCTTTAAATATATATATATATATATATAGTAAGAAAGCGAGACCAGAACACATTGGCCCCATAAAAGAATGGCCACAGAGGACAGAGAGAAGGCGAAAGTGCTAAATAAGTTCTTCTCTTCAGTCTTCACAAAATAATTGGGGGCTATACAAACTATTAAATTAAATAATACACCCCAGAAGGCACCCTAATGGTTAACAGAAGATAGACTTAGAACTAAACTTGAAAAACTTAACATAAATAAATCACTGGGGTCGGGTGGCTTGCCCCTGAGGGTTCTTAAAGAAGATAGCCAAACCATTGTTCTTGATCTTTATGGATAGTCTACAGATGGGTATGGTGCCAGCGTGGTACCAATATTTAAGGGCTGCGATATATCCCGGGGAACTATAGGCCGGGTAGCCTAACATCAGTAGTCTGCAAAATTTTAGAGGGGATACTAAGGGACCACATACAAGACTTTAGTAATGAAAACGGTATTATTAGTAGTAATCAGCATGGATTCACGAAAAATCGTTCTTGCCAGACTAATCTATTAACCTTTTATGAAGAAGTAAGCTGCCATCTAGATAAAGGAAGGCCTGTGGATGTGGTGTATCTGGACTTTGCAAAGGCATTTGACACAGTTCCCCACAAACGCTTACTGTACAAACTGTGGTACGTGGGTATGGACCATAGGGCGAGTACCTGGATTGAGAACTGGCTCCAGGGGCTGTTCCAGAGGGTGGTGATAAATGGGGAGTACTCAGATTGGGCAGGTGTGGAAAGTGGGATCCCCCAAGGATCGTTCCTGGGACCAATCCTGTTTAATTTATTCATAAACGACCTAGAGGATGGGATATCTAGCACAATCTCTGTATTTGCGGATGATACAAAGCTAGCCACTTTAAGACCAGGCCTATTTTTGACACTTTTTGTTTACAAGTTAAAATCAGTATTTGAAACCCCCAAACATTATATATATTTTTTTAGCAAAGACTCTGGAGAATAAAATGGCAATATTTTTTGTCGCGCGGTATTTGCGCAGCAGTCTTTTAAACGCCATTTTTTTGGAAAAATTACGAAAAATCACATTTCACTGCATTTAAAAAAAACTAAACAGTAAAGTTAGCCCATTTTTTTTGTATATTGTGAAATATGATGTCAAGCCGAGTAAATATATACCCAACATGTTATGGTTTAAAATTGCGCACCCCCGCGGAATGGCGACAAACTACGGTCAATAAAAATCTCCGTAGGCGACGCTTTAAAAAATTTTTACGGTTACCAGTTTAGAGTTAGGGTGTAGCTTTTTTTTTAAATTATTGCTCACGCTCTGACGATCGCGGTGATACCTCACATGTGTGGTTTGAACAGTGATTTAATTTGTGGTGCAACTTCTATAGTTACATAGTTACATATAGTTACATAGTATGTGAGGTTGAATAAAGACAATAGTCCATCCAGTTCAACCTGTGTAGGTGTGTGTGGCCGTAATCATCTCGCATACCCCTGAATGTTCTGATCCTTGCATTGCATACTCAGACTGGTCTGAGGTGGTAAGCGGGGTCCCCCAAGGCTCAGTCCTAGGACCAACCTTGTTCAATTTATTCATAAACAGCATTGAGGACGGGATCAGTAGTTCAATATCAGTTTTTGCAGATGACACAAAATTAGGCAGGACAATAACAGCACAGCATGAAGCAGATATCCTACAGAATGACCTGGACAAAATAACGGAGTGGGCAAAGACATGGCAAATGAGGTTTAACGTGGAGAAATGTAAGGTTTTACACTTGGGGACTAGAAACATAAAAACACAATACACGTTAGGAGGGGAACCCTTGGGAGAATCAAAAATGGAGAAGGATCTGGGAGTCTTGGTTGATGATAGACTAGGCAACAGCATGCAATGTCAAGCGGCAGCTGCCAAGGCTAGCAGAATATTAGCATGCATAAAGAAAGGGATGATAGAGATAGATAAGACTATAATCCTTCCACTTTATAAAACTCTGGTCCGACCTCATCTGGAGTATTCGGTCCAGTTCTGGTCACCAGTCCTCAGAAGGGATGTGTTGGAGCTGGAGAGAGTCCAGAGAAGGGCAACTAAAATAATTAGGGGATTGGAGGACCTTGATTATGAGGAGCGTCTGCAATCGCTTGATTTATTCTCCCTGGAGAAGAGACGCCTGAGGGGGGACATGATAGCAATTTTTAAATATCTAAATGGGGATCTAGGCTTAGAAAAAAAGCTGTTCAGTCGAAGGGATTGCATGAGAACTCGGGGGCATACAATGCGATTAGAGGAGAAGCGTTTTAACCTCAGGCAACGTGGGGGGTTCTTTACTGTTAGGGCTACAAGATTGTGGAATTCTCTACCACATGAGGTGGTTTCTGCGGGTAGTATGGTGGCTTTCAAAAGACTCTTAGACGTACATCTCAAGGATCAGAACATTCAGGGGTATGCAAGATGATTACAGCCACACACATCTACACAGGTTGAACTGGATGGACTTTTGTCTTTATTCAACCTCACCAACTATGTAACTATGTAACTATGTTCCTACAGCATTCCCATTTTTCCTCCGTGGTCAGTGATCCCTGGGTTTGGTCCCAGTTTACCCTTTCCATCAATGAGTACAATTTTGGAAAGTCTGCCCTTCTGAAGTTTAGGGTTCTTATGTTCCTCACTTGCCTTGTTATATTGTTATTTACGCTAAATGTAATCATCCTGTGATCGCTAGAGCCCAGGTTGTCCTGGACTCCTGCCTCCGAGATTAGGTCTGGGTCATTAGTAATCCATATACGTTTTCTTTCATGCGCAAGCTAACGGCGACGGGGGCGGCTACATTTTTTTTTCCTATTTATTTTATTTATTTTTTTAATTTTAACACAGGTTTTAAAAAAAAAAAATCTGATCACTTTTATTGCTGTCACAAGCAATGTAAACAAACATCCCTTGTGACAGCAATATGCAGTGACTGGTACTCTTTATGGAGGGATCGAGGGTCTAAAAGACCCCAAACCCCTCCACTGCACTTCCATGTATTCAAAACGCCGAAAACGGCATTCTTGAATACATTCACTTTTTGAAACTGCCGCCTTTAGCAGCCGAGTAACCCGGACGTGTCGTCATGGACACCACCTCCGGGTTACGTCATTGGAGACCCGATCGAAGCCACTTCCGGCTTTGATCGGGACTCCATCCAGCCAGCGGATGCGCCGGCTGGATGCTAGGGTCTCCCGGTGGGACGGGAGACCTGATCAGAGCCGTGGAAGGCGGCAGGAGGGGGGGGGGATGTTCCCTCCCGCTCGCCGGGGTAACAATCGAGCAGCTCCCGAGCCGCATCGTCATTACCGCCGGAAAGCCGACCGCCGGCTCTAAAAAACGGTACCGGCATGATGCTAGAGGCATCATCCTGGTATAACCACGCAAAGCCAGTCGATGTAGGTCTACGTCGCTGGTCGTAAAGTGGCTAAGCAGGCCAATATCATCTATACAGGATTTTGTAACCTTACAAGCAGACCTGAGCAAAATAAAGGGGTTGGCAACTACATGGCAGATGAGGTTTAATTTTTAAAAATGTAAGGTAATGCACTTGGGTGTCAGTAATATGAGTGCAAGTTACTCTCTATGGGGGGGGGGGGGGAGCCTCTACGTGATTCCAAGATGGAAAAGGACCTGGGGGTCCTAGTGGACAACAGGCTTGGCAGTGGCATGCAATGCCAAGCCTCTGCAAGCAAAGCCAACAGAATACTGGCATGTATAAAAAAGGGTAATTCACTCCAGAAATAAAGAGATTATTCTCCCACTTTACAAGACTCTGGTCCGTCCACATCTGGAGTATGTTGTCCAGTTCTGGGCATCGGTCCTCACAGCAGGGATGTGCTAGAACTGGAGAGAGTCCAGAGAAGGACAACAAAGATATTTAGGGGAATGGAGGGCATTATCTATGAGGAAAGACTACAAGCATTGAACTTATTCTCTCTGGAAAAGACACTTGAGAGGGGATATGATATCAATGTAAAAATACTGTACTGGTGACCCTAGCATAAGGAACAAACTTTTCAGAGAAAGGGAATACAATAATACATGGGGGCACTCACTAAAACTAGAAGAAAAGCGGTTTAACCTTAAACTACATAAGGGGTTGTTTACTGTCAGAGCTGTAAGGATGTGGAAATCTCTTCCACAAGCACTGGTATCAGCAGGGAGCATTGACAGTTTAAAAAAACTATTAGATGGGCACCTTACCACTTCCGGATCTCCCGCCGCCTTTTTATTGCGGCAGGGTGGCACGGACAGGCAAAGCGACGTAGGTCTACGTCCTTCTCCTGAAGGCCACTAGGGGGCGCGCGCTCCCGATCGCTAGCGGGGAAGCCGATGCGGGTGTCAGGCGGCTCCAAAAGCTGCCTGACAGCCCTGATCTCTCCCCACTGAGAGAGAAGGACAGTCGGCTGATGTAAACACAGCCGACCTTCTCCCTGCCATGATCACAGAGCTCATGTGATCCTGCTATATAGGATCGCATGTCTCTGTGATCATTTCACAAGTCCAAACCCCCCCCCCCCCCAGTTAGAATCACTCCCCTAGGGTCACATTTAATCCCTTGATCACCTATACTGTTAACCCCTTCCCTGCCAGTGTCATTATTACAGTAACAGTGCATATTTTTTAGCACTGATTACTGTAGTAATGTCACTGGTACCCCCATAAGTGTCAAAAATGTCAGTCAGGGGTCCGATCTGTCCGCCGCAATGTCGCAGTCCTGCGAAAAATCGCAGATCGCCGCCAATACTAGTGAAAAAAATAAAAACATTAAAAAATGACATAAATCTTTCCCGTAGTTAGTAGACGCAATAACTTTTGCGCAAACCAATCAAAACACGCTTATTTTTTTTTTTTTTTTACAAAAATACGTAGCAGAAAACAAATTGGCCTAAAACATGTTAAAAAAATTTTGATTTTTAAATTTTTTTTTTAGAACGTCATATAGCAGAATGTTAAAAAAAAAATTTTTTTTCAAAATTGACGCTTTTTTTGGTTTATAGCGCAAAAAATCGCAGAGGTGATCAAATACCACCAAACAAAAGCTCTATTTGCGGGAAAAACAAGGGCGTAAATTTTGTTTGGGTACAGCGTCGCACGACCGCGCAATTGTCCATTAAAGTAACACAGTGCCGAATCGCAAAATAGGGCCTAGTCATAAAGGGGGCAAATGTTCCGGTCCAGAACTGGTTAAAGACCACAACATACAGGGATATACAATGTACGGTTAACAGTAAACGCGCACACACACACATCATGGGTTGAACTGGATGGACTGATGTCTTTTTTCTTCAACCTCACCAACTATGTAACTATGTAAGGTTGTATTGCACTTACATCAAAGAATAAAGGGATTAGCATGTATTGTATAGGAATCGCCGGTTTGCGCTTCACCTGCGTTCCAGCTGACTGGCAATCCTGGCAATAACATATCTCAAACACCACCCAATGCTGTCTTGCTAGCCTGTGTCCTTTGTCCTCAGGACCCTTGAGGAAAACTAAAAAGAAAACAAATGCAGCTACCACATTTAAGTATTGGTAGGCTGCACAATATTCTTTTTTGAACTTAATTTTTGTTTTTGGGTTTAATGGGAGTGCTGTAACTTTAAAGGATAAGTGCCGGTTCACATTTGTGCGATTACAGAGATCGCATGTAATTCGGAGCGCACTGCTCCTAAAAGTACATGCGATCTCTGTGCGGTGCAAATTCAGCCATACAGGTCCGCAGCAGAATCGGATCGCATGGTGGTTCACACAAGTGCAATCTGATTCTGTGCGAACTTTCAGATCGCACTGCGATATGCGATCTGATCTGGGTGTGTCATTAACTTTTAATTGACACCCCCAGCGTATCGCATATGGCAGTCTGAAGTGCCGGGGCGCAGATGCAATGTGGGAACACGCTGCATATTCGCAGTGTGAACCGGCACTAAGACAGTAATCAGTCACTATGAGCTCGCCCCTGTGTTTACTTCCTCTTCTGAATGTATCTTTCTCTTCTTGCAGGAGAGAAAGATATAAACAGGCAAAAGTGTGTAAACAAAATATAACAAAAAAATTCAAAATAAAGATGAATAAAATTAAAGAAAAAATAAAGAAAAAAAATACTAGAATAATGTTTGCCAGGGTTAGTGTTATGGTCAATGCAAGGGTCGAAGGTCAAGGTCAGAGTCAAAAGCATATTTTGGGTAGAATTAAAAAAAAAACATTGTGTAACCTAGTATAAGTATTAGTGCCAGTGTCCTGTCGAATAATGCCTCCCGTCGAAAAATGCATCCCACGAACTGCGCATGCGCAGTAGGTGACGTCACTCCAGCTGACTTCTCCGATCAGCTGGGGTTGACGTAATCGATGCACATGCGCAGTCCGTCGGATGCATTTTTGGACGGGAGAGACAGAGCGGGTAGAACCTAATGTCAGATTCTGCCTCGCTCGCTGTACTTTTTGCGCATGCGTGGGACAGAACGGCTTATTCTTATGTGAGATTCATATAGACAAATGGTGGGTATATTATCTGATTACAGAAGTCACACAGCTCTTATGGGGGCACATTAAAGGGGCACTCTCACGGCATGGGGACACTGATGTAAAGGAGAACTCTCATGGGGACACTGATGTAATAAATAAATAATAAAGGGGAACTCTGACTGGTATAATAAAGGGGAACTCTGACTGCAATAATAAAGGGGCACTCTGACTGGAATATTAAAGGGGAGCTCTGACTGGAATATTAAAGGGGAATTTTGACTGGAATATTAAAGGGGAGCTCTGACTGGAATAATAAAGGGGAACTATGACTGGAATATTAAAGGGGAACTATGACTGGTATAATAAAGGGGAACTCTGGCTGGAATAATAAAGGGGAACTCGGACTGGTATAATAAAGGGGAACTCTGACTGGAATAATAAAGGGCCACTCTGACTGGAATAATAAAGGGGAACTCTGACCGGAAAAAATAAAGGGAACTCTGACCAGAAAAAATAAAGGGGAACTCTGACTGGGACACTGGATGTAAAGGAGGACTCTGGCGGGGACACTGGATGTAAAGGGGCACTCTGACTGGGACACTGGATGTAAAGGAGGACTCTGGCGGGGACACTGGATGTAAAGGGGCACTCTGATGGGGACACACTGGATGTAAAGGAGCACTCTGATGGGGACACGGATGTAAAGGAACACTCTGACGGGGACACTGGATGTAAAGGGGCACTCTGATGGGGACACGGATGTAAAATAGGACTCTGATAGGGACACACTAGATGTAAAGGAGCACTCTGATGGGGACATGGATGTAAAAAAGAGGACTCTGACAGGGACACACTGGATGTAAAACAGGACTCTAGGTATCTGATAGAAATATTAATATTAAAGGAGGAATTAGTATCTGTGGTGGAACGCACGCCGTTCACCACTACACCGCTAGAGAGGACCTTGCGGCTCCTCAGCCATATGAATGATTGTTACGACTGCTATTTATGTGAGTACCTGTTTTTACCTTTGATGCAATAAAGACTGTTAAGCGATATTTCACTATTGGAGGCATTTTTTTATACATGTCCTGGGATGGCTTTTATGGAGTACTAAAGCTGGGATATCCTTACCAATACGCCAATGAATTGTGACCCAGGGAATCAGAGCAATTAAAGTGGACCAGGTGACCGGACCCCTCTTCCTTGGGAGCGATCCCTAAAATATCGCCCTGTGCTCTACCCCTGTGCGGGAGCTTATTCTGGTAAGCTCTGTATTTTATTAGAAAGGGGAGCACCGGACCCACTGGACAGGGGAGCATCGAATTTTCTCACCCTATAATTATCCACCCCGCGGCACCAGGGATATTGGCACCTTATTATAACTGTGGACTGTTAAAATTGTATGCGCTTTTGAGGACTTTGTTGTGCATTTCTTGACCACATATTCCTGCGCATTTCTTCCATTGGCACGCCATTGCTATGGAGGCATCTTATATAAGGACACGTATCCATATTTGAGTTTTTTGTATTTTATATTTTTATTTTTCCACCACCATTCTTATTGGTGCACTTAACTTTTTTTCTGTGTACCTCACTAGGTTCTCTGACCCTTTTGGGACTGAGACCACTGTAGATCACTTTTTTGAGCACCTCACACATTGGTCACTTAGGCCACTTTAACCAATATTTCTGAGTCATTTGTTTTACTTTTTCTATTGGTTTGGCTTTGCACTTTATAGAGTATTTATTGCACCATAATTTATTCGGCTCATTTTATATCAATTTGCACACCTATACACTTAATATCTTGTTGGCACAAGTATTTTTTCCTTTTCTCTATAGTGGTGCTTACCACCTGCGTTGCACTATTTATTAACGTCACCTTCTCACCCTCACCCGAAGGGCACTATTTATATATTTTTTAAAAGGTGTTTTATGTTTTATATTTACACTACAGTATAGATTTTATGCTCACATATTGTTGTCCTTTATAGGAAAGGTTTTTATACTATACCAATGAATTTTACCTTCCTTTTAACAATCTGGGAATCAGTATACCACGTATTTATTTATATATTTATTGCTTTGTATTTCCTGTTTTTTCCCATTTATTTTAATCCATTTTGTGATATTCACACATAGTATCTCCCAGTATTGATACAAGCACCTATTTCATTTTATACATATATTGGCAGCGCCAAGCACTTCCTTCTATATGATCCCCAGAGGCCACATACATTTGTTTGGTGCCAATGCTTAATTTTCACAGGGACTTGCATTGTGGTACACTTTAGCTGACCACTGCAGAATAGTCAAGGGATTCCTTCGGTATCCAGCACTCCCTGCTGTGCCGTATGGCCCGGGTGCCACATACTCTCAAGAGGCCCTAGAAAAAGTTGACCAGGAAATTTTGGGCTAGCAAACCCCAAGATGTTTGGGGTGGTAAAGGAAGGACACCCCTACCTCTGTGCCAAATATGCCCCCCCCCCCCAGACTCATTTGGGGTCCAAGCTGTAGCCCCTCAAATTTCCAGACTAAGACCCTGCTATAGATTAACATAGCAGGCCAAGCTACTATAAATGTAGGGCCCAAACTACTGGGGTTCAGGGCACCATACTTGGCAAACGTATACTAGAGGACCTCCAGTAGCCACACAAATTTTTGGGGGGCAATGACTAATTTTTACAGGGACTGGTATGATGATCGAGTTTGGCCAAATATTGCGAAACATAGGTAATGCAAAGTCCCGCTTCACAGGTTCTACTGGATAGCTAAGTCTATGGGGATTAACTACTTGCCCACCAGGGCATAGCCCAATGATGGCTAAAGCGCGGTCAACTTATTCTGGGAGGGCGTATCGAGACATCCCCACTGAGCAGGTGGATGACAGCTCTGTCTCCGCACTGTGTGCAGAGAGGGATGTGTCAGAGCCCTGCTGCTCTCTATGGGGGAATCGGATGAGAACGGACCGCCTGCCCGTTCTCATCCGATCCCATCTGCTGAACGGATGGAAAATAAGGTTTCCATCCGTCCGGATTTCACAGACAGGATCAGATGCGGATGTCAGCGGGTGTTAGCGGAGACATCCGCTGCTCCTTAGGGATGCATGGAGGATGCGATCAGGTCCGCCTAAAAAACTGACAGGCGGATCTGATCGGATCATTCGTGTGAAAGGGGCCTTATTCCTCCATTCACACTATATATTATTTTCTACTGTGCCTATTGTATTTTGACGGTGGTGCTGCCTGTCAATATACCCAAACAGCAGCTGCATCTGGTTGGATGCAGCAGCATTTAAGTCAACATTTCCCACCTGGCTTCTTTGATTTTTCAAACAAGGGATGGAGGGCAGGAGGTGGTTTACAGGGCAACCAACTGAGCAAGTTTTGTCCAGTTCCTTAAGAAATTCCTATAGCGTATGTCCAGTTTAGCTGACCAAACAACAAATGAAAAGAAAAGGAAAAAACAAACTAAGGAAAATAAAGCAGCTAACAAATGTAAGAACTGGTAAGTTGCAATATAATAAAAATTTGAACCACTTCAATACAGGGCACTTTCACCCCCTTCCTGCCCAGGCCAATTTTCAGCTTTTAGTGCTGTTGCAATTTGAATGACAATTGCGCGGTCACGCAACACTGTACCTAAACCAAATTTATGTCATTTTTCCCCCACAAATAGAGCTTTCTTTTGATGGTATTTGATCACTGCAAGGTTTTTTCTTTTTTGCTAAACAAATAAAAAAAGACCAAAAAGTTTGAAAAAAATTTTTTATATTATAAAATTTTGTAAATAAAAAAGTTTTTTCCTGCACTGATGAGCACTGATGAGGCCGCACTGACAGGCACTGATGAGGAGGCACTGATAGGGTGACACTGATGATGAGGCACTAATATACAGCACTGATGGGCACTGATAGGCGGCACTGATATGTGGCACTCATAGGCGGCACTGATATGTGGCACTCATAGGCGGCACTGATGGGCAATGATAGGTGGCACTGATAGGCGGCACTGATGGGCACTAATAGGCGGCACTGATGGGCACTGATAGGCGGGCAATGATGGGCACTGGTGGGCGGCACTGATAGATAGCAATGAAGGTTTACTGGTGGACAGCACTGATAGATGGCAATGAAGGGCAGCACTGATGAGGAGGGCACTGACAGGCTCCCTGAGCACTGATTCACTTCCCTGGTGGCATGGGTGGGCATCCCTGGTGGCCATGGGTGGGCATCCCCGGTGGCCATGGGTGGGCAATTCCTGGTGGCTCTAGTGGCATCCCCCAGGGGTCTGCACTGGTAATCAATGCTCTGTTTCCCCCATCTGCTCTGCTTTCCCCCGTCAGGAAAGCCGTCGATCGGCTCTCCTCTACTCGCGCCTGTCAGGGCCAAACTGAGGAAAGCCGATCAACGGCACTTCCTATTTACTATGTGACCAGCTGTGATTGGAGACAGCTGGTCACATGGTGAAGAGTCTACGGTCTACGTCATCAGAGTGACACGCTGAAACACTGATCGCTGCTCTGCGCGCCCTTCAGTCAGAATAGTGTAACCACTTTGCGGCCATCATTTTGCAAAATGACAGGCGGCAAGTGATTAAAGTTTGTGTTTGGGAATGGCAAGTAGCTAAAGAGAGCTTAAAGGAGTTGTAAACCCAGAAGATTTTTAATCCTAATGCATTCTATGCATTAAGATAAAAATCCTATTGTGTGTAGCAGCCCCCCAAATACTTACTTGAGCCCAATCTCTATCTAGCGATGTCCAAAAGCCCCTCGGCCATCTGGGACTCTCCCTCCTGATTGGCTGAGACACAGCAACGGCGCCATTGGCTACCACGGCTGTCAATCAAAGTCAGATAGTCAATCAGGAGAGAAAGGGGCGGACCCAAACCGCAGCTCAGTGTCTGAATGGACATATGGAGCTGCAGCTCAGCTTGGGTGCCACTGTTCTGTCAGAATACTGTGACCCATCAGAAAATGTAACATAAGTGACGTTCTAAGGAAAATGTGCTTACTGCGCATGCTCCATGCGTTCCAACATGGCCGCTATGCGTTCCAATAGCTTTCCTAATTTGACAGAACAAGAAGGCATCAGCAGACATCTTATTACATCCAGGAAAGTCTTCAATTTCACACCTATTTTAGCAGTAAACTCTCCTTATATAATTAAATATATGAATACATTTTGGTTATGATAGTATTCTAGTAAATACAGCGACAAGCCTGCAGGCAGAAGGTGGCAACAGCCATCTTGGTACAACCCGCACTGCTCAGCGCCAAACTGATTACCTAGTGAAATAGACTATTTCACTCGGTCATGGTAAAATAGTCTATTTTAGTATGTATGGTGAGTTTACTGCTACAAAAAGTGTGAGATTGAAGACTTGCTTGGGTGTAAGAAGATGTCCGCTGCGGCCTTCCTGTTCTGTCACATTAGCAAACCTATTGAAATGCATAGCGGCCACGTCACTTCCGTTGAATTCTCTGATGGTTAACGGTATTCTGATAGAACACCCCCATAGCAAGCTGCTTGCTGTGGGGGGATGCGGCAGGAGGGAGGGGCCAGGAGAACCAAAGAGGGACCTGAGAAGAGCAGGATCCGGGCTGCTCTGTGCAAAACCACTGCACAGAGCAGGTAAGTATAACATGTTTTTTATTTATTTATTTATTTTTTTAAAACTAGACTTTACAATCACTTTAACAAAATTCAAAACAAGCTTGCAGCAAGAGGCTATCTCACCTGGCACATGTTAATGCTTACAACAGCCTGCTAGAGAGACCTTTGTTACCCTTGATAACCACTGCATCTTTGCACTGCATACCTCCCAACTTTTGAATTTGAGAATGAGGGACATTTTAGGCTGAAAACCTGCTGCATGCTACGCAAAGAGTGGGCATGGTCAGGATAGTGGGAGGGGCTTATGGCAGTGGTTAAACAAAGCCTGGGCTTCCTTGTCCCTATACAATCTGCTTTGAGTGCTGTCCCTCGAGTTGGAGTCTCAGGGATATACATATAAACCTCAACACAATTGTTTGAAAAATTACTTCAACACATCTGGTTTTGTATACACTGAAAACAGACAGAGAGCTTAAAATATTATGAAGGACCTGAGGAACCGTGGGATGGAGCCAAAGAATAAGTACTACAGTAAGTGTAGCACATAGTAGCAAATGATGGTCATGGTCAAGTTGCGCCCAGTTGGAGTGTCTTAAAGAGGGATGATTAAACAGAAGCTGAGCCTAGTTGCTGTATACAGTACAGCATTGCTTGAACATATGAACATCAGAAGGAAATCGTATCTCAAATGTCAGAACTATGCAATATAACACTTAGGGCTCATTCACACTAGTGGTTGTAGGGGTGGTAAATTTGTGACTTAACCACAGGGTTTTATCACCTCACTAGGTGCTTCTCCTTTAGCCGCAGACAGGGGGGTACATATGCAGCAGCTGTGATGTTTTACTTCATGGCTGAAGCAGAAATTATATCCCCTAATGCATTGGCGGACGCTATTGCCCTTTGACCGCGACCGATTCAAGTGAATGGGGATGCTCTGCAAAGCACTACTTGTGCATAGTACTGCAGAACCATGTGGTTTGGTGGCCGCAAACACGCTGTCATCAACAATTAATGGCACCCAAGTGAACTCACAAGGGCAGTATGGTTGCATGCAGTGTGGGAAATGCACACGGAACGCGCCTTTCCTGAACTGTGTTCCAGTGTGAACTGACCCGTAGGGAGAGAGATCTGAGAGAGAGAGAGAGAGAGAGAGAGAGAGAGGGAAGGAAGGATTACTATTTTATATGGAAGAAAGGAAGGAGGGATCACTATGTTACATGGAAAGCAGGAAGAAAGGATCACTGGTAAATGGAAGAAAGGAAGGAGGGATCACTACAGTACATGAAAGGCAGGAAGGAAAGATCACGATAGCATATGGAGGGCAGAAAGGATCACCATGGCACATGGAAGGCAGGAAGGATCACCATGACACCTGGAAGGCAGAAAGGATCACTATGGTACATGGAAGGCAGGAGAGATCTCTATGGTACATGAAAGACAGAAAGGATCACTACGGCACATGGAAAGCTGGAAGGATCACTATGGCACAAGGAAGGCAGGAAGGATCACTATGACACCTGGAAGGCAGCAGGATCATTATGGTACATGGAAGGCAGGAAAGATCTTTATGGTACATGGAAGGCAGGAAGGATCACTATGACACATGGAAAGCAGGAAGGATCACTATTGCACATGGAAGGCAGGAAAGAATGATTACTATGGCATATGGAAGGCAGGATCGCTATGTTATATGGAGGACAGGAAGGAAGGCTTACTATGGCACATGGAAGGCAGGATCCTTATGGTACATGGAAGGCAGAAAGGAAGGGTCACTAAGGTACATAGAAGGGAGGAAGGAAGGATCACTATGGTACATGGAAGGCAGGAAGGAAGGATCACTATGTTATATGGAAGGTATGAGAAGAGGAAGGGTGAGCTTAGTCACAGACCTGGTCTCCAGAGCACTGCTCCCCGCCCACACAACCCTTTCACAGACACAGCATTGGCTGCATGCTGGGGGTTGTGGGCAGCAGGGGAACATGGGGAAGAGGTGAAGCAAACATAGCCTACTCCCTCTTCCATTCTGCAGGCTGGCTGGTGGGTGGGTGAGTGGGGGGGGGGGGACTGTGCTGGCTGGGCACTTAGCATGTCAATTTCAGCCTTGCTAACTGCAACATGGTGCAATGTGATGCGCACCTGCCAGCTGGATAAGCTGCAGGATTCAGCCCAGGTTTGCGGGACACCAGGATTTACCTGAAATCCTGGGACAATCCTAGCAAGTCTGGGACAGTTGGGAGGTATGACAATGTATAAACTCTTGTACCGTTATCTTCATACCCCAATGTGTTTAGTGACCCAAGCTGTAGATTATAACTGCTGGTTACTTGCATTACATCCCTTGAGTAACTTCAGACCAAGCAAAGCTTCAAACGCTTTACTTGAATAAATTAGCATGATGGCAAATACAGACAACAGCCCAAAATGAAGTGCAGTCATTTGCCTTACATCCCTCATCCCTAACTTCAGGCTTGTGGCTGCCCCAGCATACCTGCACAGGAATGAGTCCACATCTGGTTGGTATCCTCAAGAGGGACTGCAAGTTCCAGCAATCCTCCTAGGCAATTGGAATTTCAAATTCAGCATATTTGAATCATCGTGCATGTAGGTGATCCAGCCTGCCTGTGAGCTAGTTAAAGAGATTTTTTCACACGTTGTCTTGGAGATATATGTGGAATTAAGAGGAAATCTCTCTAAAGTTATCATGATATCTAAAGATAGAAACCCCATTCCCCTAGAAATTTGACACCAGAACGGGTGTTCATTCTGGAGGAATTTCCCTCCCTATCCTAAAAACTGTAAAATTTTGGCCATTTAATCAGTTTCTGTTCATGTGTCAAACAGACTTATTTTATCTACTGTCCAGCTAAGGACAAGATTATCGATATCTAGTTCTCTGATAATTTGCAGTAACTTTCTGCGTGCAAAGAAAGTAGGCTTCTGCTGGACCGAAAAGGCATATTGGAACAGAGTATCAGATTATATTAGAGGAACTATTCTGAATGGACAGCAGGTGGTGCTGTAGCAGTTACTATAATTACCTGTTAATAATTAGCTTCCCTTACCCTAAAATAAATCTATTACTTCTCAAGTTCTTGTTTTCATTTTTCACTTGTTATCATATTAGAGAAAATATGTTTGTTTCAGAATGGACAAGGTTGGGGATATTAACCCCTTCGTGCAAAAGGGTAAAACAAATCTTAAAGCTTAAGCACAATTTTACAACTTTGACATTTTTTTCATAAAACTGTACATATCATCACAACTACTTTGTACATGCAGGTGGATTATACTTTTTTTTTTTCCAGGACATATTGAGCTTTTTTTTTGCTGGTAAATGGTAATGGATATCTCCTGATTTATTGATTTTTTTATTATCATCGGTCGTGGTGAAATAGTCTATTTTAGTATATAAGTTGAGGTAACTGCTAAAAAAAAGTATTGAATTGAAGACTTGGCTGGGTGTAAGAAGATATCCGCTGCTGCCTTCTTATTTTTTCAGATTAGGAAACCTATTGGAACGCATAGCGCATGCGCAGTAAGCAATTTTGTTCGCAACGTTACTTCCGTTGCATTTTCTGATGGGTAGCACTATTCTGATACAACCCTGGCAATAGGCTGCCACTTGTCATGTGATTTTACCTGTCGCACCAATGTGAATGGGGCCTAATGTGCAAAGACATGCGACCAACAGCTGATTCTAGCCACGGGAATCAATTGTTTGTCTTAATCACAGGTGCGAATGAGGCCTTTATTTTTCCAATGGCTAGTGGCCAGGTGACCTTCCCCTTTAAAGTAAGCTGCAATATGCTTTTGGCAACAGCCCTTTTGTGGTATAAGTAGTGTCTGTCCCTAGGAGAGTAAGTGTATAATAAATCAGCGCTATTTTTCTTTTATCATTTTACAGAGCAGTCTCTCCTTTGTGAAACGTCATCCATCTTTAAAGTGGGAAAAGCGAGCTAGCTTGCTATTCCCACCATAAACATGGCCGACATGTTGCTTAGATGTGGTAGATTTGGCAGTATGAGCGTGTTCCATCAGAATACTGCTACCTATCAGATTCTGAAGTGACATTCAGACAAGAACAACTTACTGTGCAGGTGCCATGCGTTCCAATGTGACAGAACACGAAGCAGCTGCGGACATCTTCTTACACCCACGCAAGTCTTGAATTTTACATTTATTTTAGCAGTAAACTCACCTTATAGACTGAATAACAGTATTACATTTCTATTATTATTGTAAAATAGTAAATCTAGCGAGAAACCTGCATGAAGAAGGTGGCGACGGCCATCTTGGTACACCCCGCACTGCTCAGCGACAAACTGATTATATAGTGAAATAGACTATTTCACTCCCTCACAGTGAAATAGTCTATTTCTGTCTATAAGGTGAGTTTACTGCTAAAATAAATGTAAAATTCAAGACTTGCGTGGGTGTAAGAAGATGTCCGCCACTGCTTCGTGTTCTGTCACATTAGGAATGTTCTCTCAGAATACCGCTACCTATCAGATTCTGCAACTGGAAGTGACGTTCAGACAAGAAAACTTACTGCGCATGTGCCATGCATTCCAACATGGCCGCTATGCGTTCCAATAGGTTTCCTAATGTGACACGGTGCAGCGGCGGACATCTTCTTACACCCACGCAAGTCTTGAATTTTACATTTATTTTAGCAGTAAACTCACCTTATAGACTGAACTAGTCTATTTCACTATAGAATCAGTTTGTCGCTGAGCAGTGCGGGGTGTAGCAAGATGGCCGTCGCCACCTTCTACAAGCTGGAATTAATAATTTACAATAATTATAGAAATATAATACTGTTATTCAGTATATAAGGTGAGTTTACTGCTAAAATAAATGTAAAATGCAAGACTTGCGTGGGTGTAAGAAGATGTCCGCTGTTCTAAAATTTTCTTGGACCCATGAAAATCCTCGACTCGCGTCACTTCCCCAACACCGCCTTTGCTTGGTGTTCTGTCACATTAGGAAACCAATTGGAACGCACAGCGGCCATGTTGGAACGCATGGCGCCTGCGCAGTAAGTTGGTCTCGTCCGAACGTCACTTCCTGTTGCGGAAACTGACAGGAAGCGGTGTTCTGATAGAACTAGGGCAGCCTACAGTGACGTGATAGGCAGTGGGAGGGGCGCCTTTATTAGAACGCCTGGCGGGAAGTTGAATTGCTCATTGGAGCTGAGAGTTCTGTATTTGTGATTAGAAAGATGAAGGTGAAGAAAGAGCGTAGCCGCTGCCTGCAACCTGAGGAGTGCGGAGTGTGGCTGGACACCGCCGAGCTGAAGAAGAGGTCACATCAGGTCTGAACTCGCCTTTTCAGCGCGTGTGTGCGCGCGCATGTCTGGGGTTTGAGGACTCTACATCAGTGGTCCCATGCAGACCTGCAATTATCTGGTGGATGGTAGTACAAAGCAGATCTAGATAGTACCGAGTTCTGGGTAGCCTTATGGAAGGGATAAGTCTTCTCCAACCCCTATGTACAGCTCTTCTGTGACAGACCCTGCTTGTACAGTGTAAATAGACTCCCAAGCATATAGGGAATGTTCCATTATGTACCAGAGTCCCATTAATGCACTACCATTTTTCTTGTCATATGGTGCCTGATAGAAAAAGCTGCACCTCCACATTATTATTAATATACAGGATTTATATAGCGCCAGCTGTTTATGCAGCGCTTTACACTAAAAACACTACAATACAGTTGTGATTACAAATCCATTCGCGCAAAAGATCTAAACAAGTTTAAATTAAGACTGCTGCTACTCCATACCGCTAAAGGTCATCAGTTGTATTTAAATGAACCACAACTGAGGGTTGCGGTTCATTTAAATACAGACTACAATACAGTTCACTACAAAAGGAATAGGAGGGCCCTGGTCACGGAGCTTACACTCTAAACCAAGGGTCTTCAAACTATGGCCCTCCAGTTGTTCAGGAACTACAATTCCCATCATGCCTTGTCATGTCTGTGCATGTCAGAGTTTTACAATGCCTCATGGGATACGTAGTTCCGCAGCAGCTGGAGGGCTGTAGTTTGAGGATCCCTGCTCTAAACTAACCTATGCAATCTCGTATGGAAATGCTGGGGCTACAGCAGATACTGGAATGAAGGACACTGAGATCATTGTGTTTTCAATGGCTTTTAGCAAATCTTCAGGGTCCATTAGCCCCAGATGTGCTGGTATGTGTTGCTCAACGCATACCAGGGCGTGTGCATTGTAAAAGCAATGTGTTTCAGTAGGAGCAGTTCATACCAGTGTGTTGTGCTGAAAAACTAGGACATGCCCTACTTCCTTTTTTTTTTCAGTACAATTTGTGTAAATACACCGCAGTGCACATAAACTCAAGCATTAAAGTGGAGTTCCGGCCACAAAAACAAAATTTCAATGAAAATACCCCGGGACAGTCAAGGCTAGTACATTCCACAATGGCTAGCCTCTGATCTGTCCCAGGTTGGCACTTACCTGCAAGAAGAAATACTCACTTTTAAAATTCCTTCTCCAGTGTTGCTATCTCTGTTGTGGGCAGCTGAAGCCAGCGCGATCCTCTTCTGTGTCTGTCCTCTTCCATGTCTTCTTCTCACAGAATGCGCTGGCCCTTCTCGTCACTTCCGGTGCGGCGCCGCATTCCTACACAGCTTCTGGGCATGCCCAGAAGCTGTTTAGCAGGGAATGCGGCGTCGCACCGGAAGTGACGAGCCGGGTCGGTGCCGTCGCATTGATTCCTGGGAGCGATGACGTTCAGCTCCCAGGAATCATTGCGAACCGGAAGTGACGGCGGAGCCGCGGCCGCCGTGGGAGGAGGTGGAAGAAAGGTGAGTATTTCTTCCTACAATTAAAAGGTAGGTTTTTTTTTTTTTTTTTTTTTTTTTTTTTTTTTAACTTAACTATCCAATTCCTTTTCAGGTGAAGAAGATTTCAGATGTAGATTTTGTGGCCGGAACTCCACTGGAACTCCACTTTAAAGTGGAGTTCCACTCAAAAGTGAAAACTTTACTGCCCCCCCCCCCCTCTCTGGTGCCACAGTTGGCACCTTTAAGGGGGGAGCGGATACGTGTCAGTACAGATCCCCACTTCCATGTAAGGGCGCTGCAGCTACCTACGTCGTTTGTGGCCCCTCCTTCTCCCGGCTGCCTTCTGGAAGACACACACACACAGTGGGACCATTCGGAAAGAGAGCAGAGTGACTCGCACATGCACAGTAGGAAACCGGCTGTGACGCCGCAAAGCTTCACTTCCTGTTTCCCTTAGTAAGAATGCCTGCGCCCAGAGCTGATGGATAGGTCAGCTTTGGATGCCGACATCGCAGGCTCCCTGGACAAGTAAGTGTCGTCCTCATATTAAAAGTCAGCAGCTAAAGTGTTTGTAGCTGCTGACTTTTAAGTCTCCACCCCCCCCCCCCCAGGTTGGAACTCCTCTTTTAAAACAGTCTGCTGAAGTTTCCTTTACTAACTTAAAGTTTGGTGAAGGTAAAATGAAAACATCCAAAAGTACTGCAGCACAAACCTGTGGTATGCAAATGCATGTAAACGCATGTGCATTTTTAAAGCACACATTGCAGTGTGATTGGACCTTTAACCACTTGCTTTCAAGGCACTTTTACCCCCCCCCTTCCTGCCCAGGCCAATTTTAAGCTTTCAGCTCTGTCACACTTTGAATGAAAATTGCACAGTTATGCAACACTGTACCCAAAATTAATTTTTTTTACTTATTTTTTTTTCTTTCACACTAATAGAGCTTTCTTTTGGTGGCATTTGATCACCACTGGGTTTTTTTTTCTGCTAAAGAAACAAAAAGGCCAAAAATGTTGGGGGGGGGGGGGAAACATTTTTCATAGTTTGTTATAAAATTTTGCAAACCGGTAATTTTTCTCCTTCACTGATGTGCATTGGTAGGCAGCACTGATTTAGTGGCACTGGTGGGCACAGATTGGGACCGATGTCCCTGTAACAGAAGCTGGTTACCAGTTTTCTTATTTTCCCCTTGCGCTGGTCGTGAGGAGGAGAAAAAGCCAATAACTGGCTTCTGTTTACTTCTGTAACCAGCTATCATTGGCTGACAGCTAATCATGTGGTAAAAGGGCTCTTTTATTGGCCCTTTACCCTGTTCTGTGATCAGCTGAGTCTGACTGAATGACTTGACGATCACAGAGCACGTTGCTTGTGTGCCGTGATCACAGGGGGATGTCTATAGTCCCCCCCCCCAGGCATTGTAAGTCCGCTATGCAGCGTCTTTCAGCTATAACATGGGCGTAAAAAGGTTAAAGGATAAGTAATCTTATTACTTTACACCTATATTCAGGGTGCAACGTGTCACTGCAGCTCCATGGTCTCCAAACTGGGGCCCCTTGCTTGCTTTTTATCCAGCGCTATTGGGGCACTATATTTTCATCCTCTTATACCAACAATGGGGCATAATCCCCCCCCCCCCCCACTGTCACCAATGAAGGGACAGAATTCCTCCCAATGACACCCAATAATGGGGCTTTGTTTATTCCCTCAGACATCGGGACTTTTAATAAACCCAAAAACGGGTGGAACAATGCTTTAAGTCTGAAGGACAAAAAAACTGGCCCTTTGTTTAGAAATTTGGAGACCCCTGCTGTATCTGGTTGTGGGTGCAATGCTATCAAGGCTCCAAAAAAAAAAATGCACATATATTGTGTGCGTGTTTTTTTTTTTGTTTTTTTTTTTCCCTGCAAAAAAAAAAATATTTTTAAAGTAAACTTATCAACCCAAGAATGTTTTACCCCGTTAATGACCAGGCCATTTTTTGCGATACGGCACAGCGTTGCTTTAACTGACAATTACGCGGTTGTGCAACGCTGTACCCAAAATAAATTCATGTCCTTCATGTCAAAATAGAGCTTTCTTTTGTTTGGTATTTGATCACCTCATTTTTTGCGCTATAAACAAAGACCGACAATTAAAAAAAAAAAAGTATACATTTTTTACTTTCTGCTTTATAACATTCCCAATAAAGAAATTTAAAACCAATTTCTTTATCAGTTTAGGCCAATTTGTATTCTGCTACATATTTCTGGTTAAAAAACAAACCCCAAAAAGCGTATATTGGTTTGCACAAAAGTCATGGCGTTTACAAACTATAGGATTAATTTATGGAGTTTTGGAATGTTTTCTAACGGGGGGGGATGGATGGACTGACTGCAGTTAGAGAGAGATTGGTGTTCCTGATTACTAGGAACACACTATATCTTTCCTGATTACTAGGAACACACTATCTCTAGCGATTCGGACTGCTTTAAAGTGGTTGAAAAGTCAAATGCAGATTACTGCCAGCCCCTCTGTACTACGAAGCAATACTAGACCTGTAATATAAAATTCTGCCCATATATACGGTACCTTGTTTCAGATTGTTTCTGACTGCTCACGTGACCTTCAGCTGCTCTCGCCTGATTGCAGGTCAACAATGGGAGGGTCCGAGCTCCCCCTCTGACGTCAGCTGCGAAGGTAGGTCACATGACTGCTGTGCTCTCCACTCAGCCCCTCCTGCTGTAGCCCTTAGTTTGGGGGAGGAGAGAAGCTGGAGGTCACGTGACCAGCCAGAAACTATCTGAAATAAGGTATTTACAGGGACAATTTTATACAAACCTGTACAAAGGGGGTAGGATGGCTCAGTAAAACGGAGGTACTGGCAGTAATCTAACTTTTTTGGCCAGCTACTAATATCACTGGGAGGGGAAGTGATCAGCTCACACATATGAACGGACTGGCAGGCAGGGAAGGGGGGGAGCGCAGAGCAGCAGGATGACTGAGGCACATAATGTGACCAACGGTATCATGGATCAGCAGCCATGATTATTGTGGTCAACACACTAAGGGAGACACAGGAACAGGCAGGGTCAGCCAGGTTTTTTTACAGCATAGAGCGGGGCAGATAAGATGGCACAATCACTGTGCTTTTTAACCTGCTATAGGGGGGAACAGGATTTTTTTTTTTTTTGTTACAACCTATTTAAGGAAACTGTATGACCTATTGTTCACCGGGGATACAAAGTTCATACATCAGCTGAATGAGTTAGTTTATGAACTGTTGCTGCTGCCCACAAAAGGGGGGAGGAATAATAGTTCACACATGAGACAGATATCCCCTTATAACCAACTTTAACACACTTGTTTTAATTGTATCCCCATGCACTGGAAATCCTTTCAGATGTGATGACATACCGATGAACTCCTTTAATAATGAGCATAAATCCTCAGCAATCTATTAAATTCAGTTTATGGAATGATGATCAGTAAAAGATTAATTACTGTTGCTGTGGGTTTCTCCATTTGACACTTCAAAAAAAGTCATGCAGTCTTTTTCATCAAATATAACCCTTGTGCATATAGTCTTTTGAAGGCTTTTTTTCCCGAAAAAATCTATTTTTGATGTTAAAAGTATTAGAGACAGTAAATACTGACACTTTTTTTTTTTTTTCTTCTGTTGCAGACCGTCATCCCATGCACATATTCAAGCCGGATTAACCCACTCTTAAGAAGACAGCCTGTTGATTCTGCTACATTTGAATTCACTCAAACAAAAACACCCCAGCTTTGCACCAAACAGACATCTATGTATTCCTTTTTTACACCTGAAGGTAATGCGATTTTCAAAACCTAACCACTTAAACCCAATCTAAGATGTAAAACTTCCGCGCTAATGGTCTAATCAGAGAAGAGGATATATGTGCGACTAAGTGTGCAAAAATTATAAACGTGATGTAAGATTAGGCTGCAGCCTCCCTAAATAATAGTCCAAGGACTATCACCATAGATGAATGAAGAAAGAGGGATAGTGGCGCTGCCTAAAGATAGTAAAAATATATATAATGTATATGATGTAAAGTGCAACAAAAATCTGGATGATAAAGTGACTGGTGCATGAAATGGTATGATGCAGTGATATCAAACAATATATATCAATCCAAATGCATTCCACTTTAAAAGCTTGCTAGCAGTGCATAATAAATAACAAAGTGCAATATTTAAAGGTGCTGGCTGCACAGGTTATAAAGTGACTGGTGCTTGCAAAAAAATAAATCATGCGATGAATAAAATTAACAATGACAATAACCAGCAAATATATTGATGTGCAATAAAGTGCTTATAAAAAAAAGTGCTATAGTGAATAAAAAGCCCCACCCTACCATATACTATGGTATGGGGGTAATAGAGTGCCAATAGTAGATAGCAATCAATATACACACAGAAGACAGTCCGTATGGTAGTTTATTATATACAATAAAGAGAGGTACCTCTCTTTATTGTATATAATAAACTACCATACGGAATTACGCTATGTCCCTTGTTTATCATTATTCCCTGGTATACACTTTGGAGTGACACCGGTGGACACCCTGGACCTATCCGTCACTAGGAGCCTGTTAGGACCCAAGTACACCATAGGGGATACCTTATACTAGGACCAGCTAGGCTTCCTATAGGACGTCCCTATCCAGGACCAATCGGATTCGAGGGATCGCTGGATATATTCCTACACCCGCTCTATACCCCTGTGTGGGGTGGGTGTTTCTGGTAAGTGTGTTTTCTTACCAGAAGGATCACCCAACACCTCACCGTCCACCACGGGGTCACTCCTCATATATCATTATCAGACTGTTGCCACCTATATGGATCTTGAATACTCTACACCTGCCTTTGGTTATTGCATGTGACAGATTGTTTTATTTCCACTGGACTGTCCTCTGTGTGTGTGTATATTGATTGCTATCTACTATTGGCACTCTATTACCCCCATACCATAGTATATGGTAGGGTGGGGCTTTTTATTCACTATAGCACTTTTTTTGATAAGCACTTTATTGCACATGAATATATTTGCTGGTTATTGTCATTGTTAATTTTATTCATCGCATGATTTATTTTTTTGCAAGCACCAGTCACTTTATAACCTGTGCAGCCAGCACCTTTTAAATATTGCACTTTGTTATTTATTATGCACTGCTAGCAAGCTTTTAAAGTCGAATGCATTTGGATTGATATATATTGTTTGATATCACTGCATCATACCATTACATGCACCAGTCACTTTATCATCCAGATTTTTGTTGCACTTTATATCATATATATATATATATATATATATATATATATATATATATATATATATATATATATATATATATATATATATATATATATATATATATATATATATATATATATATATATATATATATATATACACACAGTGGGTACAGAAAGTATTCAGACCCCCTTAAATTTTTCACTCTTTGTTATATTGCAGCCATTTGCTAAAATCATTTAAGTTCATTCTTCTTCCTCATGAATGTACACATAGCACCCCATACTGACAGAAACACACAGAATTGTTGACATTGTTGCAGATTTATTAAAAAAGAAAAACTGAAATATCACATGGTCCTAAGTATTCAGACCCTTTGCTGTGACACTCATATATTTAACTCAGGTGCTTTCCATTTCTTCTGATCATCCTTGAGATGGTTCTACACCTTCATTTGAGTCCAGCTGTGTTTGATTATACTGATTAGACTTGATTAGGAAAGCCACACACCTGTCTATATAAGACCTTCCAGATCACAATGCATGTCAGAGCAAATGAGAATCATGAGGTCAAAGGAACTGCCTGAAGAGCTCAGAGACAGAATTGTGGCAAGGCACAGATCTGGCCAAGGTTACAAAAAGATTTCTGCTGCACTTAAGGTTCCTAAGAGCACAGTGGCCTCCATAATCCTCAAATGGAAGACGTTTGGGATGACCAGAACCCTTCCTAGAGCTGGCCGTCTGGCCAAACTGAGCTATCGGGGGAGAAGAGCCTTGGTGAGAGAGGTAAAGAAGAACCCAAAGATCACTGTGGCTGAGCTCCAGAGATGCAGTCAGGAGATGGGAGAAAGTTGTAGAAAGTCAACCATCACTGCAGCCCTCCACCAGTCGGGGCTTTATGGCAGAGTGGCCCGACGGAAGCCTCTCCTCAGTGTAAGACACATGAAAGCCCGCATGGAGTTTGCTAAAAAACACCTGAAGGATTCCAAGATGGTGAGAAATAAGATTCTCTGGTCTGATGAGACCAAAATAGAACTTTTTGGCCTTAATTCTAAGCGGTATGTGTGGAGAAAACCAGGCACTGCTCATCACCTGTCCAATACAGTCCCAACAGTGAAGCATGGTGGTGGCAGCATCATGCTGTGGGGGTGTTTTTCAGCTGCAGGGACAGGACGACTGGTTGCAATTGAGGGAAAGATGAATGCGGCCAAGTACAGGGATATCCTGGACAAAAACCTTCTCCAGAGTGCTCTGGACCTCAGACTGGGCAGAAAGGTTTACCTTCCAACAAGACAATGACCCTAAGCACACAGCTAAAATAATGAAGGAGTGGCTTCACAACAACTCCGTGACTGTTCTTGAATGGCCCAGCCAGAGCCCTGACTTAAACCCAATTGAGCATCTCTGGAGAGACCTAAAAATGTCTGTCCACCAACGTTTACCATCCAACCTGACAGAACTGGAGAGGATCTGCAAGGAGGAATGGCAGAGGATCCCCAAATCCAGGTTTGAAAGACTTGTTGCATCTTTCCCAAAAAGACTCCTGGCTGTATTAGATCAAAAGGGGGCTTCTAATAAATACTGAGCAAAGGGTCTGAATACTTAGGACCATGTGATATTTCAGTTTTTCTTTTTTAATAAATCTGCAACAATGTCAACAATTCTGTGTTTTTCTGTCAGTATGGGGTGCTATGTGTACATTCATGAGGAAGAAGAATGAACTTAAATGATTTTAGCAAATGGCTGCAATATAACAAAGAGTGAAAAATTTAAGGGGGTCTGAATACTTTCCGTACCCACTGTGTATATGTGTATATGTGTATATATATATATATATATATATATATATATATATATATATATATATATATATATATATATATATATATATATATATATATATATATATATATAATCTTTAGGCAGCGCCACTATCCCTCTTTCTTCATTCTTAAACCCAATCTGCTTCACATGTTCTGTATTGCCAAAAAGTGTGATCCCTTTTAATTTAAACCAGGAAATATAAATATAGTAATTTCAGCAAAGTGTATGCAGACGTTCCCTGTCGTAGGTGGACAACTCTTGGGCCCTATGCACATTGGTGGTTTAGCCCTGGTGCATGTTGTTCTAGTATTTGGGTGGGGGCAGAGGGCACAGGTCCGCCATTCAGCTGCTGGCAGTCTGTCAGATTTCTGTTGCAGACGGACAGTTCCCAGTGGAACTAACGCATAGGGCAGTATGCGACCAGGGACGAATGCCCAGAATGTAAAATCTTAAATGACTTGTTACCACTTGACAAATGGTTAAATCAAGGCCACAGCTCTAACTGTGAAGGGGTTTCCAATAACTGATCAGGTGCTTCTAGAGCCACCCAATCACTTTTACGGGGTTCTCAAAGGGGTGCCCGTGCTGCGCAGGTGGTTCATGGGTTCCTTCATTGCAGAGGGGGAACCTGAGACCACAGGAAACTGCTTCCTTGGTTAAAGCAGGAGGAAACTAGATAACATCTCTTCCCCACTCCCTCCTGTGACTAATGACCCGAAGGCAACAGATATAAGGTCATTTCCGGGAGCACGGCTGTCATTCCTTGGCTAGTGTAGTAGGGAACGACCAGTTATCGGAGGCAGATATTTCCTTTTTTTGAAGTTTTGGTCACTTGCGTATGTTGTGCCACGCGCCTCCATGCGCTGGGCCTGCACATTCTGGCTTCTTAGGCCACCTCCCTCGCCTCGGCCCAGCCCCTGTGCCAGCCAGCCACAGCAGCAGAGTGCCAGCCAACCAGTTATTCTAACCTTCTCTGTATTCAGTATAAACTCTTTCAAATTGCAATGGAGATGGATGCAGACAGAAAAAGTGTGGTCTGGGACTATTTCTCGTCTCAACCATCCCCAGGAATGTCATAGAAAAAGATAACTTTAGTTGCCATATAGCCTTGTGAGGTCAGCTATTTTATTGAAAAGCATATCCGTGGGGAAAACCATAACAGTGAGGACAGGTTTTATAACCCTAATTTTTTTTCACCAACCATAAGGCCGGATGGGCGAGGGCACAATGGCATACAAGATAGTTTTATGATCTGTCCACAAATGGCCAATTTAGATGATTGTAATAGCATATCTGTGGGTGTCCTAACTCTCATTTTCCTTGTGATTTTTATTTTTTAGATATTTTCTCTACCTTGGAGGGCAGAAAAATAGTGTACACACAAATTCTAAATCCAGTAATACTTCAAGGACCCCAAATGTAGTTTGAAAGGAAGAAAGAGAATGTTCTGTATTTTTTTTAAAGCATACTCCACTGTTTCTAAGCACCACAAATTAAATAAGCCATTTTAATATTCAAAGCAAATTCACTCATCCCTCTATGTTCTATTTTGTTAAGAAATCGCTTAGAAAAACAACCCCTAGCATTTCTAGTCATGACTATCTTAAATGAGGGCAAATGATGTGTGGCATTCATCTGCCCTTAGCACAAGCATGCAGGCAAGAGGGTGTTTTTAGCTGAGAGCCCTTCCTCATGACTCCTGAAAGCAACTGAAGAAATGTAACCAAAAAAAGTTTAAACAAAGTAAATGGACCCTCCTATCTACTTACTCATGCTAGCAGCATAAGGATTGAAAATGTCCAATGGTTATTGAGAGGGTTTTAAATAAAGTATGAGAATACATGGAAAATGTAATAACAGAACTAATATTGCTAGTTTTATGAGAGGGTAAGGTAACTTTATTTTTTATTTTTTTATTTTTTTTTTAAGCCAAGAAAGTAGCAAAGCCTAAGAAGCAAGATAGCCTAACCAGTAGTCAGTGTGTGAAAGGAACAGCAAAAGAAGATTATGCAGAACCTCTAAATGTTGGTAAGTGTGTACTGTCCTTACTAAAACGAAAACATTACAAAAAAGTAAAGCAGTGTCACCTTCCGCACTTTACTGTACGAACGGCTACCATTTTTTAAATCGATGAGAAACATGCTGGACTATTGGACACAATAGAACTGTCACAGGTGATGCTTTTCTGCCTAGTGAAATGCATATAGATTCTATTGGCTAGATAGACCTGCTCCTCTGCTTGCCAGGTAACAGATCTTTTAAAAACCACTTGCCTAATCCAGGCTGTCCTGAAAAACTGGTATTCTAGTCTAGTGTGCAACAAATGCAGACTGGTGTACTGAAGAAACCAGATATGGGTTCCCTTAGAACAGGGATCCTCAAACTACGGCCCTCCAGCTGTTGCGGAACTACACCTCCCATGAGGCATTGTGAAACCTTGACATTCACAGACAGGACTAGCCATGATGGGAATAGTAGTTGCAGAACAACTGGAGGGCCATAGTTTGAAGACCGCTGCCTTAGAAGCTTTAAAAGGTGAAGGTGGTTATGATGAAGCCTATTCTGCCCAAAAAATTTTCTATCCTGTTTTCTTTTGAATTTGAGGTATTGGGTCTTGTTTACGTGATGAGTGTTCTACTGTACACCTGTGCAGAGCCAGGTTTACCTGCAACGGGGGGGGGGGGGTACACAGGTGTTTGTGCAGTCACATTTGGGCAGAGCACCTCTACAGCCACAGCCAAAGTATCCTAATGTGACATCTGACACCCTGACTTCACACTGTCTGCATTCAGCGACACGTACCCACATGGATGTCCTATTGAGATACAGCGGCTGTGTCCTAAAAAACCTCAATGGAACTGCCTACACAGCCCTGCACAGGTTTACAGTAGAACATGTTTCGTGTGAGCAGGACATTAGGGTAGTTCTGTATGTCACCATATTCCACAGGATGGGTAAAATGGCCAGTTACTCTGTGGGAACCTTTATGCGGAACTGGCAGTTATGGACACAGGATTGGTTATGGTAGGTGGTAATACAAGCTAGAGATTGTGTTTTGTATTGATGTTGACTACTGGAGCACAAAGTATGAGTACAATTCAGTCTGTGTTCTTTAAAAAATAGGGCACTTGGGTGAATACTTTTACATTACTGCTATCGTATGTACTTGTTTACTACTTTTTAATATATGCTGGATAAGATTTGGTGGCTCACAAATTAAATTGTTCCCAAAGCTCCTAACATTTGAGGACCGTGATTAAAGTGATTTGAAATAAAAAAAAAAAAAAAACACTACGACTTACCTGTTCTCTGTGAAGGTATTGCACTGAGCGATTCTGAACCTTCCCTTTTTATCTACTGTATTTTCTGGCGTATAAGACTACTTTTGAACCTCAAAAAAATCCCCCAAAAATGGGGGGTCGTCTTATACGCCGAGTATAATATCTCCAAGGTAACCTAAGTATAAGTATTACCGGTAGATCATGTAATAGGGGGGTCGTCTTATACGCCGGAAAATACGGTAGTCCCCCACCAGCACTCCTGGCTCCTCCATTCTGTCCAGTGCCCCCATGGGAAGCGGCTTCCCATGGGGGCACACGTGTGTGTGCTCCCAAGCACCGTTGACAGTGGGACTTCACCCCCCACCACCCCGATCACTGGCATTAATTGGCAGCACTGGGGGCCAATGGCCCATAGTGCCCCAGCAAAGCTGGTGAGACATGGAAATGAGGGGGGAGAGAAGCTGCAAACGTACACAGCGCTGGATCGACAAAGCTTCAGGTAAGTACTGTGGGGGGGGGGGGGGTTCGAAGGGCCAAATTCGATGCCTAAACATTTTTCACCTTCATGTAGGGACTGCATTAAGGTAAATGTTTAGGCTTCAGAACTTGTACCTGCATCCACATCAAAGGCCTTTCTCTTAATTCAATGCCTGCATTAGAACATTATTTTGTGTGCATACCCGGTTTTCACACATCTATTATAATGCAGTGTTTTTTTTTTTTTTTTTCTCTTGCCTATAGGATCATCTGCTGACTATGTTGATGCGTCTACTTCATGCTATCCACACAGTGATATTCAGCGATCTGCACGGTTCTGTCAAGAAAACTATGATAATTATAGCGTGACAGATAGCCCTGTCCATCCAAAAGATGATTTGCAAAGTCATTCTGTAAGAACAGAGAATATGCAGTGCCGTCCTGTAGATTTCTGTACATCTGGCATTACTAAGCAACCTTTAGTTTCTTTATTGGACTCTTCAAAAAGTTCCTATTGCCATGAAATGCATGATAAAGAAGACCTACATACAGAATCGCAGCCAGACAGTCCGCTATTCACTCAGGATTCACAGGGCAATAGAGTAATTGCTCACAGAGCTGAAAAGACTCGCAACCCATCAGGTCCTCTTCAGGACAGGACTAATGTTTCTTGGGAGACTGCTAGCCCGATGAAAAAAAGTCGCCAATATCTCCGTGATGAGGATTCTCTGCATTACATGTTTACACAGGACTCTGAAGGAAATATGGTTATAAAGCACTGAATCAAAAATATTCTCTAAAGAAAATGTCTATATTCAAACTCTTTTTAAGGTATGCTGGTTCACAAAGAGAATATTGGAAAACCATTATATTAATGCACATAAAAATGCATATGTATAGTCAAGATAAATTGGTCTGTTGTATCCCGGTGTCAGAACTGCCATTTTCTTTACTGGCTCCAATTGGAATGAAATGTGCCCTGAAGATTAGGACCTAATTGGTGGCTGTGGGGAAGTAAATGCCTCCTTAGAACTGACACATGAATCTATTGGGCCATTTAAAGCAAACCTTTGAGTTGTGTCGGCTGCTGTTTATGACTCTATGAAAAGCTATTTTAGTTGGCTCTGGCGCTCTCTGAATTCCTCACCCAGAATAAGCATACAAGTGAAACTTTAACTTATCTGTATGTTCAATTTATTTTACTTAAAATTCTAGGATCGCGAGTCCCCATAATAGCCAGACAACTGGTATTTTTAGAAGGGTAGGCCAGCAAAGCATATTTTTCTCAGTGCCTGGCTATCTAGAAGTATAACTAAAAACATTTTTTTTTTTTTTTTTCTAGGTCAGTGAAACCAGGATCTGAATGTTAGCCCTTGTAAAACAATCCATTCAGTTCATAACAGAAATTAAAGGCAAAACATTTGTGTATAGCTATAAAAAAGAAAAGACACGTTTGTCATGTTGTCAGCTGCATAAGAGCTGGGGGAAGAGGAGAAGCAGTAGCACATTGATCTTCCCAGTAAATGGCTGTGCAGAGGGGGTGTGTTAGGATAACACTAATTATTGGAGGAGTGCAAACTGAGTTCCCAGCACAGCTAGAGAACTGACCACTGTGTGCTCTCACGCCTAGTGTGGCCAATTTTTAATAAGAAAGCAGAGGAACTGGCAGGAACACCAGGGATTTTACACAAAGCAAGCAATACAAAGAGAACAGGATACGTTTTCATACACTTGGTACAGCAGGCACATATCAGGAATCTGAAATGTTGGGTTTACATATTTAAGGCTAGATTCTGATGCTGAGCTCAGAGGTGGCTAAAGCTGAATTTGGATGCAGCACACAAACCGGCCAATTTGCTGCTGCTGCCAGTTTCTTTGTGGCTTAAACCCCACAGAAACACCAACTCTGGATGCATACCATGTCCAGGGTCGGTCAGAGGCTCTATTCACGTGTGACCAGTGGTGGCTTCTGCCATTATACAAAGTACAAATCTTGGCAGCTGCAGTTGTTCACACACAATTCCTGCAATTCACAAAGACTGGCAGACAGATTTTACAAAAATGTCTTGTGTACGTTCTGAAGTGGCGCAGCATGTATCTGTCAAGGCAATGTGAATATAGCCTAAGTTTGTAACTCAACAGTCTAAACGGTAGCCTGCAAATTTCTTTAATAATTGGATTTTTAATTTGCATTAACTTAGTTGGACTTTGATTTTTAATTTCACAAATTCTAATGCAGCACCTAGTCATTCATGAGACAATATGAATTCTGTCTAAGGCTGAAATATACTTAATGTTTTCTTTTGGTGCATTTACAAAACAGGTTAACTTTAGTATGTATGCTTCTTTTATTGGCTTTAATTTATAAGGGCTATATTTATTAAGTTGCTACAGCAGGTGGGTCTTCTAGTCCAGGGTTTAAATTGCAGTGACTGATTCACCACCAGTGAATGGTTGTTTAGTGAAAGTCTAATTAGTTGCTTTATAAAAATGCCCCTAAATGTTTGTACTCTTTTTGGTGGAAGTTTTTAAAATGACCACTAATTTGTCTGTATCTTTAAATGTAAAAATAAACAAGGCTGTTTGATTTTGCACAAGGTGTCTAGCCTACATAAATCCATAGCCACATTAAAGTCAATTTCTACTTTACAGTCAGATTTGAAAAAGCCAAAATGTGTTTTGTGAGTTATCAATCACACAGCGTACTTAAAAAAAAAAAAAAATTTGAACAAAATCGTAATAGTGAAAGTAAATACTCATAGTTTTAACAATGAATTGTGATCAATGATAAAGTCTCTGTCTCCAGTTTATGCATAAAAAGTGCTTAATGCTTAAAGCGGTAGTATACTAAAGAAAAAAAAAAAAACCCTGCAAGACAAAGGCATAATGAGCTAGTATGCATCACATACTAGCTCATTATGAAATACTTACCTTAGAACGAAGCCCCGACACGGACCCCCGGACACCGCTGTGGGAGCTGACATGATCCCTCTGCGTCTCTTCTGGGTTCGGCGGCTCTGGCGCTGTGAGTGGCCGGAGCCGCGATGATGTCACTCTCGCGCATGAGTCATTTTCTGGCACTTCCCGGGAAGGAACTCTGAAGGTCGCATGCGCTGCTCGCGTCAGCGGCTGCATGCAGTGCAAATATCTCCTAAACTGTGCAGGTTTAGGAGATCTTAATTGTACCTACAGGTAAGCCTTATTATAGGTTTACCTGTAGTGAAAAGTCACAAAAAGTGGTATACTACCGCTTTAAAGTCCACCAATATAGTGCAACAATGAATATGTCCGTAACTGTTCCATAAACACTGCATGGCCCCCACACTCCACCAGAGGTATAGGACTCTCAGCGTTAGCACAAGAGTCAACCAAGCATCCCCTTATTGTCACTCGCAGATCTCTCCAAGTACTCCCAATATCCCTCAGTTGATGGGGCATGGGTTATTCCATATACAGGTTGTTGATCAGTACCACTCTGTTTTAAAAACCTCAGTGCTCAGGCAGGCATAAGGAATAGAAATGGGTAAGCTGCCATAGTGTAGTAATATTTATTATGGGTTAAAACCAATGCACTTACAAAAAACATGTAACTCAATCGCATAAACTCCTGGAAGCAGTGCTTAGGGGATGTCACTGGGGCTTGCATCTGTCCTTGAAGGATGCTACTGGTGGCAAGAGCACCTGTCTAACCCCCCTTTTCCCAAGTGGTTCTAAAGGCAGAAGGTTTTTCTTTATCGTTACAGGCAAGCAAACTCATTACGTGTAATGAGTGAAATAAAGCAATCTGTATTCTTCAAAACTTGTAAAACTTTTCCTTTGTACTTTTTATTCTGTCTATTTTTGTGCCGGTCATGTGATTTTTCTTCCCCCAGCTTCCTCCGCTGTTGAAAGCAGCTGGGCGTGTCGTTATTGCACAGTAGCTGGCTGTGGTCTTCAATGAATAAGTAGTTTCTGGATGGACCGTCACTTCGGCTACAATGACCATTTGGAAATGATTAGTAACAGGAATGCGATCCTGCTGTATGGCGGCATCATTTCCATAGCAACCAGGATGCCTACGCAAGATGGGAACCCACCTCCAGCTGCCTGTACTGTAGTCCTCATCAGTATGAGTATTATTCCAGTACGAGGGCACAGCCAGGAAAAGGAGGGAGGGGTGGGGGTTCGCTACTGCTGTTCCTTTGTTGCTGTGCAGCAGAGGGTCTGTGCGCTTTAGCAACAGATTCCATGTGACCAGTTCAATCTACATGTCTGCCTGCTCGCTGATTGGATCACCTACAATATCCCTTCAGTGCCCATGAGTGCTCATCACACAATTCCTCCTTGTGCATCTTAAACGCACACCAATCATAAAACCCCACACAATTCCTCTTTATAGTGTGTCTATAATGCACAGTAATCACAAACAAACACACAATTCCTCATTTTAGTGCATCTATAACACACAGTAATCATAAAACAACACAGGATTCCTCATTTTACTTTGTGTAATGCACTGTAAGTAGAAATCGCCACATAAATAATTACTCCTTGTGCTGTGTTTTTAACACACAGTAAGCAGAAAACACAATGATTGCCCATATTACGGTGTAATGCACGGTAGGCATAAAAAAAACATTAAAGAGTGTTGCTTGTACTTCATTTATAAACGCACAGTAAGCAGAGAATTACATATGATTCCTCATCTTTAGTGTGTGTGTAGCAGAAAAACAACACGATTGCTCTTGTTCTGCATGTATAACGCACAACAGAAAATCACAAGTCATGCCTCCTTTTACTACGTTTGTAACACACAGCCTAAATCCCCCCAATGATTCCTTTTCTTTTGTCTATAATGCACAGTAAGCTGAAAAAATTACATAATCCAAAATTGTCATGCATGTGTAACATACAGTAAGCAGAAAATTACAAATGATTGCTCTTTTTAATGTGCATTTCACACGTTGTAAGCAGTGGTTTTACACTGAAGAAAATCTGCAGCATGTTGCACTGGAATCCATCTTATAGTTTTTAACAAACACAGTTTGTGTGTGTTTATGTGCTCCTGGAACCATGAGGGGTGAGCATAACATACTTCCAATGCTTGTTGCCGCCCCCCCCCCCCCCCCCTCTCGCGCTCTCTGTCAGGAGAAGCTTCTAGCCAAAACAAGGTTAAAATGACAGGAGGAGATCATGTTCTGTGAAGGATAGGAGGGGTGGGGCTGGGCAGGACTAGGCATGCCTAAGAAAGACTGACAACCTTTTCAGGAAGTGAAAGACCACTTGGCTAACTCAGATGAAGTGGGATAGCATCAGTGAAGAACAGGAAGAAGTTGATTGTACAGCTTAGAAAGTCATTTTTAAGGTAGACAATCAGAAAATGAATAATATCAAATATATTTTTGACTGGAATTACCCTTTATTGTATTCTATGCATTAGGATACGCCTTGAAAAGTATTCATACCCCTTGAAATTTTCCACATTGTGTCATGTTACAACCAAAAATATAAATGTATTTTATGTAATGGACCAGTAAACTCCAAACTATGGCCCTCCAGTTCAGGAACTACAATTCCCATCATTCTTAGTCATGTCTGTACAATGCCTCATGGGATGTGTAGTTCCGCAACAGCTGGAGGGTCGTAGTTTGAAGACCCCTGTTATAGACCAACACAAAGGGGCACATAATTGTGAAGTGGAAGGAAAATGATAAAAGGTTTTCAAATTTTTTAAAAATATGTGAAAAGTGTGGTGTGTGATTGTAGTCACCCTCCCTGAGTTAATACTTTGTAGAACCCCCCTTTCACTGCAATTACAGCTGCAAGTCTTTTTGGATATGTCTCTACCAGCTTTGCACATCTAGAGTGAAATTTTTGTTCATTCTTCCCCACAAAATAGCTCGAACTCTGTCAGATTGGATGGAGAACGTCTGTGAACAGCAATTTTCAAGTCTTGCCACATGAAATTCTTGGCCGAAGCCGAATAATAATGAAATGCTTGGCCGAAGGCCGAATACCGAACGCGGTGTTTCGCATTTTTTCCATTTATTTTGCCAATTTTATGTCCTCTCTCTTGTCCTCTCGTGTCTCTCTCTCTTGTCCTCTCGTGTCTCTCTCTCTTGTCCTCTCACTCTCTCTCGTTTCCTCTCATGTCTCTCTCTCTTGTCCTCTCATGTCTCTCTCTCTCTTGTCCTCTCACTCTCTCTTGTCCTCTCATGTCTCTCTCTCTCTCTCTCTTGTCCTCTCACTCTCTCTTGTCCTCTCATGTCTCTCTCTCTCTCTCGTCCTCTCATGTCTCTCTCTCGTCCTCTCATGTCTCTCTCTCTCGTCCTCTCATGTCTCTCTCTCTCTCTCGTCCTCTCATGTCTCTCTCTCTCTCTCGTCCTCTCATATCTCTCTCTCTCTCTTGTCCTCTCATGTCTCTCTCTTGTCCTCTCTCTCTCTCTTGTCCTCTCTCTCTCTCTTGTCCTCTCTCTCTCTCTCTCTTGTCCTCTCATGTCTCTCTCTCTCTCTTGTCCTCTCTCTCTCTCTTGTCCTCTCTCTCTCTCTTGTCATCTCTCTCTCTTGTCCTCTCGTGTCTCTGTCCTCTCATGTCTCTCCTTACCTCCCTCCCTCCCATCTGCAGAGTCGATGTTTGCTGTATGGCTCCTGTGCCCTGTCACAGGCGCAGTACATTTGGTATCACTCCGCCTGTGACAGAAGCCGGCGCTAAGCGGCTATACAGGAAGCATCCGCTCTGCTTCCTGTAGTGCCTCAGGCTATGTTTACAGTGATGCTCGGGGATGGCGGGTCGCCGGTCGGGGACCCGCAATCTGGGCTTACCGACCCACCATCCGCGTCATTAAAAACGTCATTGTTCGGCACAAATTTATTCGGCCTTTTTACTTATTCGGCCGAACACCGAAAGTGCTTTTTTTGCTATTTTCGGCCGAATAATTTCGGTTGCCGAACATTCAGTGCATCCCTACTTGCCACACATTCTCAATTGGACTTTGACTGAGCCATTCTACCACATGAATATGCTTTGATCTAAACCATTCCCTTGTAGCTCTATGTTTAGGGTCATTGTCCTGCTGAAAGGTGAACCTCTGCCCCAGTCTCAAGTCTTTTTCAGACCCTAAAAGGTTTTCTTCTATGATTGCCCAGTACTTGGCGCCATCCATCTTCCCATCAGCTCTGACCAGCTTCCCTGTCCCTGCTAAAGAAAAGCGTCCCCACAAAATGATGCTGCCACCGCCATGTTTGACGGTGGGGATGGTGTGTTCAGGGTGATGTGAAGTGTTAGTTTCTACCACACATAGAATTTTGATTTTAGGCCAAAAAGTTCAATTTTGGTCTCATCAGACCAGAGCACCCTCTTCCACATTTGCTATCCCCACCATGGCTTCTCGCCAACTGCAAATGGCATTTCTTATGGCTTTCTTCTTGCAACTCTTCTTCAACCTTCGTTCACAACTGAATGTGGGATTGAAATTGTGCCAGTTCAGCTGATTTGGCACAACTTCAAATTAACATTCTAGCCTGACTTTGCGGGCAATTTCAGAGACATCTGTGCGGGTTCATACACAATTTGACATGTCACACGTTCATGCACTGTGTTCAAAACGCCCTTCAGTTGCATTTTGCAGCGGTTGTCAGTGTTAACCTATCGACACCTCTAATGCAGGTCGCAAACACAGTGCGTTTGACTATTCCAGATCACATAGTACAGTAGTACCATGCTATCTGGTCACTGTTTTCTGGTTATTTTCTGGTTATTTTTTTAAAGTAGTGCATGCACTACTTTTGGGGCGGTCTGGGGTGATTTCAGTCCATTCAAATGAATGGGCTGAAATTGCACAGGAATGCGCATAGCATGTTCCTGGGCTATTAATGTTATGAACTGATTCTCAACAAACTAATTGTTGCGATAATTCAATTGCTACAATAAAAAGTAATGTTTAAAGTTAAACTTTAGGTAAAAAAAATAAAAATGGGTGAACAGGCAGGCTTTTTAATGCTTTTTCTCTTCTGCGTTAAAATAACCTAGCTACCTGTCCGCCTCTATACAGCGAGCATGTGCAGATCACTGAAGAAATCTGGCAATGCCGAAGCCGATGGAAATACTGCACATGTTCCTGCCCAGCCAATGAAAGCAGATGGCATTTGATACCTGGTAGCCGGCTGCTCAAAGATGTCAGCCTTGGATGTTGCATACTTGCCAACTGTCCCTTTTTTTCCTGGGACAGTTCCTGCAAATAGGAGCCTGTCCCAGGTAATTTATATTGTCCCTGGAAGCGCCTGTTAATCAGGCTGCCCATAAATGTTACGCAGAAGCAGTGCAGCTGAATGGGAGAATTATTCCAACTCTGCTACTGTGGCCTTAAGTATGAAATTCCCTTTTTAATTTCCTGTAATTCTCTCTATATTGAGTAGACTCTATAATCTGATAAGTAGGCGAGATTAATTATGGAGTGGGCGGAGCTTCAGGGAAGTGGGTGTGGTAAGTAATTGATAGCTGTGCTGTAAAGTGTCCCTGGAAATTATTTTTAAATGTTGGCAACTATGATGTTGCATTGCTGAAACCAAGGCGAGTGCAGTTTTTCTTTAATTACTTGCGCCTGTAGTCCATGGGGTACGTCCTCAGGTTTCAGTAGATTTACCAGGGTGGATGCTTGCACCCACAGGCGCCATCCCAATATGGATTCTTTCAGCTGGCATTTCCCAGTAAGGCAGAAGTGATTCGAGTGGCTAATTAGCCACTCGATCACTTCTGAGGGTGGCGGAAGGGGGTCCCACCCCCCACTCACAGCCGCTGCCGCTTGCCCGAGCTCTACATTCCCATCGCAGAGCCTGGGAGCAGTGTGGCCGGTGGCGATTGCTGCACTGAACAGAGGGAGAGGAACTGATGTCGTTCCTCTCTCTCTTTCTGTAACCTTGGAAATCGGAAGCGACGAGTATTTTGTCACTTTTGGTTCCACCTGTTTACCTGGCCACCAGTGGCCATGAAAGCAGACGGTCTGACCGATCTGTGTATGATCAGCTGCATGGGAGGCTAGAGGAGAGAGATTTGAGGTCTAATAGACTCCAGATCTCTCCATAAAGAGGACCTATAATGGGCCATGCTGTCACAAGGGTTGTTTTTCATCCCTTGCGATAGCAATAAAGTTAATCCAAAAAAAAAAAATTGAAAGCGCCCCGTCCCACCAAGCTTATGCGCAAATGTGAATGCATACTTTACTCCCGCATCCATATGTAAACAGTGATTGCACCACACATGTGAGGTATTGTCGCAAACGTCAAGAGCAATAATCCTAGCACCAGAACTCCTGTGCCACTCTAAACTGGTAACCTGTAAAGGCATTTAAAGTGTTGCCTATGGAGAACTTTAACCACTTTAGCTCCGGAAGGATTTGATCCCTTTCTGACCAGGCCCTATTTTGCAATTCTGCAATTTTTGCATTACTTTAACGGTCAATTGCGCCGTCGTGCGACGCTGTACCCAAACAAAATTTTTTTCCCCACAAATAGAGCTTTCTTTTGGTGGTATTTGATCACCTGTGCAATTTTTAATTTTTGCGCTATAAACCATAAAAGAGTGACAATGATAAAAAAAAAAAAAAAAAACATTATTTTTCACATTCTGCTATATGACATTCCCAAAAGAAAAAAAAAGTGACCACTTGCCAACCGCCGCACGACTATTTACTGAGGCAGCCAGCCCCTACTGGGCAAAGCGACGTAGGGGTACGTCGCTTGCCCACGAGCCTCTAGGGGGCGAGCGCGCGCGCCCCCGCTCGTTCACTAACATCCCCACGCGAGTGACCGGCGGCTCCGATGTCCGCTGGTCACTCGCGATCTCCCGCAGGAGAGGGAGAAAGACAGATGGCTGATGTAAACACAGCCTTCTGTACGATCCTGCTATGTAGGATCGTATGTCTCTGTGGTTACATCACAAGCCACGCCCCCCCCACAGTTAGAATCACGCCCCTAGGGATACATTTAACCCACTGTTTACCAATAAAGTTAACCCCTTCCCTGCCAGTATTATTTTTACAGTAACAGTGCATATGTATAGCACTGATTACTGTAGTAATGTCACTGGTACCCCCAAAAGTGTCAAAAATGTCAGTCAAGGGTCCGATCTGTCCACCGCAATGTCGCAGTCTTGAAAAAAAAAAATCGCAGATCGCCGCCATTACTAGTTAAGTTAGTAAACACAATAACTTTTGCGCAAACCAATCAAAATAAGCACAGCGGGAGCACGGCTCGCGCCATTGGAATCACTAGCAGTTCAGTGACGTAGGTCTACGTCGCTGGACCCAGGGGAGCCGCAGTAATATTACTGTTGGTGGTCGGCAAGTGGTTAAGCACTGTGGCTTGCTGCCATTCCACAGGCAGATGCAATTTTAAAGTGTGACATGTTAGGTATCCTTGGCGTAATATCATCCTTCACATTATACAAAAAATTGGGCTAACTCTGTCTTGTTTTTCTCTTAATTCATTAAATTTTATTTTACAAAAAAAATTGTGTTTGAAAAACAGCTGTGCAAATCCCGTGTGACATAAAAAGTTGCAACACACACCACTTTATTCTATAGGGCTGCCAATTTAAAAACATATATATATATATGTTTGGGGGTTTCTAAGTAATTTTCTAGCAAAATAAAAAGTATATTTTTACATGTAGGATCAAAGTGTCAGAATTTGCCTGGATACGAAGTGGTTAAAGCGGAGTTCCTCCCCCCCCCCCAAAAAAAAAAATTTAAAGTCAGCAGCTACAAATACTGTAGCTGCTAACTTTTAATCTTAGGACATTTTGTCGGCACCCTAGCTTATTTTTAGATCGGCTCTTGGGTGCTGCCACCGCCTTTTGTGGTAAGGGAAACCTCTTGGCTTCATGGCCAGCTCTCTACTGCACATGCACAAAGTGTGCTGCACTTTCCAACTGGCCCGGTGGCGAGTAATCAGAGTAATCTCGCTGCGTGAGATCTCCCCAAAGTAGGGGTGGGCAGAGCAGCCATCAGAAATGTTGGGGCCCCTTACAAAGCTTTAGGCCTGGACCCCCGGGTCTGACCACCAACATTCCCCAGGACCCACTCAGTGGCTGTCATACACAATCCATCCACTGAGTCTGTTAGCGCACCCACTTTGATTTTAACACTATTACAGCCCCCCAAATATTCAACAAAGAGACATCCCAATCCAGCAAAAAGACAGCCCAATCCAGCCTAGACATCTGCATAGGCAGAGACTCACTATATGGCTGCCCTGCTTTAGCAATTACTAGTTACTACAGCTTCAACAACTCAGTCTCATTGGTTGGAGCCGACCCCTCGGGATGCCCAGGCCCCCATGGGCTGTTCCCCCCTGATGGCAGCCCTGGGGATGGGTACCTGGCAAAAACAGATAACAGGTACCAGCTCAGTCCCCAAAAGGTGCCACATGTGGCACTGGAGGGGAAGGAGAAAGCAGACAAGCGGAGCTTCCCCCTTTTGGGTGGAGCTGCACTTTAAGTAACAATGTATTGACTCCTCCCCTTTTTAGGGTATGCTGGTTAAGCCCCTCCTACAAGTAGGTAATTGACGTCACCCTCATTCAAGTTATAGATACACTAGGACTGGTCCATAGCTACAGCAGTATTCCGTTTGTAGCATAGGCTCGTCATAACCTTCGTTACCAATAGCGTCACTATGGAATAACATGGCCCTCCTGCACACAACATGCAGTAGAATGAGGGCTCCTATCACGTGATTTAGCAGTTCCCAGACAGGTATCTGCTCTGACGCCTTCCTCTGTCACAGTTCAGTTCTCTGACCCTTTACACAGGGAGGTGGGCTTCCGGATACGTCACAGGGCGGGGCTGACGTAGGTGGAGTTGCCACCAGTAAACATGGCGGCACGGTCGCTGCGTTTCTCTCGCACCTGGGCGCTGGCAATGTACACGCGGGGAGGTTTACTGCTGCAACCAAACATCACCAGACACCCGCAAGGTGAGAGCGCCCCTCCCCCTGTCTGTCTGTGGTACTGCCAACCCGTTGGAAGCTGTCACATGGTAGAACAGTAGAAGCAGGGTGGTGATAGTAAGTTTATAGTAAGTGTAGGAGCTGTGAGCGCACAGGATGACGGTACATAGGGCACTGGCAGCTATTCTTACATTGTTGTCTGTTTACAATAATAATAAAAGCCTCTTCTTTTTCCAAACCTAGTTTTCTTGTCTGTTGAAGTAAGCAGGTCATTAGTTATATAGTATCTTGGTTTTTTTAGGACCCTTTCACACTAGGGTTGCTATCTCACCCTTTAACCACTTCAGCTTTGGAAGGTTTTACCCCCTTAACCACTTAAGCCCCGGAAGATTTTACCCCCATTCCGACCAGGGTTTTTTTTTGCGATTCGGCACTGCGTGACTTTAATTGACAGTTGCACGGTCGTGCGACACTGTACCTAAACGAATTTGGCGTCCTTTTTTTCCCACAAACAGAGCTTTCTTTTGGTTGTATTTGATAACCTGTGCGATTTTTTTTTTTTTTTTTTTTTGATCATGTGCTATAAACAAAAAAAGAGCGACAATTTTGCAAAAATAACAATATTTTTTTATATGAAATTCCCCGAAAAAAATGTAAAAATCAAAATTTTTTAACATTTTCGGCCAATTTGTTTAATGCTACATATGTTTGGTAAAAAGAATAGCAAAAATCGTATTTTGATTGGTTTGCGCAAAAGTTATCGCGTTTACTAACAAAGGAAAGATTTTTGTCATTTTTGTTGTTTTTTTTTAACGCGTAATGGCGGCGATCTGCGATTTTTTTTTTTTTTTTTTTTTTTTTTTTTTTTTTTTTTTTTTTTTTTTTTTACATTTTTGACACTTTTGGGGTTACCAGTGACATTTCTACAGTAATCAGTGCTATACATATGCACTGTTACTGTAAAATTACACTGGCAGTGAAGGGGTTAACTTTTTTTGAGAGGGCGGGGTTATGTTTGTCCCTAGGGGCGTGATTCTAACTGTCATTGGCTGTGGCTTGAGGTGTAGGAACAATGATTAACGGTCCTACATAGTAGAACCGTATGATCACTATTCCTACACAGGGGAGAATGACAGGCAGCTTGTTTACATCAGCCGCTTGCCTTTCTCCCTCTGCACCGAGGATCGCCGAGTGACCAGCGGACATCGGGTCTGCTGGTCACACGTGCGGGGGGGGGGGTGCTCGCTCCCTAGACCCTTACAGGCTAGCGCCATAGTACTACGTCGCTCTGCCTGTGAGGGGCTGACCGCCGCAGTAAATAGTCGTGTGGCGGTCGGCAAGCGGTTAATGACTGGGCCATTTTTTGCGTTCAGGACTGCGTTACTTTGACGAAAAATTGCGCGGTCGTGCAATGCTGCACCCAAATACGATTGATGTCCTGTTTTCCCACAAATAGAGCTTTCTTTTGGTGGTATTTGATCATCTCTGCAGTTTTTAGATTTTGCGCTATGAATAAGGCCCGCAGTGGCAGCCTACAGATGTGTCTCAGCACGTTACCTTTAACCCTTTCCTTGTCACCAATGTAAGGGACAAACACTTGCAGCTGGCCAGCTCAGTAGGGCTTGTATCAGCTGCATTCCCCACACTTCTATAAACTTGTGGCCATTTCAGAGATCATGAACTTGTATAATAAAAGGATCCCCAAGACACTTCTCACTAATGACAAGCCGTGGCTGCAGAGTGTGACTGTTCCTCCCTTCTGTGTAACCACAATTATCTCCCCTCCACAAACCTGCTGTGTCTAGTGTGCCCACCCTTTAATTCCTGCTCCCCCCCCCCCCGCCCCTGCTGTACTGGCAGAGACATTGGGCTGCGGAAGGGAGATAACTTCGGACACGCAGGGGGAGAATTTCTTCAGGATGGCGAGTAAAGAATCAGTAAATATTAGGGATGCACCGAAATGAAAATTTTGGGCCGAAACCGAAAATGGAGGATGCCCTTGGCCAAAAACCGAAAATGACTTTTTCCCCCAAATCATTTTAAAATGGATAGAAGAGGGGCATACACCCAAAAACAGGCAGCGACGTACATCTGTAGCTGCCACCCTGCCACAGTATATGTACTGTGATGGCTTGGCAAGAGATTAATTTAATTACCAATGGTATTTCTATTATGCAGCATGAGGGGGTTAATGTATTGCCACTGCTGGTCACTCATCTATTAGTGACCGACCAGTGGCAGTTAATTAACCCCTTTGTGCTGCATTAGTGCAACCAGTATCAGTGTTAATTAACACTGGTTGCACTAATGCAGCACAAAGGGGTTAATTGACTGCCACTGGTCGGTCACTAATAGATGAGTGACCAGCAGTGGCAATACATTAACCCCCTCATGCTGCATAACACTAATACCATTGGTAAGCTGCCTCAGCTAACCCCCCCCCCCCCCCACACTGCCTCAGCGTCCCCGTCGGCAGTACACCCTCCCCCCTCTGCCTCAGCGTCCCTCCCCATCCCAACGATTCAATCTCCTTACTGTAGTGTCACTCTGCTGAGTGCTCCTTCATTCAAAAGATGCGCCTCTGGCTGGCCGCCCGCCTCCCGGTGATGTCACTACTACTATGATCTGTGTATGAATGAAGTGACATACCGGGCGGGAGGGCAGGCGGGCGAGCGACCGCTAATACGGTAGCTGTAACTATGTGAGCTTCACTTCACTTCCCTGTCAGCGGGAGACGATGAGCATGAATGAACTGACCTGACACCGGGCGGGGGGAGCGGCCGCTAATAGCTATAACTATGTGAGCGCTTCGCTTCCTTGTCAGAGGAGATACCCGCCTGATAGGGAAGTGAAGCGCTCACATAGTTATAGCTATTAGCGGCCACTCCCTCCCGCCCGGTGCGTCAGTTCATTCATGCTCATGGTCCCCCGCTGGCAGGGAAGTGAAGCGCTCACATAGTTACAGCTACCGTATTAGCGGCCGCTCGCCCGCCCTCCCGCCCGGTGCGTCACTTCATTCATGAACCGATCATAGTAGTAGGGACATCATCGAGAGGCGGGCGGCAGCCAGAGGCGGGACTTTTTAAACCTGCTAATTTCTGCATTTTTAACCCATTATCGGCCGAAATGGGATAGCCCCATTTTTGGCCGATAATTTCGGTGGCCGAAATTTGGGGGCATCCCTAGTAAATATGTCTTTCAGAATTACTGGTTCTTTGCCTTTCCTGAATGAACACAAGAGCACTCAGTTCTGAGCACTCCGGTGTGCATTCATAACTGAAGATACAGTAAACATGCCATTCATGTGTACTATCTTTTTGTGAATGAACAGGAAGTGCTCTGTGCTGAGCTCTTCCTGTTCAGTAGTAAGTGTGGGGCTACTGAGAAGGAGCTTGAGGACTCTGTCTTCAATCCTTTTCTCTATCTTAAAAGTGAAATGTCAGGAGTGTGTTCTAACCTGTGATATTTCCCTTAAAACCCCCCTTCCCCCGACCAGGGCTATTGCAAAGATTTATTGACACCCTAGACGAAACCTCATTTTGCTGCCCCCAATTGTCTCTGCCCCTGACCCCACCCCCTATTGCCCTGCCCATGTATACGGTACAAGTGGCGGGGTGGATATTTTTGTGGTGTCTCTCTCATTCTTCAGCTGTGGTCCACAGGCCCGCACCTTCGTGTCTGGACCTGGCCTGAAGACAAATAGTGGCGGCACCGGATTGCTTCCTCACGCCAGCCCTGGTCTGTAGTTATATGGACAGGCTAGGGTACTAATCACACAATCCAGCCCCCCTAATTTCACACAATCCAGCAGCCCCCCCATATTATACAATTTTGCCCCCCCCCCCAAATGTATGAAGAGAAGACCGCAAGGAGGCCAGTGTCCGGATGGGGGGGGTGTACTGTGTGATTGGGGGGGGAGAGGTGGGGGAGGGGACATACATAGTTATGGTCTTACCTGGCTGGCTTTGTGAAATTCTTTCCTCAGCCCAGCCCCTGACATGCTGTCCTCTGTGCGATGGGGGAAGGGAGCCCGGTGTCCGGCGATCCGCTTCTGCCAGAACATGGAGAACCAGGAAATGTCTGGAGAGGCACAAGCTGGTTGTGATTGGAGAAATCATAAATCCCGCCTCCTCTGTCTAATTACAGCAAGCTCAACTCCAGGTCTACAAGCAGTGGTCAGCTGGAGGGGTGCAAAGCTGGATCTCAAGGAGGAGCTTAAACCGGTTAACCTCATAAGTGCCGGGCGGCATTAGAGGCACAGAGGATGAGATTTCCATGAAGGGCACCTCTGGCGCCCCCGACTGATGTGCGCCCTAGGCTGGTGCCTACCTTGCGACGGCCCTGCCCCTGACTGTATTGTTTCCTGCATGGCACAAAAAGCCCTGTTCTTGTTGGTGTGCTTTATTGCCATTCATTAGCAATGGTGCTGCAGTGCACCACAACACAAGGCAACCTATTTGTATGGTATGCTGCATTTAGAAAAGGTGCATGCAAACTTTTGTTTGCAAATTCTGTGTGTGTTGGACATCCCCTTAATTTGAATGGGCTGCCCTAACTTAACCCAAGTAAAAGCACGCTTTAGTGTGAACCGAGAACCCACGCAATATGTACATGTATACTACACACATTGTGGTAAAGTACACGTGCACGTTGGTGTGTGTTATTCAACTATATGTGTGGCAGCGCACCTGCTGCACTGCAGTAAAATGTATGCCTGCATCATTTTGTCTCCATGCACACAAAGCACTGTGGTTCGGATGTTAGCCCAATGCATAGGTGTAAAGCCAGCCTCCAGATTTTTTTTGGATAAGTTGCTTTTTTTTTATAATATAGTTTTGTGTGCCGTTGCTATTCACCTTTTTGCAAAAAATCACAAATTAATATTTTAAATATTCGCTATTTATTAACCCAATACGGTTTTATCTTTTGTAATTAGTAGAAATTGTAAGTTATGTTGTGTTTGTGTGCTAATAATATTCCTGTATTTTTTATTAAAAATATAGTTTTGATAAACATTTGCACTAATATCTCTGAACCTACAAAATCCATAGCACCACCTATGCTTTCAGAAAATGTATTGGAAAACTGTTTTAAAAAGGGGAAAAATAAAAAAAATAAAAATAATCCTGCCATCTGAGAGAGAAATGGAAAGCAGGACCAGGCAGTGAATAGGTTAATGCTATGGGCAAATTGTATAGCTCTTAGGCTGCTTTCACACGAGTGCCTCTGTTTCACGGACTATGCTTGCTCAGCGGGGGATCGCTCTGCTGATCCCTGCTGAGCGGGTGGATGTGCGCTTACTGTGCAGAGCAGAGATGGACACAGTCCTGCTTTCCTCTATGGGGAAATTGTGTGAAAATGGACCACCTGTCTGTTTTCATCTGATCATATCTGATTCGCCAGACAGATGGGGAAAAAAGGACCACCATCCGTCTGGATTTTGAGGACCGGATTGAATCGTATAGCGGCGGGTGTCAGCGGACATGTCACTGCTGACATCCATCACTCCATAAGGGTGAATGGAGGGTCCAATCAGGTACGCCTAAAAACTGACTGGCGGACCTGAACGGACAGGTCGTGTGAAAGGGGCCTTAACCACTTGCCGACTGCCTAACGCCGATCTACGTCGGCAGTCAGCCCCTCACAGGCAAAGTGACGTAGGGCTACGTCACTAGCTTGTGAGGGTCTAGGGAGCGAGCGCGCGCCCCCGGAGGCGCGCTCCCGCGTGGTCACGGACCCCCCCCCCCGTGCGTGTGACCGGTGGACCCGATGTCCACCGGTCACTCGGCGATCGGCGGGGGAGAGGGAGAAAGTCAGGCAGCTTGTGTAAACAAGCTGCCTGTCATTCTCCCCTGTGTATGAAGGATGATCATACGGTTCTACTATGTAGAACCGTTGATCACTCTTCATACATCTGAAGCCACAGCCAATCACAGTAGAAAGCACGCCCCTAGGGACACACATAGCCCCTCCCTTTCAAAAAAAGTTAACCCCTTCACTGCCAGTGTATTTTTACAGTAACAGTGCATATGTATAGCACTGATTACTGTAGGAATGTCACTGGTAACCCCAAAAGTGTCAAAAATGTCAGTCAAGGGTCCGATCTGTCCGCCGCAATGTCGCAGTACCGCAAACAAAATCGCAGATCGCCGCCATTACGCGTTAAAAAAAAAAACAACAAAAATGACAAAAATCTTTCCCTTTGTTAGTAAACGCGATAACTTTTGCGCAAACCAATCAAAATACGCTTTTTGCGATTTTTTTTTTTTTTTTTTTTTTACCAAACATAGGTAGCATAAAACAAATTGGCCGAAAATGTTAAAAAATTTTGATTTTTACATTTTTTTTGGGGGGGAATTTCATATAAAAAAAATGTGAAAAATATTGCTATTTTTGCAAAATTTACGCTCTTTTTTTTTTTTTGTTTATAGCGCGTGATCAAAAAATCGCACAGGTGATCAAATAGCACCAAAAGAAAGCTCTGTTTGTGGGAAAAAAAGGACGCCAAATTCGTTTAGATACAGCGTCGCACGACCGCGCAATTGTCCGTTAAAGTCACGCAGTGCTGAATCGCAAAATACCCCCTGGTCAGGAAGGGGGTAAAATCTTCCGGGGCTTATGTGGTTAAGTGGGGTACACACTAGTAGAAAATTTGCCAAAAATTCCCGCCCGATGTGAAATCGTCTGATTTTCGGCTAGTGTGTACACAACTTTCAGCAGCCGATGCCGACATTTTCAACGAAAAAAAACGGAGGGACAAACGCCAAAATGTTTTTCGTCCGTCCCCAGACGACCGATTTTCGTTTAATGTGTATGCAGTACGTCCGTGAAAAATCGGATACGAAAGACCGCGCATGATCTGAAGTTGCTGACAACCCGGAAGTCTAGGAACAAATGTGCCAAAAAAAAAAGAAAAATCGGACGAGAAATTTCGTGAACATTTATGCACTGTCGACTAAAAACGGTAATGAACAATGAGAAGACAGAGAAAAATCGGAGGATATTTCGTCCGATTTTCATCAAGTGTGTACGGCCCTTTAGTCTTATTCATCTGTGCACTTTAACAGTGCCATGTGATAAGGGATGGATGATATGTTAAGCAGAATGACAGTTGCTATAGAAAACTGGAACCTCAACATTTTATCCATCTTTGAAACTAAAATGAGTTATGTTGCCCCTGGCAAAACTGTGCTCCAGATTTTCTCAGCTGATGTTTGTAGCAGTTTCTTTCTTATTTGCATGGAGAATACAGTACAAACAGAGGCATAATAATCCAAACATTCCCACGACACAATAGCCGAGTATGGCAAGGCTTGACAAAACATGATGAAGCATCCGAGGCATCAGCTTAGAGAAACATTTTCCTGGATCTCGGATCATGTATGTTGAAAGGCAGAGGCCCTTGATTACAAGGATGGAGAGAAAAAAATCGAACATTAGAAAATCTGTGCAGTATTCTAGTGAAAGTGATTTATTTAAAATGACTTTAAGCTGAACTTTGAGATTAAGGCTGGCCATACACTATACAATTTTCTTATTCAATTTCCTTTAGATTTACCTTAAACTATGTAGTGCAAGGGCCTGCCTGACTGCATACAAATTGAAAGTGTTCAGGTTTGAACTTATATTATATGGTTTTGGTAAATCTAAAGGAAAGTTGAACAAGAAAATTGTATAGTGTATGGCCAGCCTAAGTCAAAAACAACCCTTGCTGTGCCACTTTTCTCTCTCCGGACTGCAAGGGTTCAATGCTTGATAGGCCTTCTAAAATACTTGCCTTATTCTCTCATGACAGCTTTACTTTTAAGTAAATCTGCCATAATCTTTGGCAATTCATTCTGAACATATGTTTAGATTCTAGAAGGGCATACGCCAGGGGCGTAACTACAGGGGTTGCAGGGGTTGCGATTGCAACCGGGCCCAATGCTCCAGGGGGCCCAGAATTGGATAGGAAGGGAGGCGGGGGCAGCATGTAGAGAAATCACTGTCCTCCTTTTTCCTCCTGTAGCTGCAGAAAGAAAATGGAGGAGATTGGATCCTCTGTATGCTACCCCGCCACTCTTCCTATCCAGTTCACTTGTGTTCTGCTGTCTCTGGGCCCCTGTGTGCTCTCCTGTTCCCCCCCCCCCCCCCACTGTGATCCCTCCCCTTTCCTGCCGGCTGCTGCAGGGGATGTGTAACAATAGAGAACCAGGAAGGGTCGGTAAATATGTAATTTACCAGCTCCTTGCTTCTCTAAATGGGCAGAGTCATAGTCAGTGACATTGTAAAAAAATAAAATAAAATGATAAAAAATAATACAATTAAAATACCAAAAAATAAAAACTACTGACACCAGTGGGTGAACTTTCAGGATCGCAAAGGTCACACTTGCAACCGGGCCCTGGCATTCCACCACCGTGGGGAGGCCCCAAGATGGCAGGAAGGGGGCCCACTGCAAAACTTGTGAAAGGGACCCGCTGTGGGACCGCAATAAAGGGCCCCGCAAGCAGAGTAAAGGGCCCCAGGATCAGTGGGAAGAGCCTGGGGCTTGAAGGGAAGGGCCCCGGCCAGGGGTCCTGGGGGCCCTTCATGGTTTCTTGCACCGGGGCCCTGAAGGTTCTAGTTACGCCTCTGGCATACGCCCATAGAGATGGTGAAGTTTTTATATCCCAACCAAGATTAATTTAAAATTGTAAACTTTATTACAAGGTTACAAAATTGAATTTTCTTTAAAAATGACAAACATTAAAAGTTTACATTTATGAATGCATAAACCTTTCCCAAAGGATTTTTTTGGTCGTTGTCCAAGCTGTCATATACACACTTCTGTTCAATGTTGATCTAAGCAGTATAGATTTTACATGTAGTTCCTCCACACACTCGACGCGTTTCATGGACAAAAGTCCACTTCATCAGAAATTAGTTGGCAGAGCACATGTGTATTCACTAAATGCATAGGAGAAAATTTTTTATATATATATATATATATATATATATATATATATATATATATATATATATATAGTAGTAACATAATCGGGTTAAAGTGCTGTCAGCAATCCAAATCAATGCACGTCCACTGTATTACCTAAATTTAATTGGACATAGGAAGATCAACCAAAACTCTTCACAGGGAGAAAGAACAGGCAGGGCCCAGGCTAAAGAAGATGAGGTGCCGGGACAACCATACAGAGATATTTTCAAGACTAATGTTTAGTGTTTTATGGTAGGCCAAGAGTTTATTTGCATGTAAATTCAGTTCTCTTTATCTGTGTCCACTAATTGTTTTGGTTGAGTTAAATGAGCTTTTATTAAGCTTTTTATTACCGTGGGAAAAAAAGGATTTAGTTGAATTAGCTGTTATTTTGGATTATGATTTTTACCTAACCGGTTTTATTCCACTAAAGCTTGCAGGTTAAAGTCATCAGCTCAGCTTCTAGTGCGACAAGATTTACCTAAATTGGCGTACCACAAACATAAAGGAAAAAGTCCTGGAGTCATTTTTTTGCCTGGTTATTTATCAGACATGAATGGACATAAAGCACTGGCACTGGAAGATTTCTGCAAATCCCTGGGTCACTCGTTCATCCGGTAACTAACATTAATGCTCACATTTTAGGACTTAAGCATTTTTCCATGCACTGATCATTCCTGCAGTTCTGTCATTTATTTGATAGCATACTCATGCACGCCACCTGCGATGGCATCCTCAATACACATTTAGGTGCAGTGGTTGCTTTCTTAAATATATTTGTTGCTTCTTTAGGGTCCATTCACAGTAACGCGACTTGTCAGGCAACTTGGTCGCCTGACAAGTCGCGGTGGGTCGCCTGCCATTGATTAGCACAGGACCCGTTCTAATAGGAGCGACACAAGTTGCTCCGACTTAGAAAAAGGGTCCTGTACTACTTTGGGGTGACCTGGAGGCGACTTGCATTGACTTCAATTATAAAGTCCGTGCAAGTCGCGCCGAGGTCGCGGTGCACAGCGTGCACCGCGACTTCACAGGTCGCCCCAGCAAGTCGTGTCGCCCCTGTCTGAATGGGCTCTTAATGAACTTTAATGAACGCAAACATTTCCCAAATAAAGATAGTAACACTGTATATAAGACCGTGGCTAACGCCATTCTTACTGGTTCAAGATAGAAGCTTGGCAGTACAGATTTCAGCAGTCAAGTGTTACGTGCCTATATTGCCTGCAGGTTCAATATTTTATCAACCAAGGTAATCCTACATAACCTATGTAACAGGAGCACAGTTTAAAATCGGGTGGTGCCCGAGACTGGGCAGGTCAGGTCATCAGGGCTTAGGCCAAAGGTGTTGCCATTTTAAGAGGTGGGTAAAATAGAAGGGAGTGGTAGGAAAGAAATTGGGAGAGAAGGGGAAGAAAGAGGAGGAAAAGAAGTGGCTATGAGAGAGAAGGGAAAGGAAGGTGAGGAAAAGAAGTGGCTATGAAAAAGAAGACAAAAAGGGGAAATTTGGGGAGAGGGCTCTATTTTAATGGGGGAGAGAAATCCAAAGTAGGAGCTAGACTTCCAGACTAGATAGTCAAAGAACCAAGATTAAAAATATCTGGAAGGTAATGCTCAATTAAGGGTGCCTAGATTTCTAGGAATATGTGTAGGGTATCATATTTTGTATTGCTAACCAGTACCATGGTTTGAGATACTCTGCTTTTGCATTGTAAAAAGAGAAGAACTAGCAGTTTCCAGGCATGGCATAGGACTGTTTGGCTATTGCGGTTATATGTTTTCAGGCAAAACTGTTGTTTGGTGCACTTTATGAGTCTTATGTTCAGAAGGGCATTATTTTGGTCTTTGGTCTTGGTTCACCTCCTATCGCCGCATTCTAATAAAAAATTGCTGGGGAGATGGATGTCTTTTTATGGAGTGCTGTTTATAAATGGCACTGCAGAATCAAGGCATGGATGGCCAGTGCGCTCGTTAAAATGTCTGTAATTAATCTGTCTTTAGACAGTTAACATAACAGAAGAAAGGTACAGCGCTGACCTGAGTGTATCTGTGCCTTGTGATGGCTAATCACAAATGTAAACCTTGCTTGTGAGAGCCCAACCATTCTGCTGCTGCCAGTCCTCTTTATTCTTCTACTGCTTGTGATCTCCTGCCTAAACCTTTGTGCAAAACTGCACCTATTTACCACGAACCAAAGAGGGAAACCCTGATCATCAAGGAAAGAGGAGGACATTGATTTTCACTAAGCAGCAAGGTGACACACGAGGCATATGGACTGATTACCAGTGTTATGGGGAAAACGCCACCGACCACCAGTGGTATGGGGCACTCGCCACTGATCACCAACATTTAAGGGGACAATCTCAACCATCGTAAGGGGGTGCTAACTGCTGACAACTGAAATCTGCAAACTGTTCTGTGCATTACATTCCTGACCCTGCACTCTGACTGCTGCATTGTATACTTTATGCAGTTTTGGGGCATTTTAAAGCGGAGTTCCACCCTCAAAAGAACTTTTTTTCCCCATCCGCTTGCTCTAAATTACCTGAAAAATAATTGGATAATTAAAAAATATTTTTTTGATTCACTTATCTTAATTTTAAAAATATACTTACTTTCCTTCCTCTTCCTCCCTCTGCGGACACGGCCGCCGCCTTCACATCCTGCTTGCATTGACTCCTGGGAGATGAGCGTCATCGATCCCAGGAGTCAATGCGCCTGCATCGGCCCTGCTCGTCACTTCAGGTGCAGGCGCGTCATTCCCTGCTAAACAGCTTCTGGGCATGCCCAGAAGCTGTGCAGGGATGACGCGCCTGCACCAGAAGTGACCAGCAGGGCCGGTGCAGGGTATTCTGGGACTCCGACGTCACCGAAGAGGACGCTCAGGCTTCAGCTGCCCACACCTGAGATGGCAGCGTGGACAAGACATTTTCAAGGTAAGTATTTCTTCTAAAAGATAAGTGAAACAGGGGACAGTTCAGAGGCTATTGTTGCTTAAATGCACTAGCCCTGACTGTCCGGGGGGTATTTTTATCTAAAAAAAAATTTTTTAAGGCTGGAACTCCGCTTTCAGGCTTCAAGAAGTGCAATGCATCAGCTGTTTTCAAAACCTTTTTTTTTTTTTAAGTTTAAAACACAGTATTTTTTTTATAATTCAATGGAAGGAAAAAAAAAGTTTAAATTATGTAAAATCGAAAACTGAAAAAATGCCTGATAATGCAGAGGTGTATACAGGCTAGTATTCAAGAGGTGTAGAAAGTACCCACTAGTTGCTGTATAGATTTTTTTTAAAACAGTGGGATCAAAAACCTTATACTTTAGGGCAGGCCTGCCAGACATGGACAGACATTCCTAGTTATGAGCATTCTTGAAAATAAGGCTGGGAGTAGTACTTATTACTACTACCTTTTTAGATGTTTGTAGTTTACCAAAGCTGCTGAACGTTGTAGAACATTCTGAGGTTGGTAACCAAATGCGCGTTCGGTCCTCTGCTAGCAACTCAGCTTCCATTTTTGAAGCATGTTTTGGCAATACTTTATAGGTTGATGCTGTAAATGGAGAGGAATAAATCAGTTTTTCCTGGTTTTGCCAGATTGTGCGAGGCCAACCTGGTTGTCTTGAACTACTAAGTCCCAATCCTGTGGTTTTGCAAACATGGGAAATGTGTTGCCGTCCACGTGAGTTTTTCTGCAGACTGTGTAATTATGCATACCCTGGGACTACTGCATTCTAATTATTCTACTTCTAATCAGTCAGAATTATCACCTCTGATCTACACCCCTGTACAGTGAGAAAAACGGTCTTGTTTTGAGGGAATACAATTGAAGAAAAAAGATTGGAAAGAGACTACATCCCTCCCCAGAGGCAGTCTGAGTGTCCTACTTGGGCTAGGTGCAAGGGATAATCAAATTATGTTAAACCAAGTTGCTTGCTGACATGGCACTGTTGTAGTGTTTCCTGAAGTGTGTTAACAGCATTTCATCCCTGGAGTTGTACATTGCTTATTCAAGTAGAAGACTTGTAGAACTAAAAAATCACTTTGATTATGAAAGGCACGTTTTGACATGCAGCAATATTTATTCATCAACTCAATTTATTTTCTGTTCAGGTTGCACAGGGGATTTCTGTGGGCTTATTCAGATTATAGCAGTAAGGACAATCAAGATTCAGCAGCTGTTTTAAAAAATAAAAGACTACTTTTGATTTTTTCCTATTAGATATTAAGGCTGGCCATAGACGGGAAGAAAAATCACGTGATTTCTCCGTAAACAGACAGTGTTAACAGGGAACCCTCCCGCGGAGCCATTGTGTTCTTCCTGCGAGGGAAGCTGTCCCCGCCGGGAGAAAATGGTGATAATTGCTTGTGACTAACAACTGCTAGCACTAATCGCATGTAAAACCTGGCAGGCTGGTTGTACCCAAGCTGGTCGATCAACTTGGGTACATTTTAGAGACCATTCAGACTAGCGCGACACGACTTTGGGGGGCGACCTGTGAAGTCGCGTGCACCGCGACTTCGGCGCGACTTGCAGAGACTTCACATAATGGAAGTCTATGCAAGTCGCTCCGAGGTCGCCCCAAAGTAGTACAGGACCCTTTTTCTAAGTCGGAGCGACTTGTGTCGCTCCTATTAGAACGGGTCCTGTGCTAATCAATGGACCGTGACCGAGCGCGACTTGTCAGGCTGACAAGTCGCGCTAATGTGAATGGACTCTCAGCCTGCCCTACATGGTTCGAATCTTGGCAGGTTCCTTCTGAACTGCCTGTTATTCGAACCATCTATGGCCAGTTTAAGGAAGTTTTTGTGAGCTTTATTGGAAGAGATTATTAAATAGACGTAGGGATCTTTTGTGTTAGCTATTTTTTTTAAGTTTTCAGAATTTACGGGACATGCTTTATTTCTTGTTCAAGCACTCATCTTGTTTTCATTTTCAGGTTTGATTACACAGGATGTGGAAGTTCAGAAGGAAACCTAAACGAGTGTACAATAGGAAAATGGAAGAAAGATGTACTTTCTATCCTTGATGAGGTGTCCGAAGGACCCCAGGTAAAGCATTCAATATTTTGCCATGTTGGGGTCTAGGTATTTCCCAGTCTGTATGATTTCTATCTTTGCTGACTAATGGGTAGATAGACTTGTTTTCGAGTATGACCGATTTTGTTCTACTACATTAGCCTAAACAAAGAAATGTACACGCCCCAGTGTACCAGTGTCTCCAAGTTCAGAAAAGATTTAGAGCCTATTCACATAGGGGCGACACGACTTGCCGGGGCGACCTGTGAAGTCGCGGTGCACATTGAAGTCAATGCAAGTCGCCTCCAGGTCGCCCCAAAGTAGTACAGGACCCTTTTTCTAAGTCGGAGCAACTTGTGTCGCTCCTATTAGAACGGGTCCTGTGCTAATCAATGGCAGGCGACCCACCGCGACTTGTCAGGCGACCAAGTCGCCTGACAAGTCGCGCTAGTGTGAATGGGGACTTATAATCAATTTATTTAAATGTTTTCCTTTTTGCACATTTAAACTGAAACTAAAATCATTTTTTTACAACGCTAATGCTTGATGTTTCATCTGTGTATGTGCTCTCCAAGTGTATCACATGGAAAATGTTCAGTAAAGTCTTTTTTTTTTTTTTTAATTACTTCAATTGATTTTACAATGCAGTGACTTCATGTAAAAAAAAAAAGACCACAATGACGACATACAGTCAGTGAAATACAAGCAAATATAACCAAAAAACACCTGTGGCCTTTACAGCGCTCTCTACATTTCAGAAGAGATCAAGGAAATGCACCCACCCGTAATACAAGATAATCTAAAAATAGGCACCACACATCTCCTCTTACAATGCAAATATGAGATGCATCCCGTATAGGCAGATAAAGAGCCGGGGCAAATGGCGACAAAACATTTCACTTCTGTACAAACTGCACAGAGGACTGAAATCACAACATGAGGAGCAGTAAAATTAAAGTTAGTGAGTGGAGACTCAACCCATCCTTCCCATACTTTTATCGAATTTAAGAAGTGCCCCTCTGTTAGCATAGAACATCTTAGAGAAGAGAAGTGCCTTGTTCACTAGAGCTTTTCAGGCTACTGTGGATGGTGCCACTATTTTCTTCCAAGTAAGGATAATAGAGCTGCGCGATTAATCGTAAAAAAATCGTGATCTTGATTTACACTCCCCCCAACACCACCCCCCACGATCTCCATCCAGCATGTTAACGATTCTCATCAGTATATACCTTGTGATGGGATGGTTAGGTAAAGGTAGCCTGGAGCAAAAGGACTGTTGGCCGCGGTGGAGCCAGCGTGAAACGCAAATGGCGCCGATACTGGAACGGACGTCAGCAGGATTCCCTGCTGACATCAGTTCCGGTATCGGCGCCATTTGCATTCCATGCTAGCTCCACTGCAGCGGACGGCTTCCCCTTCCGCTCCAGGCCACCTTTTATCTTCGCTCATCATAGCAAAGAGACGCTCATGATAATGTCACTGGGTGGGTATTGATAAGTACTGCATAATTATTTTTATTTAAATACCAGTTCAATATTTTCCAGTAGTTCATTTAAATACAGTATCTTGGCATATCTAGATAATATATACATGCATACTAAAAGTTTCTGTGAAATATATCAGATGGGTACGCCTGCTAACAAGGGACTTTTTATAATGGAAATAGTTATTCGCACCAAGGACATGTTTACCAGAATGGTCAAACTATACTGCTCTTTATTACTATTAAGTCACCGGGCCTTTTTTTTTCCAAAATCCCCTTGAATCCCAGACCAACTTTTTCATTTCTGCTATGTCCGCACATTATACATTTTAGGGTTTGCAGTCTACTGCAACATATAATACATCCTTTTTTGGGGACAGATCAGTATTTGATTATGTAGCAAACCTAGATCATAAGAGTAAATAAAGCTCTATTGGTAGCCAGCCCATCTACTAAGCTTAAGACATGTTCTAACTGAAGGGCTGAGGGGAATGGTGGTGACGGATAGAATACACTGAAGGACATCTGTTCAATGTGCTTCTGTGTGCAGGTATTCCAAAAATATATGCATAAAGTCTGGAAAGGAGCAGCGCCAGCAGGAAAATTAGCTATCTGAACATTTTAGCCAATTTAGGTGAAGTTAGGTACACTCTGTGTAAAAATGTATATTGTATTAGATGATCTCTCTCAGAAACCAACCAAGTAAAGGGGCCTCCCACACATCCTCCCAATCCTCATCATCCCTATCAGGTACTGAAGCTATCCAAATTTTTCTGCAGGTTTGCAGCATTTTGTTTTTTTCCAGGAACAGGTATTAATAAATGGTAGACAAGGGGTTTAGAAAGTTTATCATCTCTCAACATGGATTCGAAGTCAGAAGGGCAGCAGGAGATATGGACAGAGCCAAATCAAGAGTGGTTGGCAAACTGCAGTTGTAAATAGCGTAAAAATCGGGAGTTTGGCAGGGAGTAGGAGGCTTTGATTTTATCAAAGGACCGTAACGTGCCATTATGGGAAATATCACCTAGTTTCTTGATCCCATTTTCCTCATATACATAAAATTGGGAGAGGTTTGGGTTCTTTCATATAGGGGCATGAGGTGACATAGGAAAGGGTCCTCCAAACTCTAACCCATGGGTCACCTCCTAGGCCTGTACAGGTGGAGGCCACTGACCTAATTTTTCCCTACTCATATTTTCTGACTGTTTTTCACTAGTTTTGCATTTGGCTAGGGTCATTGTCACTACTGATAGCATGAGGGCATACCTGGACCCTATAGAGGTTGCACAGGAAGTCCAACTCCTCTAGGATGGCACATCAATACGTGCCATTGCCAGAAGGTTTGCTGTATCTCCCAACACAGTCTCAAAAGCATGGAGGAGATTCCAGGAGACAGGCAGTTACTCTAGAAGAGCCGAACAGGGCTGTAGAAGGTCCTTAACCCATCAACAGGATGGGTATCTGCTCCTTTGTGCAAGGAGGAACAGGATGAGCACTGCCAAAGCCCTACAAAATGACCTCCAACAGGCCACTGGTGTGAATGTCTCTGACCAAACAATCAGAAACAGACTTCATTAAGAGTGGCCTAAGGGCCCAACATACTCTAGCGGGCCCTGTGCTCACTGCCCGGCACTGTGGAGTTCAATTGGCATTTGCCATTTAATGCCAGAATTGGAAGGTCCACCACTGGCACCCTGTGCTTTTCACAGATGATAGCAGATTCACCCTGAGCACATGTGATCGACGTGAAAGGATCTGGAGAAGCCATGGAGCATGTTATGCTGCTTGTAACATCATTCAGCATTACCAGTTTGATGGTGGGTCTTTGATGGATATCCATGGAGGGACGCACAGACCTCTACAGGCTAGACAATGGGACTCTGACTGCCATTAGGTATCGGAATGAAATCCTTGGACCCATTGTCAGACCCTACACTGGTTTAGTGGGTCATTGGTTCCTCCTGGTGCACGACAATGCCTTATGTGGCAAGAGTATGCAGCCAGTTCCTGGAGGATGAAGAATTTAATACCATTGAATGGCCCCTACGCTTGCCTGACCTAAATCTAATAGTACCCTCTGGGACATTATGTTTCGGTCCATCTGACACCGCCAGGTTGCACCTCAGTCTGTTCAGGAGTTTAGTGATGCCCTGGTCCAGATCTGAGAGGAAATACTCAAGAACACCATCTGTCATCTCATTAGGAGCATGTCACGTTGTCAGGCATGCATACAAACACGTGAGGGCCATACAAACTACTGAGTACCATTTTCAGTTGCTGCAATGAAATTTCAGCAAAATGGACTAGCCTGCTGCATCGTTTTTTCACTTTGATTTTCGATGTGGCATCCTTTCCTTCCTAACACATTACCCAGTCCATATCAGTATAGATTTCCAGCATGATGTTTTTCCCTATTGAGATCTGATGTGTTTTCAAAGTGTTCCTTTAATTTTTTTGAGCAGTGTAGTTATAAGAAGTTTAATGAAACCTGTAAACGTTTACATTTTACATTTTTATACTAAGGTTCCCCATGCAGCAGTGTTCAGTACACAAAAAAATGGTTTTAAAAAGGGTTTAGAATATTTACACTTTTTCTTGTTGAGCAAAAGTCAGGTTAAGCTCAGATTTGATCTGAACTTCGGTTTAGACCAAACCTGGAAAGAAGCTGTCACTCTTGTCCACTACCACCCAATCACTCACAACCAAGGCATTTCCCAGCCCACAGAAACACGTACACAAAGCAGGAAGGTGGGTGCAGAGATGCTTGTGACATATTGGGTCAATGATGTCACAAGCCTACCCATTCCTTCTTGTACATTCAGCTATGGGGTGGAGAATGCCCTGGTCACAGTTGTTTGCACAGTAGTGTGCAGGAGTGAATGCTTCCTCCCGAGTGTGGTCTGAACCCAAATTTTGCACCAAACCAGAGTTCATCTACAGCAGGGATTTCCAAACTACGGCCCTCCAGCTGTTGCGGAACTACACGTCCCATGAGGCATTGTAAAACTCTGACATTCAAAGACATGACTAGGCATGATGGGAATTGTAGTTCCTGAACAACTGGAGGGCCATAGTTTGGAGACCCCTGATCTATAGCCACAAGTCCTCTTTCTTTTCGCATCACGTCCAGCAGTGGGCAGTCTTTGGTACTGCAGGGAGCAGTACACATGTTATGATGTCTGTATCGCTTCCTGCCATATTTTGCTTGTGAGCTCAGGCTGATATGCTGATCCTTTCAAAGGAAAGCATGGCCATGACAACTTGGGCACACAGGAATTGGGTTAAATGACGTTGCCGTCCTTCAACCTGAAATAGGAGTGGTGGTAAGATCCAAGATTGGTTAGTCACTGCAGGGAAATCACTTTTTTATTTATTTATTTTTTTTTTTTCAAGGCAAACTAGAGTTTTGCTACATTAGGTTGGAATTTTGTTTGGCTTTTGTTTTTTATGTACTTTATTTGTATTACACTATTAATTTTTTGTTTTTTTATTTAAGATATTAGTTGGGTCAAGCATGGGAGGATGGTTAATGTTGCTTGCTGCGCTGGCTCGTCCAGAAAAGATTGCAGCCCTTGTTGGTGTCGCCCCTGCTGCAGACTATTTTGTAACTGCATTTAATCAACTTCCATCAGAGGTAAATTTATCCATTTTAATGTATCAATAACTATTATTGATGATTTAAGTATATGTAGAGCTATTTTTTTTATTTTATTTTTTTTAGAGAGAGAATAGGGGACGTTTTAAAACCAATGCAGTGAATTTATCTTTTTTGCCATCTTTGTCTCCTTGTGGACTCGAGGAATTGAAAGGATATCTTTCCAAAGTGAGGGAAATCCACTCTTAGATGGTTATCATTTGAAGATTACCCCTCTATTCCACTTTTGGTGGCAACTCTAAATTTTGGATTTACCCTAGCTTTCATTCCTGGTGACATTGGTGATCAGAACTATTAGAATGGGTATATCTCCCTCATCATTCATGTGTTGCTGCCTTGCTCAGCAGATAAGTGAGCCATTGCTGGTGAGTGACATTTCAGAGTTTCTGTTTGTGACAGAGCAATGGGGCTTGCTCACCTGTACAGCAACAGAACGCCACATGAAAGTAGGTGAGAATTTTTGCTGCTCTCCATCACAATTCTGAACAGTATCTCTAATGTGCCATTGCACTTACACAAAATTTGAATTTGTTTGTTTCAATAATCATGGTGGCAGCTAAGCATCAGTTTGATTAATTTAGATAATTTATTTAAATGTTGTCTACATCTTGTGCAGTGATTTGTTATGTTTTTTTTTTTTTTTTTTTAACGCTGTTATTTTAATAATGATGTACTGCACAAAATGTTTAGACTTCTTCACGCTATGGGAGTTGTAAGTTGTCAATTTGTAGAAAGTGCATTGCAATGTATAATCTTTGATGCTGCTCTTTTTTCTACCATCAACACTCTTTCCATTTCCATTGTATTTCACATAAAACAATAAAATGTGTATCCATACCATTTCCCTCCCTAGGTAGATGGTAAACGTACCAGACTAGTTTTTAACTTGCAGGTTTTTTTTATGTATTAATGGCTTCTAAGATGTACGCATTACATTAAGTGTATTTTATCTTTTTGTTTTTCCTCTTTTCAGGAAAAGAAGGCTGTTGAAGAAACTGGGGAATGGAAATTACCTTCAAAGTATTGCGAATCTGGATTCTACAGCATACCTTATTCTTTTGTTAAAGAAGCTGAAAACCACTGCATATTAAATAGTCCTATACCTTTAACATTTCCTGTTCGACTTATCCATGGCATGAAAGATGAGGATGTGCCATGGCATGTGTCCTTGCAGATTGCTGACCGAGTTATCAGTACAGACATAGATGTCATTCTTCGTAAACATGGTCAACATCGGATGAGTGAGAAAGATGACATTAAACTTCTAGTGTATACAATTGATGATTTAATTGATAAACTTATAACACTGGGATGAAGTAAATATGCTAAAATACACTGTACCATAGGCAATAGGCTACACTTAAGTGTTCTTCCCGTCAAGCATCCCATAATATATAGATATTTGCACAGGTCAGGGCCACAAAAGGTTATGTGGGAATGGAAAGACTGTTTACTATTTCACTTCAGTATTTACAGTGTCTTTTTATACTACCGCAATTTTCCTCATTTTCTACTTGCCCTTTAGTAAATGTGAATTTTCGAATTGTACAGACTTGCTTGCAGCCACTTTAAGCACCACTGCTTATTTTGTTTATAGCAAAATATAATAATAAAATAATATATCCACAGTTTGGATAGTCCTTTTTTTTATTTTATTTTTTTTTTAATAAAAGATCTATTCTAAATGTGTTCATTCAATACAAGATATTAAATTGATGGGAGGATAACATAACAGCAGAGAATTAGACATCTGTGCATGCATACTCAAATCCATTGCTTCATAACCAAAGAGCAGACGAAGTATACAAAAAAAGGTTCCCTTTTTAACCAAAAAAAAAAAAAAAAGAATCAGTAAGGGGTTGCACAGGTTGAAAAATCTCTGCATGTATAATAAATACTTCAAACACTTCTTATATTGCTCCCTGATGTAAGTTATTAGCAGCAACTGTAAAGTAGGAGTATAAACCAAGGAGTTTGCAAGCAGTATAATATAAAAGATAAAAAACAAATATTTTCATTTTTCGATTTTGAAAAGCCAACAAAAAGATTAGCATGCAGAGATACCTGAACCCTATAGAGCTTGCACAGGCAATCCAACTCCTCCAGGATGGCACATCAATATGTGCCATTGCCAGAAGGTTTGCTTTGTCTCCAAGCATAGTCACAAGAGCATGGAGGAGATTCCAGGAGACAGGCTGGACAGGGTCATAGAAGGTCCTTAACCCATCAGTAGGACCGGGATTTGCTGCTTTTGTGCAAGGAGGAACAGGATGAGCACTGCCAGAGCCCTACAAAATGACCTTCAGCAGGACACTGGTGTGAATGTCTCTGACCAAACAAACAGAAACAGACTTAATGAGGGTGGCCTGAGGGCCAGACGTCCCCTAGTGGGCCCTGTGCTTACTGCCCGACACCATGAAGCACATTATGCTGCCTGTAACATTGTTCAATATGACCGGTTTGGTGGTGGGTCATTGATGGTCTGGAGAGGCATATCCATGGAGGGATGCACAGACCTCTACAGGCTAGACAGTGGCCCCCTGACTGCCATTAGGTATCAAGATAAAATCCATGGACCCATTGTCAGTCCCTACGCTGGTGCAGTGGGTCCTGGGTCCCTCCTGGTGCACAACAAAGCCCAGCCTCGTGGCGAGAGTATGCAGCCAGTTCCTGGAGGATGAAGGAATTGATACTATTGAATGGCCCCACGCTCGCTTGACTTTAACCACTTCCCGCCCGCCCTATAAGCAAATGACAGCGGGAAGGTGGTTACATTATCCTGACCGGACGTCATATGACGGTGGCAGGATAATGCGCAGAGCGGCGATCGCTGCTGTGGTGTGTCACTCTGACACACCGCATCTCTGATCCCGGTATAGAGCCTACTGACGTAGGCTCTTTACCATGTGACCAGCTGTTTCCAATCACAGCTGGTCACATAGTATACAGGAAGAGCCGTTGATCGGCTTTCCTCAGTTCGTGCCTGACAGGCACGAGTAGGGGGGGGGGGGGGGGTTCTGTGCTGTGCCATTATTGCCCACCAGTGCTGCCTATAAGTGCCCATCAATGCCGCCTATCAGTGCCCACCAATGCTGAATATCAGTGCTGCCTATCAGTGCACACCAATGCTGAATATCAGTGCTGCATATTAGTGCCACCCATCAGTGCCTATCAGTGCAAGAAAAAAAACATATCTATTTACAAAATTTTATAACCTAAACAAAAAACTTTTTTTTTTTTATTTCAAACTTTTCTGTCTTTTTTTATTTGTTTAGCAAAAAAGAAAAAACCTTGCTGTGATCAAATACCACCAAAAGAAAGCTCTATTTGTGGGGGGAAAAAATTACCTAAATTTGGTTTAGGTACAGTATTGCATGACCGCGCAATTGTCATTCAAAATGCAACAGAGCTGAAAATTGTCCTGGGCGGGAAGGGGGAAAAGTGCCCGGTATTGAAATGGTTAATCTAATCGAGCACCTCTGAGACATTGTTTCAGTCAATCAGATGCCGGTAAGTTGCCCCTCAGTCTGTTCAGAAGCTCAGTGATGCCCTGGTCCAGATCTGGGAGGAAAAACCCCAGACACCATCCGTCGTTTTATTATAAGCATGCCCCAACATTGTCAGGCACGCATACAAGCATGTGGGGACCATACAAACTACTGAGAACCATTTTAAGTTGCTGCAATTAAATTTCAGCAAAATGACTAGCCTGCTGCATCATTTTTTCACTTTGATGGAAATTCTCAACCTACAGAGGGCTGAATTCAAAGACACCCCAAAAATCAATCGATGTGGCATCCTTTCATTCCTAACACATTACCCAATCCATATCAGTTTAGACATCCAGCATGATATTTTTCCCCATTGAGATCTGATGTGTTTTGGTTTAAATTTTTTTGAGCAGTGTGTGTGTGTGTGTGTGTGTGTGTGTGTGTGTGTGTGTGTGTGTGTGTGTATGTATGTGTATATATATATATATATATATATATATATATATATATATATATATATATTTATATCATTTTTTTTTTTGTGGCATCCATGGTAATTCGAGTTGCTCTTATCTCTGGTGAGATACCCCACCACCTCTTAGACTAAGAACTAAACGCTCAGTTCTCAGTCTCCAATGAGCAGAGAGCTGGTGGCTGTCAGTGACCAGCTCTCTGCTCTGCCCCTCCAGCACTCACTAGAGTACAGGGCTGTGCAGGGGGCGGGAGCGGCTGGATCAGTCTCCCAATGGCCTGTTGAGAGGCTGAGCCAGCTGCCGGTCAGACATGTGGGCGGATACTGACGTTGTTGGGATCCCTGCAGAACCAGGACCAGCTCTGTGACATCAGCCGACAGCAGGCTTTAGCATTTGCCATACTTCTCCTTATGTTATCTTCTTATAGGATAAGTTCACTATAAAAAAAATAATAAATGCACATTTTTTATGCTGGTAAAAAAAGTGGATGTATTATTTTTCTTCTTAGGAGTCAGTAAAGCATCGACTTGATGATCAGCATTGGGGTTGCAATGTCAGCTGTGTGCCCATACCTCCCATACGGGCAGACAGTACTGAAGAGCAGGAAGGTCAATGACCTGGGAGGGCACAGTAATGCGCCTTTGCAGCTTATTGAGAACTACATGCTGCCTGCTGCTTTGGCAGACGGTACTTGTAGTTAATTCAGAGAACTGAACAAAATATAAGCGTCATTTACGGTAACTTGCCTTCATGTCACCTAGACACTTATGCATTCCATAATATCCAATACCACTATGTTTTGAAAGAGCAACCAACTACAGTTACAAGTATACAGCTTTTTTTTAGTAGTACACCCAAATGGCTATGGAGGGGATAAAAAAAGCTAGTGGGTTTGAATAGGACTGTATACTTCAGGAGTAGGAGAAAAATCAGGTAAACATTACCTTATTTTGGAAATGCCTGCCCAAGCAGCTGTCTCGAACATTATGTCAAAGGCTGAGCCAGCAGTAAAGCTCATAAATGTGCATAAACGTTTTCAGGCACCAAAGCCTAACTATATGTGCAACAAGGCACAAAGGAGCACATCTACAGCAACAAAAGTGTGCATGTGGACACATCCACTGCAGATACTGGCTCTTAGAGGACTATGTAAACCTGGGTCCTGAATGAGATTGTTGATGAATGCCTTTTAGGCATGAATTCCTGATCCTGAACCTGGTTATTGATTGGGCTTTCATCTGACCTGCTTCTGGATAATGCTTGCCTGTCTATATTTACTACCTACAGTACCTTTTATTACTTCAGGTACTTGTATAGCGCTGTCAATTTACGCAGTGCTTTACATATACATTCACATCATTCCCTGCCCTCAAGGAGCGCACAATCTAGGGTCCCTAACTCACATTCATACATACATAGTAGGGCCAATTTTATACAGGATCCAATTAAACTACCAGCATGTCTTTGGAGTGTGGGAGGAAACCGGAGTACCCAGAGGAAACCCACGCAGGCACAGGGAGAACATGCAAACTCCAGGCAGGTAGTGTCGTGGTTGGGATTCGAACCACCGACCCTCTTGCTGCTAGGTGAAAGTGCTAACCACTACACCACTGTGCCACCCAAGTTGTTACTGACCTCAGCCTGGACTCTTGACCAAGATTTTGCTTATTGATTCTGTACCTCGCTGCCTGCACATTGCCAACCTCTGCTTGTCCCTGGGCTTGAACCTACTCATGATTTGGTGTTTTCCTGCTCAACCATAATTGAACTCCGCTTTTGATTCAGCTCTGATCTATACTAGACTTGGTGCATTCTGGGTGCCCTCACCACTGTGCTTTGGTTTACTTGACACCTATACGCCCATGTTCAAGTCTTTGCTTCCAGCTTCCTGGCACCTGCACCCTTGCAGCCTTTGTCCCAACTTTAAGCTTTTTTTGTGATTTCTTCCCTCTAGTTGCTGTCCTGATCATTGTTGCCTTCAAATTTCTTTGGCGTGTTTTCATACAGGTAAGGCCTGCATGTAGTCTAGGTGTACAATAAAAGGGCCCGTTGGATGTGTTTGATCCAAGGCTGTATGTATTCCCATTCCTCTCTATGGTTTCCTACAAGTGGCTATAAATACCTAATCTGTTATCTAGAACAACAGTTTCTGATATCTTGCCATCTTCTTTCACACAGTGATTCTCAAAGCAATTTTCTCTCCATCTCAGTTGGTTTTTCTAGGCAGCACACTGGTAGTGAAAATATAATTTTTACTCTACTTAAACTACTTTAAACTGTGTAGCGTGATGAACTGATGGTAAATAAACCAGTATGGTCATCCTATAATATTAAATATGCGCGCAGGCAAAATTCTATCAAATTTTACACTGTTTTGAACCACAAAAGTATAGTGATCAACTTATCAACACCAGAGGTTTCTATCTGGAACAACAGTTTTACAAGGAGATAAAGAAGCAGCCAGCCCTAGTGAGATGTGACTAAACAGGAAGGGTTTAAGGGGTATGGACAAATAATAGGTATCAGAGATGTCAGTGAACAACTTCACATAGGAACTTCTGTGGTGAACTTCACGTAAAAACCATTGTAATGAACTTCCCGTAGGAGCTTACGTGATGCACTTCCCGTAGGAGCCTATGTGATGAACTTTGCATAGGAGCCTATGTGATGATGATCGTGTAGGAGCCTATGTGATAAACTTCGCATAGGAGCCTATGTGATGAATTTAATGTAGGAACCATTGTGATGAACTTCCCATAGGAGCCTATGTGATGCACTTCCCGTAGGAGCCTATGTGATGAACTTCCTGTAGGAACCATTGTGATGAACTTAATGTAGGAGCCATTGTTATGAACTTCGCACAGGAGCCTATGTGATGAATTTAATGTAGGAACCATTGTAAAGAACTTCCCATAGGAGCCTATGTGATGAATTTAATGTAGGAACCATTGTAATGAACTTCCCATAGGAGCCTATGTGATGAATTTAATGTAGGAACCATTGTAATGAACTTCCCATAGGAGCCTATGTGATGCACTTCCCGTAGGAACCATTGTGATGAACTTAATGTAGGAGCCATTGTTATGAACTTCGCATAGGAGCGTACTGTATGTGATGAACTTCGCATAGGAGCCTGTGTGACGAACTTTATCTAGGCAGGCTCTTTTGTGACATACTTCACCTAGACAGATTTCTATGTGACGAACTTCAGGTAGGCAGGCTTCTGTTGTGATGAACTTCACATAGGCAGGCTCCTATTGAGATGTCACCGCCCTGCCTCTCCTACTCATTCAATCAGAAAATGGTTTGCATGACCTCCTGTATTCAGAACACATCAGGCTAACTGCGCAGCCTGGGGCCCAGAAACAAGTGGAATAGTGGTACTACTACTTCAGTGATTTCCAGCTTTCAGTGGCATCAGCCAGGTATCATGTATGCAGAGTTACATTAGTCTAAGCTGGATTTATGTAACTATGTAAAAATACCTTATGCTTGGAATTCTTCTTTACACCTAGACTGGCTACAGGCTCAGAAATATACACTGCTCAAAAAAACGAAAGGAACACTTTTTAATCAGAGTACAGAATCAAGTCAATTAAACTCCTGGGATATTGATCTGGTCAGTTAAGTAGCGGAGGGGGTTGGTAATAAGTTTCAGCTGCTTTGGTGTCAATGAAATGAACAACAGGTGCGCTAGATGGGCAACAATGAGACAACCCACCAAAACAGGAATGGTTTTACAGGTGGAGGCCACTGAAATTTTTTTCCCTGCTCTGTTTTTTTCTGACTTTTTTTCACTAGTTTTGCATTTGGCTAGGGTCAGTGTCACTACTGGTAGCATGAGGCGATATGTGGACCCTATAGAGGTTGCACAGGCAGTCCAACTCCTCCAGGATGGCACATCAATACGTGCCATTGCCAGAAGTTTTGCTGTGTCTCCCAGCACAGTCTCAAGAGCATGGAGGAGATTCCAGGAGACAGGCAGTTACACTAGGAGAGCTGGATGGGGCCATAAAAGGTCCTTACCCATCAGCAGGACTGGTATCCATTCCTTTGTGCACGGAGGAACAGGATGAGCACTGCCAGAGCCCTACAAAACGTCCTCCAGCAGGTCACTGCTGTGAATGTCTCTGACCAATCAGAAACAGACTTCATGAGGGTGGGTCCTGTGCTCACTGCCCAGTACCGTGGAGCTCAACTGGAATTTGCCATTGAACACCAGAATTGGCAGGTCCGACACTGGCACCTTGTGCTTTTCACAGATGATAGTAGGTTAACCTTGAGCACATGTGACAGACGTGAAAGGGTCTGGTGAAGCCATGGAGAATGTTACGCTGTCTGTAACATCCTTCAGCATGCCCGATTTGGTGGTGGGTCAGTGATGGTCTGTGGAGGCATATCCACGGAGGGACACACAAACCTCTACAGGCTAGAAAATGGCACCCTGACTGCCATTAGGAATTGGGATGAAATCCTTGGACCCCTTGTCAAATCCTATGCTGGTGCAGTGGATCCTGGAATCCTCCTGGTACATGACAATGCCCGGCATTATGTGGCGAGAGTATGCAGCCAGTTCCTGGAAAATGAAGGAATAGATACCATTCAATGGCTTCCACGCTTGCCTGACCTAAATCCAATAGAACACCTCTGGGACATTATGTTTTAGTCCATCCGACACTGCCAGCTTGCACCTCAGTCTGTTTAGGAGCTCAGTGATGCCCTGGTCCAGATCTGGAAGGAAATATCCCATGCATACAAGCACGTAGGAGCCATACAAATGACTGATTACCATTTTGAGTTGCTGCAATGAAATTTTTGCAAAATGGACTAGCCTGCTGCATCATTTTTTCACTTTGATTTTGGGAGTGTCTTTGAATTCAGCCCTCTGTAGGTTCATACTTCTCATTTCCATCAAACATTGTGGTATCCCTTTGTTCCTAACACATTACCCAGTCTATATCAGTATAGATATCCAGCAGGATATTTTTCACCATTAAGATCTGATGTGTTTTCAAAATGTTCTTGAGCAGTGTATATTGTTACTGCTTATTACGGTTATTATTTTACGGATGGGCTGCTCTGTCCTATATTTGTAATTCCAATAGCATATTATAAAGTGTTTTCTGCCTTTGAACCTTGTACCTAATTGCCCTGGTGCACATATACTTGGGGGAGGACTGGGCCTGGGGAGTTTGAGTACATATGCTTTACCATTCAGACATTATTCATAGCAAGACCTGCAGTCAGTGACACATGATGGGTATTATACAGCTACCTGCTGCTTGTTCAGACCTGAGATCACACAAGTTTTCTGCCATTATTTCCTTTGTGGCTATGGGATGTCCTTTGAACAAATACCAAAAGCATCAAAGCAAGCTGATGCTGTAAGATTTGAAATTTGTCACATTAAAACATGTCCTTTAGAAACACATACTTTTCACAATGCTGACCAATCACTGCAGTACACTTTGGTAAACTTTTATTAGCCCACAGAAATTTGTCCCTACCATGAAAGTGTGCTTGCATTTGCTCCATAGGTCAAAGGCTTCCATTTCTAACCTCTATATAATATTTTCCGCCTTGGAACCTTTTACCTATTGTATTTTCTGTTTCTTGCCTATGAAACTCTATTGCCCCAATGTGAATACTGTTTTCTGCTTTTAACTCTGGTACCTAATTGCCCCAATGTCTATACTGTTTTCTGCCTATAAACTTGGTACCTAATTGCCCTGATGCCCTACTGTTTTCTGACATTGAACCCCATACCTATGGTTGGAGCTTGCTAAGAGCTACCAAGAGATTGGAAGAAAACTACACAACATTGATTCATAAATGTAAAATTGAAACATTTTTAACACGAATGTGACCAATTGCTGTTGTGGCACATTATGTAATTAGACATATAGTCTATAAGCAAAAAGCAAAAGCAGGCAATAAGGCATTACATGTAGCACAAGGGTGTCCAAACATTGTAGCAGATCATTGAAGGAGTCATTTTTCTTGAGAGCCTTCAGGAGGACACTATGAAATGCCTGGCTAGTGGTGAAAGGGAGGTTCCAGGTGGCTGGCTGAAAAGGACAGAGCCCCTTATTATGCTACCATGTAACCATTGTTATGCGTAAGCACTGTTGTTTGCATGAAACGTATTAACATTCATCTCCCTATGCTCGTAGTGCTGTCATGGTTTTATCTCTCCATTTTTGATATGCAACAATAAAGTTTAGATATCCATTCGGAGAGTGCGACTATCAACATTTCTTCTGTTTTTGCTGATCTCGGCGGTGGGCCGGACAGGTACCTCTGCTTTGGACACACACACACCTTGAGCAGTGTTTTAAGAGAAATCTGCACAATCCCTCCTTATCTGGTTTCTTTCCTTCGGCTAATCCTTCCTCTGCCTGGCATGCGAGGGTTAAGTTCCTGTTCTACTCCCACACTATGGGTGCATACAAATGACACAAAGGGCACTATTTAAGCATCTGTGTCCAAGATGGCCACTCAAATCTCACAGGATTTCGGATTCCAAGAAGAGATCCTGGCTTCCCCAAGATGGCCAACTGGAGTCAATGCCATGGAACAACTTAGTCCCCCGCATCTGCCAACCTGTTGGAGTAGTGCAGTACCACCTTCAGGTTAGCTGAGATACTACAGCACCTGCCTACATACCTAATTGTAATGAGTATACCCCTTGGCTTATAGTATACCCCTTGGCTTATAGTATATATCAGGGTTTCTCAACCAGGGTTCCATGGGAAGTCCCCAGGGGTTTCACCACAATCTACCTATTTATTATAGGCAGGTGTTGGGAAGATCACAACTTAGCTAAAGGCCCGTACACACAATAAGAAAATCTGTAGGGAAAATTCGTCTGACGACCAATCTGTCGATTTTCGGAATGTTACTATGGTGCTTTCGACAGCCAACTCCGACTTTTCGGCTGACAAAATCCTGATGTGCAGGCTATATAATTTTTGTCCTCCGTCAAAACAACGTCCGATTTTCGTCTCATTAGTACAGATTTCGATGGAAAAAAATCTTAAGAGCAAGACTAGGCATGCTCAGAGACCAAAGAACACATACAAAGCAATCCAACACATGACATCACTTCTGAAGTAGAATTCTGTCGTACGGGAAAATTTGTATGAAAATAATCTCTTCACTTTCCACATCAGACTAGCATGCCACAAAAAACAGATCGTTCGATAATCTGATCATGTGTACGGGGCTTAACACTATATTATGAAATGCTCCTCCCCTGCATGCAGAGTGGCACAGGGAAGCTCCTTCCTAAGCGTCTGCATTATTCCCCGACATCCTTCTCCTCCTGTCCATCCAGGCACTACATGAGATGGATGAGAGAGGAAGGCTGGTAGTTATCATCACTGTACCAGAATAGTATTCTATCATCACAGCTTCTCTGTGCCCGCTCTGCATGTAAAGGAAACCATTCCGCTTCTATAATGTTCCCTACTCACACTCGGTAACGCCACCTGCTGCTCCACCTTTACCATTCCCTGTTGACCCCTGTATTTTCCCTTGCTTACTCAGTGTACCCCACCTTGCTGCCCTACTGCTTAAGCTTGACCCGAAATTTAGCATCTGTACAGAAAAAAGCCAGCACAAGGCAGATACTTATCCATCATACCATACCATCAGGGAGGCGGGTGATTGGCTCAAAATGTATTCTGCAGCAGGATAACGACCCCAAACATACAGCCAATGTCATTAAGAACTATAGTCAGCGTGGGAAAGATCAAGGAGTCCTGGAAATAATGGTTTGGTCTCCACAGAGCCCTGATCTCAACATCATTTAGTCTTTTCTGGGATTACATGCAGAGACAGAAGGATAAAAGGGGGCGCACATCCACAGAAGATCTGTGATTAGTTCTCCAAGATGTTTGGAACAACCTACTGTACCTGCTGAGTTCCTTCAAAAACTGTTTGCAAGTGTACCCAGATGAATTGATGCTGTTTTGAAGCCTAAGGGTGGTTACACCAAATCTTGATTTGATTTGGATTTCTCTTTTGTTCATGTACTTTCCATTTTTTTAACCAATAAAAATAAACTATTAACACTTCTATTTCTGAAAGCATTCTTAACCACTTCAATACAGGGCACTTTCACCCCTTTCCTGCTCAGGCCAATTTTCAGCGCTGTCGCACATAGACAATTGCGCTGTCTTGCAAGGCTTTACTCAAACAAAAGTTTTACCTTTTTTTTTTAGATAGATAGAGCTTTCTTTTGGTGGTATTTAATTACCACTGGGTTTCATATCTTTCCTAAATAAATGAAAAAAAATTCAAAAAAAAAAAAGGTTTTCTTTGTTTCTGTTACAAAATTTTGTAAATAAGTAAATTTTCTCCTTCACTGATGTGCACTAATTAGACTGCACTGATGAGGTGGCACTGATGGGCACTAATGGGCAGTAATAGGCGGCACTCATATGCAGCAATGATGGGCACTTACAAGCTGCACGGATTAGCCTTAATAGGTGGCACCCTTTTTTGGGCACTGATAGGCAGCACTGATGTGCACTGATAGGCGGCACTGACTGGCAATGATGAGGAGGCACTGACAGGCATCACCGATGGGCACTGAAAGGCATCACTGACGAGAACTGATTGGCATTACTGGTGGGCATCAGTGGTGGGCATCACTGAAGGAGCTGCACTGATAATCACTGCACTGATAATCACTGCACTGATTATCAGTGGAGATCCCCCTGTCAGGGGAGCAAGTTATCGGCTCTCTTCTACTCACGAGCCATCAGCTAGAATAGAGGAATGCCGATAACCGGCACTTCCTAGTTACACTGTGATCAGCTGTGTTTGAACACAGCCGATTACATGGTAAAGAGCTTACGTCATAGGCTCTTTACTGTGATCAGAGATGAGGTGTGTCTGAGTGACACACAGCACCACCAGAAAAAAAGATATACCTGTGCTCAACAGAAAAAATATATACCTTTGCTCTTTTTAAATCCCAATAGTTTTTACATGTATTTAAACTTTTAGGTGCTAAAAGGGTGTGACCACATGTTAACTGCTTGCCGACCAGCCGCCGTAGTTTTACAGCGACAGGTCGGCTACCTGTACGTGGCTTCACGGGACCGCTAGCGGGGGCACACCCATTGCCCAATCGGGAGCCAATCAGCGGGTCCGGCAGACCTGTAAACACAGCAGACCGCTGTTCTGTCAGTTATGAACAAAGACAGGGATCCTGTGTTCCTCTTATTTAGGAACACATGTCTCTGTGTTCATGCAGCAAGCGCTCCCCCCCACAGTTAAAAAACACCCCCTAGGGACACATTTAACCCTTTGCTCGCCCCTGGTGTTAACCCCTTCCCTGCCAGTGCCATTAGTACAGTAACAGTGCATATTTTTAGCACTGATTACTGTAGTAATGTCACTGGTCCCCCCAAAAGTGTCAAAAATTACAGTTAGTTTCTCCGATCTGTCCGCCGCAATGTCGCAGTCCCGCTAAAAATCGCTGATCGCCGCCATTACTAGTAAAAAGAAAAAAAAATGACATAAATCTTTTTCCTAGTTTATAGATGCGATAACTTTTGCGCAAACCGATAAATATACACTTAGTGGGATTTTTTTTTTTTTTTTTTACCAAAAATATGTAGCAGAATACAAATTGGCCTAGAATGATGAAAAAATTAGATTTTAATTTTTTTTTTTCAATAAACAGTTATATGGAATGTTATATGTTGGGAATGTTATATAGCAGAAAGTAAAAAATATTGTTTTTTTTCAGCATTGTCACTTTTTTTTTGTTTATAGCGCAAAACGCTACTTGTATATCAAGATAATGCTTGTTTATCAAGCCAATATTCATTAAAAAATGTTGCTTGTCTTGCAAAGTGCTCTCAAACTAAGTTATTCTCAAACCAAGGTTTTACTGGTATGTTTATATATATATATATATATATATATATATATATATATATATATATATATATATATATATAATATGGCTCAAATTCTAGTAAAATGTGTTTTTGTTATCTTTTTTTCCATAGGTAATGCCATAATTTGGGTGCCCATATACAGCTATTACATACCCCCTCCAACATTAAAAAAAATCTATATATATATATATACATACCCCCTCCAACATAAAAAAATATATATATATATATACATACCTCCTCCAACATAAAAAAATCTATATATATATATACATACCCCCTCTTCAACATAAAAAAATAATAATATATATATATATATATATATATTTTATGTTGGAGGGGGTATGTATATATATATATTTTTTTATGTTGGAGGGGGTATGTATATATATATATATATATATATATATATATTTTATGTTGGAGGGGGTATGTATATATATATATATATATTTTTATGTTGGAGGGGGTATGTATATATATATATATTTTTATGTTGGAGGGGGTATGTATATAAATATATATATATATATATATATATATATATATATATATTTTATGTTGGAGGGGGTATGTATATATATATATTTTTTTTTATGTTGGAGGGGGTATGTATATATATATATTTTTTATGTTGGAGGGGGTATGTATATATATATATTTTTTTTTTATGTTGGAGGGGGTATGTATATATATATATTTTTTTTTTATGTTGGAGGGGGTATGTATATATATATATATATATATATATATATATATATATATATATATAATTTTTTTTATGTTGGAGGGGGTATGTATATATATATATTTTTTTTTTTTTATGTTGGAGGGGGTATGTAATAGATGCATATTGACACCCAAATTATGGCATCACCTATGGAAAAAAGAAAAAAAAACACATTTTACTAGAATTTGATCCATATTAAACAAAAAAACGTCAAAGCTGATTCAGGATCTTCTAAAAATGAATAGATAAGAATGAATGGATGGATAATGCTTCTGTGGCAGAGGACAGTTAGGATGAAATCGGTGACTGTGAGCTCACTGTAGAATAAAGCTGCAGTGTGATGTGTCAGTGTACAGCTGCCTGGACAAGGATTAACCTTATTTCACCTGTAGGTGGCGTGCCAGCAGTCATGGCTCATGATGTCACATGGTGACAGGCTTGGTGAGAGGTACAGCCCAGCTTACTCAGCAAACAGACATAAGTCGCTTAGCTGTGCAGTCATGCTCAGAGCTGTCTGTGGTACTGACAATACGGAAGGCTGTTTTTCCCCCCAGTGTTCCAGGAAATGCAATCAGACAGCTGAACTGTAGGGATCAGCCTCCCCCCTGAATCAGAGATGCTGGGATATCATCATATCTAGGCTGACCTTGGATTGAAGATTACTGGAAGACAAGAGGAGTAAAATAATGGCAGTGAAAAGTTATGAAAACTGGATGGGCACTCTGCCAGTCTGTCTGAGTGCATTGCCTCTATCTAACTTAGCCATACCAGGTATGCCTTGTTTTTTTTATCTTTATAAAAAAGAAAATAATTATATTTTGTTTCTGCATTGCCAATAGCTTATGCTTCTTGTATGAATGGTATGCAGTCCTGAATACATAGCAATTAAAGGTGTAATTAACACTGTTACATTCATAGGATTACCGCCAGAGGAATGTAAGATGTGTCATGAGCTATCCTCATGAATGATTCACTTCTATACTAGGTGATAGCATGGAGCTGTACTCACTGGGATTTTACCATCATTATTTCCTTTCTCATCTTTAAATAAATACTGTTATTATCATAGTTTGTACTGTTTATATAACAATGTTAAGTGACATATATGATGCAGTTAAAGAATGTTACCCCAACATTTCATATTGCTGATTTGTGCCTGCTGTACCATGTACTTGTATGAAAAAGAATCCTGTTCTCTTTGTATAGCTTCCTTTATGTAAAATCCCTGGTGTTCATGCCACCCCTCTGCTTTCCTGAAAAACTGACCACACTAAGGGTCCATGTACACTGCAACTTGTAAACGGCTGTTTAGTGCCCGTTCACATTATTGCGGCTGCGGAGATCGCATGTAATTCGGAGCGCACCGCTCCTTCATTACATGCGATCTGATATGCGGATGCAAATTCAGCCATACACTTTGTATGGCTGAATTCGCACCAAACACGCACATGACCCTTTTTTTCCAGTCGCATCAGGATCGTATCGCACAGTGGTTCACACTTGTGCGATCCGATCCTGTACGAACTGTCAGGTCGCACTGCGATATGCGATCAAACTGGGGGTGTCATTAACATTTAATTGACACCCCCTGCGTATCGCATATGGCAGTGTGAACTTCCAGATGTGCGGATGCGATGCGGGAACAGTCTGCGAATTTGCAGCCTTCCCGCATCGCACAAGTGTGAACCGAGCCTTAGGAGCAGTTGGGTGTTTTTTTCAGAAGCCCCTGAACCCACCTCAATGTTATCTTATCTGTCCATGTACACAGGGTCGTTTACAGTCATTTGCAGGCAGTTGAGTTCAGGGACGTTTTTTGGAAAGCAATTATTTGCGTTCGAACGTGTGTTTCCCGGCGTTTCAAACGCAAAAACGCGTCCGAACGCGACCGAATGCAGCCGAACGCAATGACCCGCGTTTAGCGTTTGCGTTTTTCCATTTTAAAGGGGAATGATTTTTTTGACCTCTAGGAACGGTTTTAAACGCAAACGCCCGCTAAACGTGGGTTTAAACGTCCTAAAAAAAAAAAAAATTTTCCTGCATTCAAGGGACTTTTAACAACGTCCCGTGTACATGAAGCCTAAGCAGGAGAGCATGATGTGGTTTGTTTTCTGGCTGTGCTGAGAAGTTAGCCTGCTCTCCTCCAATGATCAGACTTTGGCTGACATGCATATCCCCCACAGCCAGTTACTGGGAAGATCAGTGTATCCTCCAATGATCAGACTTTGGCTGACATGCATATCCCCCACAGCCAGTTACTGGGAAGATCAGTGTATCCTCCAATGATCAGACTTTGGCTGACATGCATACCCCCCACAGCCAGTTACTGGGGAGATCAGTGTATCCTCCAATGATTAGACTTTGGCTGACAAGCATACCCCCCACAGCCAGTTACTGGGAAGATCAGTGTATCCTCCAATGATCAGACTTTGGCTGACAAGCATACCCCCCACAGCCAGTTACTGGGAAGATCAGCGTATCCTCCAATGATCAGACTTTGGCTGACAAGCATACCCCCCACAGCCAGTTACTGGGGAGATCAGTGTATCCTCCAATGATCAGACTTTGACTGACAAGCATATCCCCCACAGCCAGTTACTGGGAAGATCAGTGTATCCTCCAATGATCAGACTTTGGCTGACAAGCATACCCCCCACAGCCAGTTACTGGGGAGATCAGTGTATCCTCCAATGATCAGACTTTGGCTGACATGCATATCCCCTACAGCCAGTTACTGGGAAGATCAGTGTATCCTCCAATGATCAGACTTTGGCTGACATGCATATCCCCCACAGCCAGTTACTGGGAAGATCAGTGTATCCTCCAATGATCAGACTTTGGCTGACATGCATATCCCCCACAGCCAGTTACTGGGAAGATCAGTGTATCCTCCAATGATCAGACTTTGGCTGACATGCATACCCCCCACAGCCAGTTACTGGGGAGATCAGTGTATCCTCCAATGATTAGACTTTGGCTGACAAGCATACCCCCCACAGCCAGTTACTGGGAAGATCAGCGTATCCTCCAATGATCAGACTTTGGCTGACAAGCATACCCCCCACAGCCAGTTACTGGGGAGATCAGTGTATCCTCCAATGATCAGACTTTGGCTGACATGCATATCCCCCACAGCCAGTTACTGGGGAGATCAGTGTATCCTCCAATGATCAGACTTTGGCTGACATGCATACCCCTCACAGCCAGTTACTGGGAAGATCAGTGTATCCTCCAATGGTCAGACTTTGGCTGACATGCATATCCCCCACAGCCATTTACTGGGAAGATCAGTGTATCTCCCCCAATGATCAGACTTTGGCTGACATGCATATCCCCCACAGCCAGTTACTGGGGAGATCAGTGTATCCTCCAATGATCAGACTTTGGCTGACATGCATATCCCCCACAGCCAGTTACTGGGAAGATCAGTGTATCCTCCAATGATCAGACTTTGGCTGACAAGCATACCCCCCACAGCCAGTTACTGGGAAGATCAGTGTATCCTCCAATGATCAGACTTTGGCTGACATGCATATCCCCCACAGCAAGTTACTGGGAAGATCAGTGTATCCTCCAATGATCAGACTTTGACTGACAAGCATATCCCCTACAGCCAGTTACTGGGGAGATCAGAGTATCCTCCAATGATCAGACTTTGACTGACAAGCATATCCCCCACAGCCAGTTACTGGGAAGATCAGTGTATCCTCCAATGATCAGACTTTGACTGACAAGCATATCCCCCACAGCCAGTTACTGTTGAGATCAGTGTATCCTCCAATGATCAGACTTTGGCTGACATGCATATCCCCCACAGCCAGTTACTGGGAAGATCAGTGTATCCTCCAATGATCAGACTTTGGCTGACAACCATACCCCCCACAGCCAGTTACTGGGAAGATCAGTGTATCCTCCAATGATCAGACTTTGGCTGACAAGCATATCCCCCACAGCCAGTTACTGGGAAGATCAGTGTATCCTCCAATGATCAGACTTTGACTGACAAGCATATCCCCCACAGCCAGTTACTGTTGAGATCAGTGTATCCTCCAATGATCAGACTTTGGCTGACATGCATATCCCCCACAGCCAGTTACTGGGAAGATCAGTGTATCCTCCAATGATCAGACTTTGGCTGACAAGCATACCCCCCACAGCCAGTTACTGGGGAGATCAGTGTATCCTCCAATGATCAGACTTTGGCTGACATGCATATCCCCTACAGCCAGTTACTGGGAAGATCAGTGTATCCTCCAATGATCAGACTTTGGCTGACATGCATATCCCCTACAGCCAGTTACTGGGAAGATCAGTGTATCCTCCAATGATCAGACTTTGACTGACAAGCATATCCCCCACAGCCAGTTACTGGGGAGATCAGTGTATCCTCCAATGATCAGACTTTGACTGACAAGCATATCCCCTACAGCCAGTTACTGGGGAGATCAGAGTATCCTCCAATGATCAGACTTTGACTGACAAGCATATCCCCCACAGCCAGTTACTGGGAAGATCAGTGTATCCTCCAATGATCAGACTTTGACTGACAAGCATATCCCCCACAGCCAGTTACTGTTGAGATCAGTGTATCCTCCAATGATCAGACTTTGGCTGACATGCATATCCCCCACAGCCAGTTACTGGGAAGATCAGTGTATCCTCCAATGATCAGACTTTGGCTGACAACCATACCCCCCACAGCCAGTTACTGGGAAGATCAGTGTATCCTCCAATGATCAGACTTTGACTGACAAGCATATCCCCCACAGCCAGTTACTGGGGAGATCAGTGTATCCTCCAATGATCAGACTTTGGCTGACATGCATATCCCCCACAGCCAGTTACTAGGAAGATCAATATAAATGATCAGACTTTGGCTGACATGCATATCCCCCACAGCCAGTTACTGGGAAGATCAGTGTATCCTCCAATGATCAGACTTTGGCTGACAAGCATACCCCCCACAGCCAGTTACTGGGGAGATCAGTGTATCCTCCAATGATCAGACTTTGGCTGACATGCATATCCCCTACAGCCAGTTACTGGGAAGATCAGTGTATCCTCCAATGATCAGACTTTGGCTGACATGCATATCCCCTACAGCCAGTTACTGGGAAGATCAGTGTATCCTCCAATGATCAGACTTTGACTGACAAGCATATCCCCCACAGCCAGTTACTGGGGAGATCAGTGTATCCTCCAATGATCAGACTTTGACTGACAAGCATATCCCCTACAGCCAGTTACTGGGGAGATCAGAGTATCCTCCAATGATCAGACTTTGACTGACAAGCATATCCCCCACAGCCAGTTACTGGGAAGATCAGTGTATCCTCCAATGATCAGACTTTGACTGACAAGCATATCCCCCACAGCCAGTTACTGTTGAGATCAGTGTATCCTCCAATGATCAGACTTTGGCTGACATGCATATCCCCCACAGCCAGTTACTGGGAAGATCAGTGTATCCTCCAATGATCAGACTTTGGCTGACAACCATACCCCCCACAGCCAGTTACTGGGAAGATCAGTGTATCCTCCAATGATCAGACTTTGACTGACAAGCATATCCCCCACAGCCAGTTACTGGGGAGATCAGTGTATCCTCCAATGATCAGACTTTGGCTGACATGCATATCCCCCACAGCCAGTTACTAGGAAGATCAATATAAATGATCAGACTTTGGCTGACATGCATATCCCCCACAGCCAGTTACTGGGAAGATCAGTGTATCCCCCCAATGATCAGACTTTGGCTGACATGCATACCCCCCACAGCCAGTTACTGGGGAGATCAGTGTATCCTCCACTGATCAGACTTTGGCTGACATGCATATCCCCCACAGCCAGTTACTGGGAAGATCAGTGTATCCTCCAATGATCAGACTTTGGCTGACAAGCATACCCCCCCCCCCCCCCATAGCCAGTTACTGGGAAGATCAGCGTATCCTCCAATGATCAGACTTTGGCTGACATGCATACCCCCCACAGCCAGTTACTGGGGAGATCAGTGTATCCTCCAATGATCAGACTTTGGCTGACATGCATACCCCCCACAGCCAGTTACTGGGAAGATCAGTGTATCCTCCAATGGTCAGACTTTGGCTGACATGCATATCCCCCACAGCCATTTACTGGGAAGATCAGTGTATCCCCCCCAATGATCAGACTTTGGCTGACATGCATATCCCCCACAGCCAGTTACTGGGGAGATCAGTGTATCCTCCAATGATCAGACTTTGGCTGACATGCATATCCCCCACAGCCAGTTACTGGGAAGATCAGTGTATCCTCCAATGATCAGACTTTGGCTGACAAGCATACCCCCCACAGCCAGTTACTGGGAAGATCAGTGTATCCTCCAATGATCAGACTTTGGCTGACATGCATATCCCCCACAGCAAGTTACTGGGAAGATCAGTGTATCCTCCAATGATCAGACTTTGGCTGACATGCATATCCCCTACAGCCAGTTACTGGGAAGATCAAGGTATCCTCCAATGATCAGACTTTGGCTAACAAGCATATCCCCTACAGCCAGTTACTGGGGAGATCAGTGTATCCTCCAATGATAAGACTTTGACTGACAAGCATATCCCCCGCAGCCAGTTACTGGGAAGATCAGTGTATCCTCCAATGATCAGACTTTGACTGACAAGCATATCCCCCACAGCCAGTTACTGGGGAGATCAGAGTATCCTCCAATGATCAGACTTTGACTGACAAGCATATCCCCCGCAGCCAGTTACTGGGAAGATCAGTGTATCCTCCAATGATCAGACTTTGACTGACAAGCATATCCCCCACAGCCAGTTACTGGGAAGATCAGTGTATCCTCCAATGATCAGACTTTGACTGACAAGCATATCCCCCACAGCCAGTTACTGGGAAGATCAGTGTATCCTCCAATGATCAGACTTTGACTGACAAGCATATCCCCCACAGCCAGTTACTGTTGAGATCAGTGTATCCTCCAATGATCAGACTTTGGCTGACATGCATATCCCCCACAGCCAGTTACTGGGAAGATCAGTGTATCCTTCAATGATCAGACTTTGGCTGACAACCATACCCCCCACAGCCAGTTACTGGGAAGATCAGTGTATCCTCCAATGATCAGACTTTGACTGACAAGCATATCCCCCACAGCCAGTTACTGGGGAGATCAGTGTATCCTCCAATGATCAGACTTTGGCTGACATGCATATCCCCCACAGCCAGTTACTAGGAAGATCAATATAAATGATCAGACTTTGGCTGACATGCATATCCCCCACAGCCAGTTACTGGGAAGATCAGTGTATCCCCCCAATGATCAGACTTTGGCTGACATGCATACCCCCCCCACAGCCAGTTACTGGGGAGATCAGTGTATCCTCCACTGATCAGACTTTGGCTGACATGCATATCCCCCACAGCCAGTTACTGGGAAGATCAGTGTATCCTCCAATGATCAGACTTTGGCTGACATGCATATCCCCCACAGCCAGTTACTGGGGAGATTAGTGGACTGTGGTTTCTCCTCCACCAGCTCTCTGCATACTTTATAAAGCTGAGAAAATAGGGTATGTGATAACATAACAAAAGGGGAAATGAATTTATAATGTTTTTTATATTTATACACTAATATTTTGGTGAGGGTTCACATATACTTTAACCACTTGACCTCTGGAAGATTTAACCCCCTCCATGACCAGGCCACTTTTTTAAATACGGCACTGCGGGACTTGAACTGTCAATTGCGCGCTCGCACATTGCTGTACCCACATAAAATTTATGTCATTCTTTTCCCACAAATAGAGCTTTTGTTTGGTAGTGTTTGATCACCACTGCATTTTTTATTTTTGCGCTATAAACTAAAAAATACTGATATTTAAAAAAAACGAAATCCAATATTTTTTACTATCTGCTATAAAACTATGGGATATATACTGGAATTTGTACTTAATACGTTTTTTTTCTTATACTAGTAATGACTGGGTTTAGCGACTTATAGCAGGACTGTGATATTGCGGAGAACAATCGGACATTAACTGACACTTTGCGGGGTACCAGTGACACTAATACAGTGATCAGTGCTAAAAATATACACTATGACTGTACTAATGACACTGGCAGGAAAGGGGTTAAACATCTAGATCAATCAAAGGGTTAAATGCGTGCCTAGCCAGTGTTTGTGTTTACTATATGTACTGTTTTTACTAGGGAAAGAGATGGATTTGAGTCCCTGCTTTGCAGAAACACAAAATTCATCCTTTCCCCTTTGGCAGAATGGAACTCTGCCTTGTTTACATAGGAAGAGCTCCGTTCTGAGTCTCTGCCCGACAATCGTCTGGTGTCTGCGGACATCAAGGGCCGACACCCGCAGATCGGCTTCTGCTGTAAATATTTACAGCAGAAGTGGTGCGCTGGCTGCGAGCCTGCCTCCCCTGCAGGCAGAAGTGTGGCATCACGTACAGTATATATATATATATACATATATATATATATATATATATATATATATATATATGATCCGGCACACAGCTGCCGCCCTGTAGACGTAAAACTGCTATAGGGTGGTCAGCAAGTGCTTAGTAGCAATAACACAGCCGTTTTTGTTTTTCTGAGTCCCCTCGTAACATAGTTTTATTCCTTGTTGGTCCTACCAGTAGATCCATTATTTTTCCACTCCTTTACCAGGGTGACAACACTATTCTTTCTGTGCTGAAATTGTGCAAGTAGGGTCGGCGTCCTATGGAAAGGTGGCCTTAGATAAACATGTAGTTTACACAGATACCTTATTTTTATTTTTTACACCTTCACTTTTTAGTTCTCATCTAGGTGAGAATGATGTATCCAGCCACCCGCTATATCCTGGGATTTCTACATCAGGCATCTTAGGAGGCAGTTTGTGAGACAAATGAAGCTGGTAGAAAATCGCAGCAGTCTGCACATGCACAGGGGGGGGTCTGGCATGCACGGGGGGGGGGGGGGGGGTCTGGCACATGTACAGGCAATGCAGTGTGCAGAGAACTATGGCATTTCTGCTCATGCGCGAGTTCTCACAAACTGCCTTCTGGGATGCCTGACGATTCGAGGACTTGTCTCAGGGGAGCAGGATGGAGCAAGGGGAATTGCACCTGCAAGGAATACAATGCTGGTTTCCATAGACTTGAGATATATGAAAAAAATGGACCATTTTCAAGCACCCAACCAGTTCCATATGTCCCAACCCTGTAACTGCCACTTTTGCTAGATGGCTTGATTTGTTATAGGAAGTGGAAGAATAATAGATCTAATGGCTGGATCAACAAAGGGGTCTCAGAAAAAAAAAGCTGCCATGTTAGGGCAGGTGTGCTTACATAGGGGCGTGGAGATTTAAAAGCAGGCACTTGAGCCACGGTATACTCATCCCTTGACTGCCACTTAAAGAAGGGCATGCAGCCTCTCAGGGCTGTATACTTGCGTTAGCTCTGATGCGTTTGCACAGCGCTGTTTCAAATGCAATTTTTTGAGAAAAAATATACTTTCATGAATTAAAAAAAAAAAAAAAAACGTAAAGTCAGCCCAATTTTTTTATATAATGTGAAAGATAATGTTACGCCAAGTAAAACGATACCTAACGTGTCATGCTTCAAAATTGTGCATGCTTGTAGAATGGCGACAAACTTCAGTGCTTAAAAATTTTCATAGGCAAAGCTTTAACATTTTTTTACAGGTTACCAGATTAGAGTATAAGAGGAAGTCTAGTGCTGGAGTTTTTGCTCTCACTCCAGTGATCACGGCGATACACATGTGGGAGTGACTTACGTTTGCGTTCACTTCTGCACATGAGCTTGACTGTAGGCAAGACACACTTGTCTTTGTACTCCTCACCTGGTTGCCGCCACACACGCTTGACACCATCTGAACCAAATACGTTTATCTTGGTCTCATCAGACCACAGGACATGGTTCCAGTAATCCATTTCCTTTGTCTGATTGTCTTCAGCAAACTGTTTGCGGGCTTTCTTGTGCATCATCTTTAATAGAGGCTTCCTTCTGGGACAGCAGCCATGCAGACCAATTTGATGCAGTGTGCGGCGTATGGTCTGAGCACTGACAGGCTGACCCCCCACCCCTTCAACCTCTGCAGCAATGCTGACAGCCCTCATACATCTATTTCCCAAAGACAAACTCTGGATATGACGCTGAGCATGTGCATTCAACTTCTTTGGTTGACCATGGCGAGGCCTGTTCTGAGTGGAACCTGTCCTGTTAAACCTCTGTATGGTCTTGGCCACCATGCTGCATTCAGTTTCAGGGTCTTAGCAATCTTCTATTAGCCTAGGCCATCTTTATGTAGAGCAAACATTCTTTTTTTTTTCAGATCCTCAGGGAGTTCTTTGCCATGAGGTTCCATGTTGAACTTCCAGTGACCAGTATGAGAGAGTGAGAGCGATAACACCAAATTTAACACACCTGCTCCCCATTCACACCTGATACCTTGTAACACTAACAAGTCACATGACACAGGGGAGGGAAAATGGGTAATTGGGTCCAATTTGGACATTTCTACTTAGGGGTGTACTCACTTTTGTTGCCAGCGGTTTAGACATGAATGGCTGTGCGTTGAGTAATTTTGAGGGGACAGCAATTTTACACTGTTATGCAAGCTGTACACTCACTACTTTACATTGTAGCAAAGTGTCATTTCTTCAGTGTTGTCACATGAAAAGATAATAAAATATTTACAAAAATGTGAGGGGTGTACTCACTTTTAGGAGATACTGTATGTTCATTTTTTTTTTTTGCCTGATTAATATTACATTATTATTAATCAGGAACATTGGAATACAATAATAATACAGTACATTTACGGATTATAGAGGTTCTCTAGGAAAGCATTAAGGTCTTCCTCCATACTTACAGAGAAAGGCTGTTAGGTGATTTACAGGCCTCAGCTCATTAACTTCCACAAGAGGCTAAGGATTATAAGCCTAACAATAGACAAAGACAACCTAGTAACAACATTATGCAGTTTTTCAGAGTTTCAAAAGATCTAAAGAAACTATTCAGTTGGTTTGATATATTCATTCATTTTGCAATAGTGGAACGTGGTCAATACTGCTTGTTAATTGATGTATGCATGGTCAAAATCAGACCTTATGTAGGACAAGGGCCGTGTTATCAATCCTGTTGTTAGCAACAATCACTAGCAATGAGATCAATACATAGAGAACTTACCTGCATGCCATGCAAGAGATAGGCAACAGAGCAACAGCAAAGGAGTGACACAACAATAAGTGAGGTTCTCGGTTCTCTTGACAATCATATCGCAGGTGACTTGTCAGGCTCTTCGTTTGGATGAAATAGACTGGTTGTTGGGTGACCCTATGCCACACAAAGTTTAGAGAAGTAAAAAAAAAAAACATGGCAGTGCCTAGCTTAAAGCAGATCTTCACTGCATCTGAGCACCACAAACCTAACACACTATTTAAATCATTTTTAATATGTAAATGACCCCACCGCCCATCCATGTACCCATGCTTTATTTTGTTGAGTAATCATTTTGAAAAACACCCCCCTAGCATTCATGCCCCTGGCCATCTTGAGTAACGGCAAAGGATTCACGTAGAATTTACTTCTTGGAATCCATCTGCCCCTTGCTCAAGCATACATGCAACAGGGTGTGCTGAGCTGAGAAGACCCCTCCTGAAGACTCCTGGAATGTATGACATCATTTGCCTAGGCCTGGAAACCAGGAAGTAACTGAAGAAATCTAAAAAAAGTTTAAAACATGTAATTATGATATACTTTCCTATCTATTTACTTATCCTAGCAGCATGATTATTACAAATTATAATAATTCATCTCAGAATCGAAAGAAATCTGTAATTCACTGCAGCACTTTACCTTTATTGATCCTTCATGCAAAAGAAATCACAGACAGTGCAGGGTACAGTTAAAGTTGACGCGTTTCATGCTGTGGCTACCGCTTACTCCTAACATGTGCTCACCTGTTCAATAATTCATCTCAGCTCTCCTGTGAAAGTTAGCGAGTGTGTGAACCAGAGAATTTGTTCCCTCTGTAAGTAGTGTGGCCATGCACAACCAATATTCCCTTCATTTACTAAATATTTCTTATACACAAGTGTCGTAATGTGAAATTATCTGTGCACTCCAAAATGAATGCTTAAACTGGCCATACACCAGTAGATTTTTGAACAAATGTTCATTTGTTGACTTGACGAATGTTGTGAATAGACTTACCCAAGTAATACCCATATTCAGTTATAAAGTGCTACTAAAGATTCCATTTTTTTTCTTTAACCCATTCAATACCAGGTACTTTCACCCCCTTTCTTCCCAGAACAATTTTCAGCTTTCAGTGCTGTCACATGAAAATGACAATTATTCGGTCATGTAACACTGTACCCAAATGAAATTTCTATCACTTTTTTTAAAACCAATAGAGCTTTGTTTTGGTGATAGTTAATCACCGCTGGGTTTTTTTTTGTTTCTTAATTAAACAAAAAAGACTGAAAGTAGACCATGGACATCAGTATGTCCATGGGATTGCGGATGTCAGCGGAATACCATCCGCTGACATCCGATTTGCGTCCTTTCAGTTCTGTTCCGTTTTTTGGAACGGAACAGAACCCTATTTTTTCTTCCGTTTAAAAAACGGAAAGGACGCAAAATCGGATGTTAGCGATGTCATGACATCCGTGCTGGAGCGGATTGCAATACGGTCCGCTCTGTGTGAAAGAGGCCTTACTTTTTTTTTTACATTCTGTCACCAGTGCAGTACAGCATCTTCATATAACTGGTGTGTTGGTGATCAGGGACACTGACTAGCGACAGTATGTAGAAAAAAAAAAGGAAATTGTAATAATTTTTTAAAAATGTTTTTTTATATATTTTTTCTTTTTTTTAATATTTTCTTTTTGCATACTGTGACCACAGCAACACAGTAACACTACTACTCTGGGGAGGTGATCGGGATTTATGTTTTTGCACACTATGATTGCTTATAACAGTGAATATCACCATTATAAATAACCTTAGCTTAATTTTTACTAAATGAAATTGATTTGTTCAGTGTTTACTATTGTGATTAGCTGTGATTGGCCTCAGCTAATCACATGGTACAGATGGGCTGCGATTCACATACAGATCAACACTAGTGATGGACTCAGGCGTGTTTGGATCGTACCCGCCAGGAAGTCCTCACTGCACACCTCCAATCCTAGGCAGTGAGGCATTTTCCGACCGACAGCTGCGCTGCCTATGATGGGCGGTGTGCAGTGGGCTCGATCCGAACACGCCCGAGCCCATCGCTAATCAACACGATAGTACACAATGAATGTCATGAATGGAAGCTATCCATTGTGTATAATTGTCATGTGATCTGCTGTGATTGGTCACAGCGATCACATGGTACCAGCAGCAGGCCGCTAAACTGATCTGTGATCTGCTGCGTCCAGTGGACACAGCCCGTGATAGATCGCCCCGGAGCATGGCCGTCTAGTGTTCTGGGGAGGGAGTCATATGACGCCTTCTGTCAAATGACGGCCAGACAGGAAGCAGGTAAAATAATAAACACATCATACTTGCCTGCTCTTGGCAATGGTTTTGCACAGAGCAGCCCTGATCCTCCTCATCTCCGGTCCCCTGCCAGCGCTTCTTGCTCCTCCCTCTTGCTGAGTGCTACCAAAGCAAACTGCTTGCTCTGGGGTCACTTGTTTGATGTCTCTGTGTGTCTACGGGAAACACAGAGCGTGGCTCAGTCCCACCTCCTGCTCTGTCCTCACTGGTTGTGATTGACCAGTGGTAGAGAATGGCTCCCGCAGGCTGTTGTCTCAATGAGCCAATGAGAAGGGAGAGACTAGGGAGAGCCACTCTTCTCGTGCACATCGCTGGATCCAGATTGGGCTTAAGTAAGTGTTGGGGGGGGGGGGGGGGGGGGGGCTGAGGGGAGAGCTGCACACTGAAGGTTTTTTTAACCTTCATACATAGAATGTATGAAGGTAAAAAAACCTTCACCCTCTCCAACCATTTTAACTTTCAATATATTATATTGCGATGACAATCATTATTTTCAGGCCAACGCTTGTTATTCTGAGCTCTTTTATTGGCTCTCACTGCTTAGAAAAGAATATGGAAACTAATAATTATTATAGCTTAGTGAATTAAGCCTATTGCTAGTTACCTTTCAAAAGAGTGCTGGAAGCATTACCTAGCCATGATTTGGATATTTTTTTCCCATTTACCGCAACCAAATGTAAAAGGTGTGTAGAAATTCTGTGTAGAACAGCTGCATTCATAAAATTGCATCCTGACAATGAAAATATGCTAGTGTACCCTGCCCTGCCAGATTCCATTGCTATGTCGTGCAAGGGCCTGCCTGATTGCATAAAACATAAAAGTGTTTAGGTGTGACCTCATATTATATGGTTTTGGTAAATCTAAAGGAAAAAAGTCTAAAGAACATTGTATAGTGTGTATCCAGCTTTAGACTGTAATATAGAAATGGATTTATGACATCTATATACATACCTGGAAAGATGATGCAGACTTATGGAGACTAAAGACAAGAAGATTAAATCACGTGAGTATTTACCCTGGATCAGAACAATGTCCCATTCTCTCCATCCATCACTGGCTAACTCCAGTCAGCAGATGAGTGGGATTCAAGAGTCATCCCATTTTTGTTGAGCCCTCGTTCACACTGAACGCGGCTTTGAAATCGTACGACTTCATCTGAACTCGCATGATTTCAAAGCTGCATTTCAGTCCAACTTCAGGGGGCGACTTCAGAGACATCTGGGCAGCTTTATGCACAGATGTCTATTGAAGTCGCCCCTGAAGTCGCCAAAAGTAGTGCAGGAACTACTTTTGGAAATCGGTGCGGCGCCGCAATGTCACCGTTGCACCGATTGGGACTCTCCCATCGCCAGAAATATGCTGCAATTTAACATGTCGTGTCAAATCGCGCTGATGTGAATAGGGGCTAAACTCTGTATGTGCAGGGAAGAATGAGGCAAGTAAATTGATTAAATTAAGAAAGACCATAGTAAAGTGCATATACAGTATTTGTTTTTTTTACTAGTAATGGCAGCGATCAGCGATTTTATGCGGGACTGCAACATTGCGACAGTGTCATTACTACAGTAATCAGTAGTCAGTGCTAAAAATAGGCACTGTTTCGGTTTTAATGACACTGGCAGGGAAGGGGTTAGCCCAGGGGTGATCAAAGGTTTAAATTTGAGACAAGGGGGTCGTTTCTAACTGTGAGGGGGATCGGCTTATTGATCAACACAGGGACCTGTGTTCCTAAATAGGAGGAACACAGGAGCCCTGTGATGATAACTGACAGAACAACGGTCTGCTGTGTTTGCAACGGCAGACTGCCGTTCTGTCTTCCCGGGGAGTGATCACGGGTGCCAGGGGGCAATCGCGGCCGCGCAGATCAGCTTCCCCTCAGGCAAATCGCTGTAGGAGCGACGTATGGGTACGACGATTTGCGCAGCCGAGCCAGCCTGCCGCAGTAAATCTGCGGCGAGCGGACGGCAAGCAGTTAAAGTATATGTGAACCTTTACCTTGTAAAACAACCTATTAAGTTTAAATTAGAAATGCAAGGCAAAACATTTGTGTATCTATATCTATATCTATATATATACTGTATATATACACACACAATATATATATATATATATATATATATATATATATATATATATTTTTTTTTTTTTTAAATTATAAATACCTTTATTTTTTTTCCCATTTTTTTTAAAAGTGCTCAGAATAAAATAAAGGAATAAAGAAAACAGGATCCTTTTCATACAAGTACATTGTACAACAGACACATATATGAAGTAACATGTACTTTAAATATGTAGTTTAGATCAGTAAGTAGAAGGAGCTCCGTACAACTGCTCATTACTTCTGTTATAACTGTTAGGTTAGGATTGGCTATAAGTTTTTTTTTTTATTGTTTATTTTACATTTGTTTTAGAGAAAAAAGTGTGGCCCCCGCCACCCCATGCACGTCATTTGCCTTAGCAAATGAGGTGCACATTGTGAGCTGTGACTCCTGGGATATGCATGTCACATATCCCAGGAGGCAAAGCCTTTTATTCCTAAAGGAGGAGGGGGGCATGTATAGAACCCCGTCATCAGGAGGCATGAAGGCTGAACCTGGAGAAGCCGGAAAGCCTCTTGATGATGTCACAAGCAACATGGCAACGTTGGACCTAGTGGTGGCAGAAGACAAGAGGACATCAGTGGGACAACCCTGCATCATTTGGGTGGGTGAGTTTATGAAATGTGCACAATGGACCAGTGGGGGAAATAAGGGAGGGGGGCAGGTGAAGATCCACTTCACTGACCCAAACTGGATCACAGGGACTTTACAAAGTGTGTCTCTGATAGGGATGATCGAACTTTTGAAAAGTTCGGTTCGACCAGAACACCCGAACTTCACGAAAGTTCGGTTCGGATTTCAGAACCCCATTGAAATCAATGGGACCCGAACTTCTGTAATCAAAAAACACCATTTTTAAGCCCTAAAACCCAATAAATGCCCCTAAAAAGTGCCTAGGGTTCTGGGTCATGCCCCAGGGACTATTAATCACACAAAAAAAAGTTCTTAAAAATTGTCGTTTTTGATAGATAGCCAATTATTGAAAAAATTAAAAAAAAAAAAAAAAAAGAGATTTCTTTGGATTTAGTGTCTGGGGGGGTCTAAAAGTTGTACCTGTGAAGTTTCAGCTCTGTAGCATGTCCAGAACCAGAATTACAGCATACCAAACCTTCAAAAATGACTTTTTTGCTTAACCGCACCTTTCTTTTGCTCCTAATCAACGGCTCAGCCAATGTGTATGATGGGGACATAATGCAGTGCACTGGGAACAAGATTAGAGGTTTTTTTGGAAAAAGGTGCTGTCTCTTTAAATGTGCATATAATTAACGGGTGTATTTCCACAATGGGGCTTTTATTACCAAATGTTTCAAGAAGTCCAAAGATGTATGTAATTGCACTTTATTTCATGTAAAATGGTGTTTGGTGCACTTTAACTTGAAATCTCACAAGAAACAGACATATATGCACGGATACATTGAGGGTTAGGGGTAGGGGCCACAATGTAGTGCAGAGTGAACAAGATTAGAGATGTTTTGGATGAATACTGTTGTCTCTTGACTTTGAATAGAAGTAAAGGATGCTTAAAAATTGGGCATTTGGTGGTGCGGACGATGCCTTGACACCATATCCCTATGAAAGTGCTGGTAATGAAAGCAATAATTGCCTTTGTAAGGAAAAAAATTACAATGATATGCATCTGTGTGACAGGTGCGCAAAAATTGTTGTTTGGGTGTTGGCGGAGCCATACCACTGTAAGCCCAAAGAGCTGGTGTTGAAGAAGGCGTAAAAATTATGAAGGTGTGCACCTGTGGAACAGGTGCGCAAACATGGTAGTTTTGGTGTTGGCGGAGCCTCCCCACCATAACCCCAAAGAGCTGGCTTTGAAGGAGGCCCAAAAATTGTAAAGGTGTGCACCTGTGGAACAGGTTCGCAAACATGGTAGTTTTTGTTTAGCATAGCCTCCCCACCTTAACCCCAAAGAGCTGGTGTTGAAGGAGGCCCAAAAATTGTAAAGGTGTGCACCTGTGGAACAGGTGCGCAAACATTGTAGTTTTTGTTTTAGCATAGCCTCCCCACCTTAACCCCAAAGAGCTGGCGTTGAAGGAGGCCCAAAAATTGTAAAGGTGTGCACCTGTGGAACAGGTGCGCAAACATTGTAGTTTTTGTTTTAGCATAGCCTCCCCACCTTAACCCCAAAGAGCTGGTGTTGAAGGAGGCCCAAAAATTGTAAAGGTGTGCACCTGTGGAACAGGTGCGCAAACATTGTCGTTTTTGTTTTAGCATAGCCTCCCCACCTTAACCCCAAAGAGCTGGTGTTGAAGGAGGCCCAAAAATTGTAAAGGTGTGCACCTGTGGAACAGGTGCGCAAACATTGTCGTTTTTTGTTTTAGTATAGCCTCCCCACCTTAACCCCAAAGAGCTGGTGTTGAAGGAGGCCCAAAAATTGTAAAGGTGTGCATCTGTGGAACAGGTGCGCAAACATTGTCGTTTTTGTTTTAGCATAGCCTCCCCACCTTAACCCCAAAGAGCTGGTGTTGAAGGAGGCCCAAAAATTGTAAAGGTGTGCACCTGTGGAACAGGTGCGCAAACATTGTCGTTTTTGTCATAACCAAAATGAGGTTCTGTGAACGTAAAGAGAATGAGAGGAGGGTTTGAGGGTGGCACCATGGTCCAGGCTTAAACTGAGGCTCAACTGCCACATCACAACGATAGCCTAGTCTACAAGGTCTGCATCAGGTGCATCAAAGCTTGATATCCACGACTGATTCATCTTAATGAATGTCAAACGGTCGACTGAGTCGGTGGAGAGTCTAGTTCGATGGTCTGTGAAGAATCCTCCTGCTGCGCTGAATGCCCGTTCCGATAGGACACTGGAAGCAGGGCAGGCCAACAACTCCATGGCATACTGGGCCAGTTCTGGCCAGTGGTCTAATCTTAAGACCCAGTATGCCAGTGGATCGGATTCGTCACATGAAAAGCCCTCTGTGTCACTTTGTGCCCTCACGTAATCGTCCACCATGTGATGCAGACGGTGTCGATGCGATGTGGCAGCTGAGAGGCCTGGGCGGTGAGGACTAAAAAAAGACCGAAAGGCATCCGTCAACCGCACGCCTTCTCCAACGCTCCTCTCGTGACCACCAGTAGAATCCATGGTAGGTTGTCCCCGCCCCTGCACCCTACGGGAGTCGGGGAACATGTTCACCAGATTCCTCTTGAGACTGTCCTCAAGGGATTTGATCCTGTGGACTCTATGGGTGGATGGGAAAAGCTCAGAGACTTTACACTTGTACCGGGGGTCAAGTAGGGTGGCCAACCAATAGTGGTTAGTCTCTTTAATGGCCTTGATTCTGGGGTCCTTTCGCAGGCTCTGGAGCATGATGTTTCCCATGCGTCGCAAATTAGCGAAGGCCTGAGAAGCTGACTCCTCGGGGTCACTCATAACGACATTATCTTCAACGGGCTCCTCCTCCTCCCAGCCACGTACTACTCCAAAGTGTCCCGAGGGAGTCAAACTAGGCCTTGCAGATTGCCGCATGTCTTCCTCCTCCTCCTCCTCAAACCCTGCAAAAGTTCCCGCAGAATCGTCCTCCTCCTCCTCTTCCACCCCTGGATCCTGCTCGGGCCTCTGGGAGCTAGGCATAATGGGGTCAGGATTCTCAGGATAAAGGGGGCCTTGAGAGGCAAGGAAGTCCTCCTCTTCCTCCTGCTGCTCTGCCTCCAGTGCCCTGTCCATAATGCCACGCAGAGTGTGCTCCAACAAAAACAGTACCGGTAGGGTGTCACTGATGCATGCGCTGTCCCGGCTGACCATCCTTGTGGCCTCCTCAAATGGCGAGAGGACAGCGCATGCATCCTTAATCAAAAGCCACTGCCGTGGTGAAAAGAAGCCCAGGCGCGCAGAGCCAGTGCTGGTGCCGTACTCGCATAGGTATTCATTGAGGGCCCTCTGCTGCGTGTACAGGCGCTGCAGCATAGCCAAGGTGGAGTTCCAGCGGGTGGGCATGTCACAGATGAGGCGGTGTACCGGCAGGTGAAACTCGCGCTGCACTTCGGCCAAACGTGCAGTGGCACTGTACGACCGCCTGAAGTGACTGCACACCCTTCTTGCCATCCTTAGCACATCCTGCATTCCCGGGTACGAGTTCAAAAACCGCTGTACCACGAGATTCAGGACATGCGCCAGGCATGGCACATGGGTTAACTTTCCCTGACGAAGGGCGGCCAGGAGGTTTGACCCATTATCAGTAACCACCATCCCTGGCTGCAGCTGGCGTGGTGTCAACCACCTCTGGGCCTGTGCCTGCAGAGCCCCAAGAATCTGAGGGGCAGTGTGCTGCCTGTCCCCTAGACACACAAGCTGCAGCACTGCGTGACACCTTTTGGCCTGAGACATAGAATAGCCCTTTGAACGTTTACGTGGTATCTCATCATATTCAAAGGACCATTCTGCAGAGGAGGGCATGGAGGAGGTAGAGGGGGAGGAGCAGGAGGGGGTAGAAGTGATCGATCTACCCGGATCAGCGACACCACCAGCTGTTTGCAGACGTGGGGGCAACACTGGCTGCAGCACCGAGCCCTGGCTACAATCCCTTCCACTGGCAAGCAGTGTCACCCAGTGAGCAGTGACAGAAATGTACCGTCCCTGCCCATGTTTGCTTGACCAAGTGTCAGCCGTCAAGTGTATCTTACGGCTGACTGACTTGGCCAGGGATGACACTACATTGCCTTCCACATGTTGGTATAGGGATGGCAGGGCCTTACGGGAAAAGTAATGCCGACTTGGCACCTGCTACTGTGGAACTGCACATTTTGCGAAGTCACGGAAGGGAGCAGACTCTACCAGGTTAAATGGTAATAGTTGCAGAGCCAGTAGTTTAGCCAAACTACTGTTTAGACGCTGGGCATGTGGGTGGCGGGGAGTATACATTTTTTTTCGTTCCAGCATGTGTGGAATCGAAATTTGGCGTCTAGATGATACAGCTGGTGGTGTGCTGGAGGTAGATGCGACACTGCCTGCTATATCATCATCCCTGCCAGTGGAGGCTGCCAACAGGTGACGAGTGACTATAGCAGGGCCAGGAACAGACTGATGTGCAGGTGGAGCAGGTGGAGCAGATGGAGCATGAGGAGGAGCGCGAGGAGAACTAGGAGGCCGACTGACCAATCTTTGGCCCTTTTGTGGGTTCTTTAAATGCTCCTGCCAACGGGCCGAGTGGTGGGTTGTCAAATGCCTGTTTAGGCAGCTTGTACCCAGGTGGTTGACATTTTTGCCACGTTTTATACCCTTCTTACAAATCTTGCAGATCGCAACTGTTTTATCTGCATGGGATGTCTCAAAAAAGGCCCAGCAAGATGAGGTGTGTATAGTGGCCCGGGAGACAACAGGTGCGGCCTTAGATGGAGTAGGCCGTCTGCTCTCCCCTCTTGCTTGCTCTGCCTCCTCCTCAACCTCAGACCCAACATCTGACTCCATCAAAGACTGAGCATCAGGCCTGGCCTGGGAGACAACAGGTGCGGCCTTAGATGGAGCGGGCCGTCTGCTCTCCCCTCTTGTTTGCTCTGCCTCCTCCTCAACCTCAGACCCAACATCTGATTCTATCAAAGACTGAGCATCAGGCCTGGCCTGGGAGACAACAGGTGCGGCCTTAGATGGAGCGGGCCGTCTGCTCTCCCCTCTTGTTTGCTCTGCCTCCTCCTCAAACTCAGACCCAACATCAGACTCCATAAAGGACTGAGCATCAGGCTGGAGTAGATGGCCGACACTGTGGTCAAACAGCTCAGCTGACTCCTCTGCCATGTCTGAAATTGGGTCTAAGGGAGGACATGAGGTGGACATGGACTCATCTGTATTTGTTCTGACAACTGCAGAAGACTGACCACTTTTCTCTGCCTGGGTCACTGTAGTTGCAGATGATGCCGATGATGAGGGTTTGTTCATATAGTCCACCACCTCCTGTACATACTGTGGACGTATAGCTTGGCCACTGCCGGAGAACAATCCAAATGGTGGCCTGGCTGAGGACTGACCACCACGTCCACCCCTGCCTCTAGACACCCTAGAAGCTGTGCCCCTTTCCGCAGCAGGGCCACGTATGCCTTTTCTTGGTCTACCAGGCATATTTCTCAATGATGCGTTGGCAACTGTGTGCGGTGAAAAACGCACACTGCTATGCGACCCACAGTTGTCGCTGGATACAGCACAGCAGTTGCGGTTCACGCACAGTAGCAAAGCCTTTTGCACAGTGGACCTAACGCTTTGAACAACAGGCGTTAGGTTGTCACTGATGCGTTGGCAACTGTGTGCGGTGAAAAACGCACACTGCTATGCGACCCACAGTTGTCGCTGGATACAGCACAGCAGTTGCGTGTCACGCACAGTTGCAAAGGCTTTTGTACAGTGCACCTAACGCTTTGAACAACAGGCGTTAAGTTGTCACTGATGCGTTGGCAACTGTGTGCGGTGAAAAACGCACACTGCTATGCGACCCACAGTTGTCGCTGGATACAGCACAGCAGTTGCGGTTCACGCACAGTAGCAAAGCCTTTTGCACAGTGGACCTAACGCTTTGAACAACAGGCGTTAGGTTGTCACTGATGCGTTGGCAACTGTGTGCGGTGAAAAACGCACACTGCTATGCGACCCACAGTTGTCGCTGGATACAGCACAGCAGTTGCGTGTCACGCACAGTTGCAAAGGCTTTTGTACAGTGCACCTAACGCTTTGAACAACAGGCGTTAAGTTGTCACTGTATTTTGCTGCCTAGCAAGCACGTATACCTGCTGTGATACAGCAGCACTGTGCCACGTGCTCACTAAACAGAACCCTCACACTTTCCCTACAGAAACTAAATTTTCAAATCTAACTAATGTAGTACATAGTTCCCTAACTACACTAGATATCCCTTTCCACTAAATAGAAAGCTCCATACAGCAGAAGACTGACACTGTCCCTTAAGTTTTTTTTTTTTTTTTTTTTTTTTTTTTTAACTCTAAGAACCAGCACAATCGCTGTATCTAACTACACTGGCTGTAAGCTAAATACAATTCTGCTATATGGAGCTTTAGAACCACTCGATATGTAGGAAATGTAGTGTAGCAAGCAGGAGTCAGACAGAACTGCTTCAACTCTCTTCAACAGGCTCTGGATAACTGTGCTAGGGGTTAGGCGGGGCCATCTTATATAGTGTGGGGCGTATTCACTCCTGATTGGCCTCTGGTCCCCGTAGTCACTCCAATCACGTTCCTAGGAGACTCCTGCCCCCTCATTGGCTTTTGCAGACGTTTCTGGGCCAATCACGGGCTTTTAAAGCCCAGTTCCTGTCCCAGTGCATTTTGGGCGGTTCTGGTGGCCGAATACCGAACTTTTGCCGCAAAAAGTTCGGTATTCGGCCGAATATCGAACATCCAATGTTTGGGTCGAACCGATGGTCGACCCGAACCGTTCGATCATCCCTAGTCTCTGACATAAAGTAGATTTTACTGATTATACATTTATTCATAATGTATGTGGCCAACTTTATATTACTTAGTAGCCTAGCTGTGCTTAATTTCAGATGAGTAAAAAGTTAGCATATATCAGTTCCGGTGTTTGTAGTCTAATTCATATTTCTGAAAATGGCCTCCATAGACATTAGGAAATCACCATCTAATACTATTGTTGTTGGCAGAATGTGGTGATCCTTGGAATGTCTATGAAGTACTTTCCTGTTCAAACTATTTTTATTAACCACTTTACCACTGGAGGATTTTGCTGTCTTCCGTCCAGGCCACTTTTTGCGATTCGGCGCTGTGCGACTTTAACTGACATTTGCGCGGTCGTGCAACGCCGTACCCAAACAAAATTTACGTCCTTTTTTTCCCCACAAACAGAACTTTCTTTTGGTGGTATTTGATCACCAGTGCGATTTTTACTTTTTGCGCTATAAACAAAAAAAGAGCATTTATTTTGAAAAAATAACAATATTTATAGAATTTTTTTATATGAAATTCCCCCCCAAAAAAATGTAAAAATCAAATTTTTTTTAAAATTTTTGGCCAATTTGTTTTCTGCTACCTATGTTTGGTAAAAAAAAATCAGAATAAGCGTATTTTGATTGGTTTGCGCAAAAGTTATTGCGTTTACTAACAAAGGAAAAGATTTCTGTCATTTTTGGTGTTTTTTTTTTAACGCGCAATGTTGGCGATCTGCGATTTTTTCGCGGGACTGCGACATTGCGGCGGACAGATCGGACCCTTGACTGACATTTTTGACACTTTTGGGGGTACCAGTGACATTACTACAGTAATCAGTGCTATATATATGCACTGTTACTGTAAAAATGACACTGGCAGGGAAGGGGTTAATTTTATTGGAGAGGGAGGGGTTAATGTATGCCTGGTGCTTACTAACGTGTGGGGGGGGGGGTGACCAAGTGACACAAGGACAGATCAAGGGTTCAGCTATGCTGAACACTGCAATCTGACCCTGCCTGTCACTTAGGAGATCCGCCCGCTCTGTTTACGCAAGCGGGCGGAACTCCAAACTCGATTCCCCGACGATCGGGGAAGAGCAGCGGCGATCGCCACCGCTCCTCTCCTGGCCCGACTCCCGCTGTGACTGAACACAGCCGGAGCGAGCCTCCGGCGGCGCACGCGCGCCGCCGAGGGAGGGGAATATCTGGTGACGTAGGTCTACGTCGCCAGAAGATAACGAGCCATTGTGCCGCAGTAGCAGCACAGTGAGCAGTGGGGAAGCGATTAAAGTGTATAGAGGAGAACATTCAATGAAAAATGAACAGAATTGCATAACATGTACGTAGAACTGAATACAAAAGTTTGAGGAAGGTATACAGAAAACTTAAGCAATAGTTAATGGTACATGAAGACTGAGTAAAATATAACATCATCAGTGTTCATAGAGAGGGATGGAAGGGTCGATGGTAGTGCGGCTACACCCCCCTAGGCACCCCATAAAGGGAACTAGCTATGCCTACAGGGGGTAGGGAGATAGTACTCCTGTTGAACCAAGAGGGACATTCCAGCCAATGAACCACTGGATGTCGTAGGAAGAGTACCGATGGTGATGAGGAAATTTCGAACTGGGTATGAACTTTGAAAGGGTTAGGACTATTGAAAGGGTCAGCTTATGGTTACTACATCCAACATGTAGCTATAGCGTCTATGAAGTACTTTCAGTGTTAAACAGACACCTCTAACTAAGACTTCTGGAGAACTCCCATAAGAAAATACATAGGCTGTTTTTTTGTTAACAACATAGACATACAACTGACATAGCTGAGTGTGTACATTCATTATGTAATGATAATTTATAAGTCTTAGGCCACATTTACATGGGGTGTACTAAAGTGTATGCCGGTGGACAGCCATGTTTACAGGGATAAAAAGGCTTTCCCTGCTTCCCCGTGCAAGCAGTCCCATTGATGTCAATTGGGATGCAGAAGCTGCATGGACACACACCGCTCCTAATCTGATATTAGTGTGGGCACAGACTCGAATTTAGACAATGTGCGTTTGGGGCCATACACCTGCATAGATATCACTTTGGAGTGCCTGCACAGGGATGCACAGAACACTTCTGAATCCATGTGTGGGTAAAGATGCCCCCCCATGGGCATAAGCTTTAATCTGAGTTTTGTACTACCTCCTGATCTACTGGATGTTCCTGATTTCATAATTAGGACAAATGTAATCCTACAGATATATTTTGAAGAAATGTCAGCTCAGAGCAGCACAAATGGCAAACCAGAACCTTGTTGCGATGTGCCGTATTTTTGTCACATTGAAACTCAAAAGCTTGAAAATCACAGCGTAAATTGTATTAAATACACTGATAGTGAACCCACAAGGCAGCTAGACTGATTGTTAAACTTGATTTGTGCTGAGATGATTGCAGAATCAGAACAAATATCTGTTTTCTTGATTAATTATATTGATCTTTATCCCATAAAATCCAGTCACTCATTTCCCTTTCCAGTAAAGGAATTGAATGAAAATGTATTTGCTGAAATGTCACTTACCATTTGTGTGTTGGAACATCGTGCTTTCATGGCTGGATTAGTTAAGAGGTTTGTCTAAAAAAGATAATCCATTAATTAGAAGATTAACTGTAGATTGTTAGTGACCTAAATCCAAGGACCTTTTCCTAGTGTACTTGCTTTGCTTCTATGATTTCTTGGTTGCTGCTAATGTTTTAATGATGTATATCAGATATGAGTTTTTTATTCAATATTGTCTGATCAGCTGCCGTTAGTAGAGGAAAAAACTGTTAAGAAGATTTGATATCTCAAATTTAAATGGTAGACTTTGAAACAATATTTCGTTTATTTTTGAAAATAGCTTTGCTCACTAGTACTGTTTTCCATCTGCCTACATGAATATGTATATACGGTAAAACCTTGGATTGCGAGCATAATTCATTCCATGAACAAGCTTGTAATCCAAAGCACTCTTATATCAAAGCAAATTTTCCCATAGAAAAATGGAAAAACACAACCATTTATTCAAAAGTTCTTCAGTTTATAGTCCATATAAAAAGATTATAGCAATGTGATAGGCTGTGTAACCATAAAATGTCCATCCACAAATGGCAGCCTCCACAAAGGGATTAGAAGCAAAATCCAGCAGGAACTACATGGTATAAAAGAGAAGAGAGGCGCCTCTAAGTGTAGCAATATGGTTACATTTAATAAAGGTTCAACATTAGGCAACTTACATGGTTGATGATTAACCACTTAAGCCCCGGAGGATTTGGCTGCTCAAAGACCAGGGCCTACAGTATTTTTGCGATTTGGCACTGCGTGATTTTAACGGACAATTGCACGGTCGTGCGGTGCTGTACCCAAATTAAATTGACGTCCTTTTTTTCCCCACAAACAGAGCTTTCTTTTGGTAGTATTTGATCACCTGTGCGATTTTTACTTTTTGCGCTATAAACAAAAAAAGAGCGACAATTTTGAAAAAATAACAATATTTTTCACATTTTTTATATGAAATTCCCCCCCAAAAAAATGTAAAAATCAAATTTGTTTTCTGCTACATATTTTTGGTGAAAAAAATCACAATAAGCGTATTTTGATTGGTTTGTGCAAAAGTTATTGCGTTTACTAACTAAGGGAAAGATTTATGCCATTTTTATTGTTTTTTTTTTTAATGAGTAATGGCGGCGTTCTGCGATTTATTTTGCGGGACTGCGACATTGCGGCAGACAGATCGGACCCTCGACTGACATTTTTGACACTTTTGGGGGTACCAGTGACATTACTACAGTAATCAGTGCTATACATATGCACTGTTACTGTAAAAATGACACTGGCAGGGAAGGGGTTAACTTTATTAGACATCCAGGGGTTAAGTGTGTCCCTGGGGGCGTGCTTCTAACTGTAAAGGGGCGTGGCTTTTGATGTAACCACAGAGACATACGAGCCTACATAGCAGGATCGTATAGTCTCTGCAGTTACACCAGGAGAATGACAGGCGGCTTTGTTTACATTAGCCGCCTGCCTTTCTCCCTCTCCAGCGGGAGATCGCGAGTGACCGGCGGACATCGGAGCCACCGGTCACTCGCGCTGGGATGGCAGTGAACGAGCGGGGGCGGGAGCTCGCCCCCTATTGGCTCGCGGGCGGTTGACGTACCGATAAGTCACTTTGCCGGGGGGGGGGGGGGGGGGGCTGACCGCCGCAGTATATGTACTTGCGGCAGTCGGCAAGTGGTTAAAAGAGGCACATCTAAGAAGGCAGGCATCTGGGGTAAAGCTGTCCACATAGACCATCCTCCTCACTGCCGGCTCTCTCCACCGTCAGTCTGAAGTTCTGACCAGGAAGACTACCCTGCAGTAGAGCGAATGCGAGGCTTGAAGCACTCGTGGAGCGCAGTGTGGAAGGGATGATATCCATGGCAGTGCGGAGGATGGTCTATGAGAACAGCTTTACCCTGGATGTCTGCATACTTAGATGTGCATTTTGATCATTACCATGTGAGTTGATAAACGTTGTACCTTCATTAAATGTAACCATAATGCTACACTTGGGCGCCTCTCTTCTCTTTTATACTCAGTTGTGGCATGGCGCTAAACGCTCTCAAAGCAAGTTACTCTCAATCCAAGGTTTTACTGTAAATATAAAGTATATGTCAAGGGTAAACTTACTTTTTTCAATTTTGGACAGCTTTATTTTAGCTTAAAAGTTGGGGAATGAGGGCTTTCATCAAACTTGGACTTTGATTTTTCATGTGAAGTCCCCTATAGCTCAGTAACTTAGCCTTTCCACTGTGAGCAAAGGCTGGAAGATCACACTTTTATAGGAAAAAGGGACAAGACATAATTTATTACTCCTGCAGGGCTCTTTAAGCTCCTAGAGGAATAAGCATCTACTGTATACTTACCCTATTCCTTACATTCCCCAGCAGCCATCACTCTCTTTTTCTGAGTTGTGAGCAGGCCCTCACCATCCTCACTTACAATGCAGGAGTGCTGGTCCTGATGATGACTTCAGGAAACATGCTACCAACAGCGCAGGGAAGGAAAATGGCTTTGAAGGATTGGTCATAAAGCTCAGAGGAGGCCTGTGGGAGTGAGCACGAAGGTAAGTATAACTGCTTATTCCTCTACCCCAGGCAAAGCAAGCATTCGCTCTCTGTAGAATAGGGAGGGGGCACCTTGGAAGGGTCATTTTTTTCCTTAACCCAGAGTCCAGTCTTAAGCTGGCCAAAGATGGATTGAAATTTAGCTCGTTCAGCGGGGATGGGCCGAATTCCGATTAATCTATGGCCATTTCCATTCAAGAGGATTTGGGGTTTCCATTCCATTGGGTTTTCATTTGTGTTTAATCAGTGCATGCAGCCAATCGGTTGCAGTGCTTATTAGTGTATTATGATAGTGGAGGAGTCCCACTGTGAGAATACAATAGCGCAGTTCAGGAGGATTTCCTCATCCACCTTAAAAGTTTGGATGAGGGGATCACTTCATTCTGAAACTTGATTGAAGCTGACGCTAGATCATTTTTTTTCCTTTTTTCTTTTTTTGATAAGCTTGCTGGTTGATCAAAAAAAAACAAAAAAAAAACTATCATCTATGGTCATAATGAATGTGTGGTGAATTGCTCTTGCACTATCACTGTGTGTAAAAATAAGCGAAAAATGATGCGCCTGCTGCCGGCACTCTATAGCCCATCCATTGCTATTGTGATAAATATGAATGTAAAGTAAATTAGTGCTGTGCTGCCAAATAAAGCATGCAATATGTTGTGTATATCTAACAAGGTCAACAAAAAAATTAAATAATTAAATACAAAAATGTGCAAATTTCAAGATACACAAGTTTGCGGATTTGCACATTTTTGTATTTAATTATTTAAAATTTTTGTTGACCTTGTTAGATATACACAACATATTGCATGCTTTATTTGGCAGTGCAGCACTAATTCACTTTATAATCACCAGCTTTAATCAAGTTTCAGAATGATAAGCTTTAGATGGGTATTTTAGAGTATTATGAATAAAAGAAATCAATTTGTTATATCTATTTATCTGTAATTTAAAAATACCAAACAAAAAGCCCTATCCTGTCTACTATTAAATACGTCACATAAAAGGTATTTGAATGTTATATTTTAGGCCCCATGCACACAGGGCGTCAGAAAAAACGAGCTGCAGAGCCACTTCTAACGCTAGGAAAAAGCAGCTGTAAAAACGTGCTTTTAGTAGCTTTTTCTAGTGGCGTCATTGCACGTTTGGCCACGTTGCTTTAAGCAGCGTTTTTTCTGCCTCCATTTAAAATCAATGGTTCCCTATGGAAGCCTATTGATTTGAATGGAAGGCGCATCGCAAGTCAGATTAGGATGATCCGACTTGCGGTGTGACTTGCGCTCTGAGAATCTTAAAGGGAACTGCCTGGGGTTCGCCCCAGAGTCCATACCAGACCCTTATCAGAGCATGCAGCCCGGCAGGCCAGGAAAGGGGAGGGGACGAGTGAGTGGCCCAACCCCCCCTGGACCATACCAGGCCACACATCCTCAACATGGGGGGTGGGTGCTTTGGGGCGGGGGGGGTTCTGCGCCTTGTCCCCATGTTGATGAGGACAAGGGCCTCCTCCCGACAACCCTGGGCGGTGGTTGTGGGGGTCTGCGGGCAGGGGGCTTATCGGAATCTGGAAGCCCCTTTAACAAGGGGGACCCCCAGATCCTGGACCCCCTCCCTATGTGAATGGGTATGGGGTACATTGTACCCCTACCCATTCACCCCATAAAAGGCAGTGTATGTAAATAACGACAGGAGATGTTTTGAAAAGTTTATTAAAAATCTTCATCTGGTCTTCTCCGCTCTGGTCTTCTCCCTTCCGCTCTTCTGCCCTCCGCTCTTCTTCTTCCTCTGGTCATAATGGCTATATAACAAGCTGCGCAGACCCGGAGCCGGCATAATCACCAGAGACATCGTCGGAGGAAGAAGAAGACCAGAGGGGAGAAGAGCGGAGCGGAGAAGACCAGATCGGAGGAAAAAATAGCGGAGAAGACCAGATGAAGATTTTTAATAAACTTCTTAAAATGTCTCCTGTCATTATTTGCATACACTGCCTTTTATGGGGTGAATGGGTAGGGGTACAATGTACCCCATACCCATTCACATAGGGAGGGGGTCCGGGATCTGGGGGGCCCCCTTGTTAAAGGGGCTTCCAGATTCCGATAAGCCCCCTGCCCGTAGACCCCCACAACCACCGCCCAGGGTTGTCGGGAAGAGGCCCTTGTCCTCATCAACATGGGGACAAGGTGCTTTGGGGTAGGGGGGGTGCAGAGCCCACCCCTGCCCCAAAGCATCCACCCCCCCATGTTGAGGGCGTGTGGCCTGGTATGGTCCAGGGAGGGTCGCTCGCTTGTCCCCTCCCCTTTTCTGGCCTGCTGGGCTGCATGCTCAGATAAGGTTCTGGTATGGATTATGGGGGGAACCCCATGCCGTTTTATTCTGCGTGGGGCTCCCCTCAAAATCCATACCAGACCCGAAGGGCATGGTTTGGAACCTGGGGGGGACCCCCCACGCTGTTTTTTTCCCATTTTGACGTGGAGTTCCCCCTCAAGATTCTCAGAGCGCAAGTTGCACTGCAAGTTGGATCATCCGACTTGCAATGCGCCTTCCTTTCAAATCAATAGGCTCCCATAGGACATAGATTTTCACATAAAAAAAAAAACGTATAATGTGGCTTAACGCTGTATAAGCAACGTTATTCAGCCTTTAGCAGCGTCAGGCATTTTTACAGCTTGACGCTGCAGGTCCAGAACGCACTGGTCCTGGGTTCTTAAAAACGCCTATGCCACATGGAGCTCCTAAAAGCCCTGTGTGTGCATGAGGCCATAGAATAACATGGATGGGTGTTTTTAAGCTGCAAAAAAAAAAAAACGTCTGCCGCTCCTAACAGCAGCTGCAAAAACGCCCTGTGTGCATGGGGCCTTATAGTGAGGAAAGCATTGTTTAGGGCATTAAAGTGTAACAAGAGGAAAAAAAAAAAAAGATTTACCCATACTACCTTCCCAATAGCATCCAAAAAAAACAGCTTGCACTGGGGTAATAATCCAACATAAAACATAAACTGTGTTTTTTTTTCTTTGAATTCTTTAGAACAATTAGAAATAAGGTATAACATGAAACATATATGAGTCCAAAATGGCAAACCATTTCGATAGCTTGTCTCTGAAATCCAAGCACAGAATTAGATAGAAAATTGTGTGGGAGTTGTAGGAGACTCGAAGAGAACTCCTGCTTCAGGAGAACCGAAGGTTCAGTTGGGGTTTACATATGGCGCAGTACTATCCTAGTCATTGACCTTAAAGAAGCATTCACATTAGGAAAGTCAGAGCTCCTAAGATTAAGGGTGCATGGATTAGCTGCACTCTTCTCAGACTTTATTGTACACTTCGCATTGAAATCATCATATAGTGGGGTACAGGGGCGTAACTACAGGGGTTGCAATTGCAACCGGGCCCATGCTCCAGGGGCCTGTGCGACTCCCCTGTACACCTGGATAGGGGGGGGGGGCAGGGGCAGCATGTTGAGAAATCACTGTGCTCCTTTTTCCTCCTGTAGCTGCAGGAGGAAAATGAAGGAGATTGGTTCCTCTCTATTCTGCCCCCGCCACTCCTCCTATCCAGTTCACTTGTGTTCTGCTGTCTCTTGGGCCCCTGTGTGCTCCCCTGGTCCCCCCCTACTGTACTGCCCCGCCCCTGTCCCCCACTGTGCTCCCTTCCCTCTCTTGCCGGCTGCTGCAGGGGATGTGTCACAATAGAGAACCAGGAAGTGGTCGGTCAATATGTAATTTACCAGCTCCTTTCTCTGAATGGACAGAGCCATAGTCAGAGACATTATAAAAAAATAAAATAAAATTATAAAAAATAATACAATTAAAATACCAAAAAATAAAAACTACTGACACCAGTGGGTGAACTTCCAGGATCGCAAAGGTCACCACTTGCTACCAGGCCTTGGCATTCCACCACCGTGGGGAGTCCCCGAGATGACAGGAAGGGAGCCCACTGCAGAACTTGTGAAAGGGTCCTGCAAAGAGGGTAAAGGGCCCCTTGATCAGTGGGAAGAGCCCCAGGCATGAAGCGAAGGGCTCCGGTTTCTTGCAGTGGGGCCCTGAAGGCTCTAGTTACGCCTCTGGTGGGGTACAATAGGACAAGACAAGATTGATATGTTTTGCGCTCTTAAAGCGCTTAGTTGTAACCTGTTGAGGCACACTGACAAGCCGTGGTATGCGAGTCAGAGTTCCTGTTTTGCAAATTTGTTCTAGCTTGAAGCTTCATGATTCAAATACTGAAGTCATTGAATCAATATGACAGTCAAGGATCTACAGTGCATCTAGAAAGTATTCACAGCTCTTCACTTTTTCTAAATTTTGTTATGTTACAGCCTTATTCCAAAATGGATTAAATTCATTATTTTCCACAAAATTCTACAAACAATACCCCATAATGGGAACATGAAAGAAGTTTGTTTGAAATCTTTGCAAATTTATTAAAAATAAAATAATGAACAAAAATCACATGTACAGAAATATTCACAGCCTTTTCCATGACACTCAAAATTTAGCTCAGGTGCATCCTGTTTCCACTGATCATCCTTGAGATGTTTCTACATCTTGATTGGAGTCCACCTGTAAAAAATTCAGTTGATTGGACATGATTTGGAAAGGTACACACCTGTCTATATAAGGTCCCACAGTTAACAGTGCATGTCAGAGCACAAATCAAGCCATGAAGTCCATGGAATTGTCTTTAGACAGGATTGTATCAAGGCACAGATTTGGGGAAGGGTACAGATAAATGTCTGCAGCATCGCAAGTCCCAATGAGCACAGTGGCCTCCATCATCCAAAAATGGAAGAGGTTTGGAACAACCAAGACTCTTCTTGGAGCGAGCTGTCTGGCTAAACTGAGTGATTAGGGCAGAAGGGTCTTAGTAAGGGAGGTGACCAAGAACCTGATGGTCACTCTGACAGAGCTCCAGCGTTTCTCTGTGGAGAGAGGAGAACCTTCCAGAAGAACAACCATCTCTGCAGCACTCCACCAATCAGGCCTGTATGGTAGAGTGGCCAGACGGAAGCCACTCCTCAGAAAAAGGCACATGACAGTCACCTGGAGTTTGCCAAAAGGCACCTGAAGGACTCTCAGACCATGAGAAACAGATTGAACTCTTTGGCCTGAATGGCAAGCGTCATGTTTGGAGGAAACCAGGCACAGCTCATCACCTGGTCAATACCATCCCTACGGTGAAGCATGGTGGTGGCAGCATCATGCTGTGGGGATGTTTTTCAGTGGCAGGAACTGGGAGACTAGTCAGGATCAACTACAGAGACATCCTTGATGACCTGCTCCAGACCACAAAAAGGACAATGACCCTAACCATACAGCTAAGATAACAAAGGAGTGGCTACGGGATAACTCTGTGAATGTCCTTGCGTGGCCCAGCCAGAGCCCAGACTTGAACCCAATTGAACATCTCTGGAGAGATCTTGAAAATGGCTGTGCATCCAAGCTAATGGAGCTTGAGAGGTCCTGCAAATAACAATGGAGAAAACTGCCCAAACATAGGTGTGCCAAGCTTGTAACATCATACTCAAAAAGACTTGAGGCTGTAATTGGTGCCAAAGGTGCTTCAAAAAAGTATTGAGCAAAGGCTGTGACTACTTATGTGCATGGGATTTTTTTTCCTTTTTTATGTTTAATAAATTTGCAAAGATTTCAAATAAACTTCTTTCACGTTGTCATTATGGGGTAAAATAATAAATATAATCTATTTTGGAATAAGCCTGAAACATAACAAAATGTGGGAAAAGTGAAGCGCTGTGAATACTTTTCGGATGCACTGTAAATTTTTCAGAAGGGGGTGTGCGTCCTCAGTTTCTTTTAAAGCTGCCCTGGTTGTTTCTTATATGATTATAATAGCCTGGCATTTGATAGCTCAATGTTCTGCTGCACTCGATCTAGGAGATTAGCCTACAATTTTCTTCTAATCGCCACTTGATGCTGATTGAATCCAGATTTAGTTTTCAGCATATGGGCAATGTACAAACAGTTCACTAGCTGATAACATTTTGACTTTAGGTAACCTTAGGGCTGAAAGTTGGGAAAACATAGACTTTAGAGGCAGTGGGTATATTAAAACAAAACAGTTTTATTGGTTACATCATAAAACACAAAGAGGAAAAAAAAACATAAATACATCGCCTCAAAAAAAGGGCGTCAGTGTACATAATGTTCATGAAAAGTAATGGTGAAATACTAGAACAGGCAATAAGAGCTATGATTAGATATTTGGTACTTCACATCAAGATGATCCGTTAGAAATAACGGGTATGTAAGCTGCCGTCCAAAGAGATCGATCGATGTGGTTATAGGTGCGTATAGAATTTCATAGAGCCAGATTGCTCGACATGTTTCGCCTTGAAGCTTCTTCTAGAGCTAGTGGTTCAATGCTCTGTATTCTGCCTGTGAATCAGCATAATAAAAAGGAAAAAACCAAAACATAACGGGGAAGGTGGAGTCAGAGGCCTGGAAGAACTTGGGAAGGATGTTGGAAACGTAATCCCTGTCATTACAGGCAAACAGCCTGTAGGTGTGATAGGACGTCTGATTGCTCCATCAGATATTATTATCCTTAAAAAGGAAAAAGTAGCGTGTGGCAAATTTTCCACAGCCTTACAACATATAAAACAGGTAGCGCTGCTTGCAGGAGTATTCCAAGATGTGTGCCGAAATAGTGTCTCCACCTTCCCCGGATGGGGGGTAAACCGCCATTAGGAATACTGCAAGCAGGGCTACCTGTTTTATATGCTGTAAGACTGTGGAAAATTTGCCTCACAAATTCTATACACACCTATAACCACATCGATCGATCTCTTTGGATGGGAGCTTACATACCCGTCATCTCTAGCGGATCATCTTGATGAGAAGTACCAAATATCTAATCATAGCTCTTATTGCCTAAGATTCTAGTATTTCACCATTACTGTTCATGAACATTATGTACACTGACGCCCTTTTTTTGAGGCGATGCATTTATGTTTATTTTCCTCTTTGTGTTTTAAGATGTAACCAATAAAACTGTTTTGTTTTAATATTCCCAGTGCCTTTAAAGTCCATGTTTTCCCAACTTTCAGCCCTGAATCTCTTAACCACTTAAGCCCCGGAGGATTTGGCTGCTCAAAGACCAGGGCCTATTTTGCGATTCGGCACTGCGTGACTTTAACAGACAATTGCGCGGTCGTGCGACGCTGTACCCAAATGAAATTGACGTCCTTTTTTACCACAAACAGAGCTTTCTTTTGGTGGTATTTGGTCACCTGTGCAAATTTTACTTTTTGCGCTATAAACAAAAAAAAGAGCGACAATTTTGAAAAAATGATATTTTTCACATTTTTTTATATGAAATCCCCCCCCCCCCCCAAAAAAAATGTAAAAATCTAAATTTTTTAACATTTTAGGCCAATTTGTTCTCCGCTACATATTTTTGGTGAAAAAAATCGCAATAAGCATATTTTGATTGATTTGCGCAAAAGTTATTGCGTTTACTAACTACAGTAAAGATTTATGTCATTTTTATTGTTTTTTTTTTTAAACTAGTAATGGCGGCGATCTGCAATTTTTTTTGCAGGACTGCGACGGACAGATCGGACCCTTGACTGACATTTTTGACACTTTTGGGGGGACCAGTGACATTACTACAGTAATCAGTGCTATACATATGCACTGTTACTGTAAAAATGACACTGGCAGGGAAGGGGTTAACTTTATTAGAGAGCAAGGGGTTAAGTGTGTCCCTAGGGGCGTGCTTCTAACTGTAAAGGGGTGTGGCTTTTGATGTAACCACAGAGACATACGATCCTACATAGCAGGATCGTATGATCTCTGCAATTACACCAGGGAGAATGACAGGCAGCTTTGTTTACATTAGCCGTCTGCCTTTCTCCCTCTCCAGCAGGAGATCGCGAGTGGCCGGCGGACATCGGAGCCACCGGTCACTCGTGCGGGGATGCCCGTGAACGAGCGGGGGCGGGAGCGCTCCTCCGGTGGCGCTCGCTCGCCCCCTATTGGCTCGCAGGCGAGTGACGTACCCATACGTCACTTTGCCTGCACGGGGCTGACCGCCGCAGTATATGTACTTACGGCGGTCGGCAAGTGGTTAATAGGACGTGGCACTTATCTACTAAGAAATGCGCTCAGTATACTGCTATCTGATAGCGCATACAATCTAATTATCTGATTTTAGGTAACCTTATATCAATCAAATATGGCATTTTAAAGGGTATGTTACTTTTTTTTTTTTATCTTTTTGTTTTTTAAATACAAAGAACTGAGCTGTAAATAAAGAAGTATGCTATATTAAATCAAGGATGAGCAGCGTTATGGAGTATATAAAATAAATAGTAGAAGTAAATAGGTGTAAGCTCCCACCAACCAACCCCTGGGGTGCAAGGCTTAAAATGTGAGATAAAATTAAGAAAAGGTTGGTAAAGGCGCTACCTGTGGGAAATAACTGAAATAGATACTGTATGTGTAAAATCACTGAATATATAAACACAATAATTCAATAATAATATAAAGTGCAAAAGTGCCAGTAAACTGAAATAATCAGGGGTATGGTTTTCACAACCCCCCAAAATACAAAGAACTGAGCTGTAAATAAAGAAGTATGCTACACCCTGTTTGATTGTCCTGACCATTCAACTGATCAAACTAGAGGAAAAATCTTTGTTTCTGTGAAAAAAACGGAAAATTGATATCAAATACTTACCGTAATTTTCCTTTCCTGATGGACTCCATGGCAGCATACGTTTGGGTAGGCCCCGCCTCCTCTCCTACCTCATAGGACCCCACTCCCATAAATCTTTGCTCCCTTTCAGCATCAGTGTTCTGTAACTAGCCTACTCAGGAATTGGGAGGGGACTCCTGCTGCCATGGTGTCCATCAGGAAAGGAAAATTACGGTAAGTATTTGATATCAATTTTCCGTTTTCCTGACAGACTCCATGGCAGCATACGTTTGGGAAATAACTCGCTATACACTCCCGGGTGGGAAGATGCTGAACAAAGAAAACTTTAATTGGCACTGTCAACTGACAAGACTTGAACGCCAAAATTAACGGAAGACAAAGCAGCAGGTTCAAAACAATAATGGGAAAGAAAAGTATTAACAGATGACCAAGATGCTGCCTTGCAGATCACGTCAGGTGCGACGTGCTTGGAAGCTGCCCAAGACGTAGCGACACTTCTTGTAGAGTGAGCTGTAATCGCCTCTGGAGGAGCCAAGCCCTTTGCTCTATACGCCCATTGGATAGCCTGAACGATCCACGCAGCCACTGCTCTGGAAGATGCACGCATTCCCTTCTTTTTGCCATGTAGCAGAACGAAAAGGAAATCTGATTGGCGGAAGGAGGATGTGGCCTCCAAATATTGACTTAGAGTGTTGCCCACTTCTAGAGGATGGACTGAAGAATTCTCATCAGTTCTGAAGGTGGGAAGAACTATCTCAGCATTTTCGTGGAAGACAGAGGTCACTTTTGGATTTGACCCGAGCATAGGGATAAGGACCACCCTGTCTTGAAAAAAGGTCAAAAAAGGTTCTTTGTGACCCAGATTGTGTATCTCGGAGACCCTTTTAGCAGAGGAAATGGCCACCACAAATGCTGTCTTCAATGTAAGTTCCTTGATAGACATGGAAGCAACATCCTTTGAAGAAAAAAAGTCCAAAACTAAAGGAAGATCCCATTTTGGGAATCTTGGCCTTCTCTGAGGCCTAAGCCTGACTGCTCCCTTAAAAAATTGCTGAATCAGATGATGACTTGCCCACTGAATTCTGGTAAAGGCTGAAATGGCGGATACTTGCACCCGGAGAGAACTAACCGAGAGGGACAGATCCAGAACAGATTGCAAAAAACTTAAAATCTGCTGAACAGTAGGTGTACCTACTGGACCTGATGACTCATGAACCTGGCCCATATCCTTTCATATACCCTGTTGGTGCTAGGTCTTCTTGAACTCATGAGAGTCGGAATCACCTCCTCTGGACATCCGAGAGCTTCCAACCTCCCCCTCTCAAGAACCAAGCCCTGAGGTGCAGCCCAGCAGGGCATGGGTGAAGAGTAGGACCCTGAGATAGAAGGTCCGACCTGAGAGGTAGAGGGATTGGATCCCTGAAGCTCAGAAGGGACAGCAGGGGAAACCATGGCCTGTTGGGCCAGAAGGGGATTATTGCCACGATCTCTACTTCCTCCATCTTCAGTCTCCGCAGGAATTGGAGTACTATTGGTACTGGTGGAAAAGCATAAGCAGACTGGAAGTTCCACCTGTCCGTGAGGGCATCCACTCCGAAAGCTCGAGGATCTCTGAATCTCGTGTAGTACTTCCGAAGCTTCTTGTTGCGTGGACTCGCAAACAGATCCACTTCCGGCGAAATCCCCAGGGACAGCACCCAGTTGAACACCTCCTGATGGAGGGACCACTCATTGTTGTCTAGTTGGAAACGGGATAGGAAGTCTGCCTCCACATTCAACACTCCCGGAACAAAGACCGCCGAAAGTTTGGCCAGATGATGCTGAGCCCATGTCATGATCGGCTCTGTTTCTTGGAGGAGAGACAAACTGCGTGTTCCTCCCTGCCTCTTGACATAAGCCACTGCCGTGGTGTTGTCCATCCTTAACAGCACTGAAGCCCCCTGTGTTAGATGGTGAAAAGCCTGGAGTGCTTTGAGGGCGGCTCGTAGTTCTAGAACATTGGACACCACTCCGTGACCTGGGAAGTTCCATCTGCCTTGTGCCACTTCGGTCAGACAGTGGGCTCCCCAACCGGTACTGCTGGCATCGGAGGTTATCGTTATCCAGGAAATCGGAGCGATTGAGTGGCAGTTGGTCAGATTTGTACGGCGTAACCACCAGGGAAGGCATCCCTTCATGAATGGAGTCAGGTGAATAACTTGTGACAAACTCTCCGTCGTCCACTGTTGGAGAAACCCCTTCTGGAAGGGTCTCAGCTTCCACATAGCCCACTTCACCATGGGCGAGGTGGCTACAAGCGTCCCTACTACCTTTAGACACTGACGAGCAGTGAGACGAGAGGCAGCGAGAGCGTGAGACACCCTGCTCTGGACTACAGGAATTTTCTCTTCTGGCAGGGAAATGGTGCACTTCACCGTGTTGAACAGTGCCCCGAGAAACACCAGCGACTGCGTAGGCACCAGATGGCTCTTTTCTAGATTCAGAATCCAACCGAATTCCTGAAGCGTAGATGTCACTTGCTCCAGATGTAAGAGTAACTGATGCTTGTCCTGGGACAGAAGGAGGAGATCGTCCAGATAATGATGCAATCTGATGCCTCTGGTCCTGACGAGAGCAACAACTGCCAGCAAGGTCTTCGAGAACGTGCGAGGCGAAGTTGAGAGCCCGAAGGGAAGACACGGAAATTGCATGTGAGCATGACCTACAGCAAACCGGAGGAACTGATGGTACTCTTTTGCCACAGGAACGTGGAAATACGCGTCTTTTAGGTCGATCGATGCCAACCAATCTCCTGGGAGAATCGAATGTTGTATGGTGACTAGGGACTCCATTTTGAACCTTTCTTGATGGATCGACCTGTTGAGATAAGTGAGGTCTATTACCGGACGCCAGGTGCCGTTCTTCTTCTGGACGAGAAACAGAGGTGAATAGACTCCCAAACCTCGTTCTGCCTCGGGAACTGGCACAACAGCTCGCTGAACCAGTAAGGAGTCCACGTAGGCAAGAAGAATCTTCTTTTTCTCTGCCGAAGGAGGAAGTGAGGTTGCGACAAACCTGGGTCTGGGAACGCTGTCGAACGCCCACGAATGTCCCTGGGACACGATGTTTAACACCCAGGGATCCTGAATCGAGGCCGCCCAGACATCCCGAAATTGGAGCAACCTGGCCCCTACCGGGAAGGCCTGGACGGGCCCAACCTCAAAAGGATTTGGTGGCCTCCCGGTCACCGGACGAAGAGCCTTTAGAGCCTTTCTGGAAGGTGGATTGCCTTGACTTCCAACCTCTTCCGTAGGACTTGCCTGGTTTGTAGCTGCGTGCTTCCCTGGCACGATTGGCAGTTTGTCTTCTCGGGAAAGAGCGCTTCTGAGCGCCTGGGCGTTTATCCTGGGGGAGGAAACCAGATTTTCCACCCGTGGCCCGAGTTATGGCTGCATCCAACTTGTTCCCAAAGAGGGAAAAACCCTCAAAGGGAATTCGGCACCATGCCTGTTTGGAAGCAGCATCAGCAACCCAAGGCCTAAGCCAAAGGGCGCGTTTAGCCGTAACCGAAGCCAGCATAACTCGAGCCAAGAGGCGAATGGTGTCTAGAGACGCCTCCCCCAGAAAGCCCGCAGCCATCTTCAGCTCCTGGATTGGGGAGCTCTGGAGCACTTCCTCCGAAACTCCTCCAAGGGTGCCCTCGAGGGCATTAATCCAGATTTCCATGGCCTTTGAAATTGTAGCCAAAGCCAAAGCTGGCTTACAGGCCATGCCGGCCGAAAGATATGCTCGTTTAAGGTCAGCGTCGATCCTCCTATCCAACGGATCCCTAAAAGAGGCTGTATCCTCCATTGGAAGGGTGACATGCTTGACCAAACGCATCACAGCTGCATCCACACTTGGGGAAGATTCCAGGTACTTCACCTTATCTTGTTTAAATGGATACAGCTTCGCCATTTTTGTGGTCAGAGAATTTTTCCTTTCCACTTTGCTCCACTCTTCTGTAATTATATCTCCCAGTTCCCCTAGAAATGGGAAGTCCAAGCGCTCTTTGCATAGCTGCTTGAAATATTTTCGCTGTTTTGGGGAGGAGACAGCTGGGTCCTCCCATTCAAGAGCTTCTCTCACCGCCTTCACAAGAGGGGAGACCTGGCTGAACTCAAATCCTGAACCGGAGTCATCTGAATCAGAATCGGACTCTGACGGAAGGATAGAAGGATGGCTAGGTTGGGAGGACTCAAAAGGATCCTGAACCAGAAGATCACTTTCCGGAGAGCGGGATGGCCCTGCAGAAGTACTCGGCTTCTGTAACCCAGCTAGAGAGTCTTTGAGGACTCTGCGTACCACTTCCTCAATATGATGGTCCGACTTCTCCCTTTCACCCGTAGCTTGGGCATAACAGGGTTTACACAGAGAGGAACCATCCGATACTATGGTACCACATCCCCAGCATTTCTTCCCGTGCGGGTGATCAGAACGGCCATGATGTGTTGAACCAGAAGATTTGCCATCACGTCCCCTACTATGGGGGGAATTGCGTCTGGACCTGGATGAGGAGTGCCGGTGATGCGACTTAGAACGTCTGTCATCTCTGCGTGCGTTAGGCTGCTGATCAGACCTAGAAGAGCTAGAGATAAAGATATGTAGAGGTATACCAGAGAAAAACACCAAGACCTTCCCCCCCCTTAAATGCCCAGCACATACCTGGTATGAGCGGGCTGGCCACTAGGGGGCGGAGAAGCGTCCATGATCACAGCAATAGAGGGCGAAAACACTCTACCTACAGTCAGATATAAAGACACACTTGTACCAGAATACTTAAGAGAAACTGCAAAAAGAACCCTTAAAAATGCGAGATTCTTACCTGAAATATGCTAGTCAGAGTCTGGGGGAGGCTGTATCAACGTCCCGACCATCCCACCAGCTCTGACAAACACTGGCTTTAAATATGCCGCCTCGCGGCCACCAAACGCTCCCGCGCATGCGCGAGTGACGTCACGCGTCAACCCCGCGTATGCGCACCGAATCCTGTGCCCGGCGGCTATCGCGCATGCGCAGAAGCGCCGCGCAACCCGGAAGCGGCGGCCGCAGACGCGGCCACGGCAAGACCGGGAGCCGCCGGGCACCGATAACAGGCACTAGAGGGGAGACAAGCACAAGGCTAACTCTGCAATGTGAAGCACAGTAAAAGAACCCACACTCAATAAAGTAAGTAACTTTCCAAGACACTAACAGATAGCATAAACACTGATTTAAAACGAAGTAAAAAAGATGTCCCATAACAGGGCTTACCACCCTGCCCAGAGCAGAGAAGGGTCCAGAGGCGCACCACCGGTCCATATCTTCGGGCAAATTAAGGCCACCCGCGGCAGCAGGGCTCTCTCGGCCAGACCCCCAAGCTCCTGCAAGGGGGTTTCTTCCATTGCCCCCTCCATACCCTGCTAATAGCCAGGGCTTAGCGGAGACTCTACGACCCCTTCTGCTCCAAAGAATAGGACTGGAAAAGTAGGAACATAAAACCGTATGTATGAGGAGGACGAAAAAAAAACACTGATGCTGAAAGGGAGCAAAGATTTATGGGAGTGGGGTCCTATGAGGTAGGAGAGGAGGCGGGGCCTACCCAAACGTATGCTGCCATGGAGTCTGTCAGGAAATACTAATTATGAGACTAATCACACAGGAGCAAAGAAGAAGAAAATCATCTGTGTATAACTGCTTCTCCTCCATATGCTTTAACTGAATCAGGAAAAAATGTATTAATTGATGAACAGTAGCTTCCCCCAGTTTTATTCTATTTTCCGTGCTGTTAATAAGTTGATGTGACAGATGAGAAAGCACAGACACAACATGTTGCAGGTGTCAGCGTCTGTGATTCATATTAGCCACTGTCTTGTATTATATAGAGCAGGGGTGGCGAACACGCGGCTCTCGAGCCGCATGCGGCTCCCGGCCGAACTGAATGCGGCTCTTTGGCTCTTTGCCTCTTATGGTACACTGTGGCTGAATCCCTCTGCGCGTCCGAGCGCAGTACAATTGAATGTCCCGCGCTCGGACCGCGCAGCCGTAGACGTGGCGGCCAGGGAGCAGCAGTGCACCCTGACCCGCCCATTCTGTGACAATAGCGAATGCGATCATTGGGGGCAATGTGTGGCTGGCACTCTGCAATCATTGGGGGCAATGTGTTGCTGGCACTCTGCGATTATTGGGGGCAATGTGTGGCTGGCACTCAGTCTGCAGTCATTGGGGGCAATGTGTGGCTGGCACTCTGTGATTATTGGGGGCAATGTGTGGCTGGCACTCTGCAATCATTGGGGGCAATGTGTGGCTGGCACTCTGCGATTATTGGGGCAATGTGTGGCTGGCACTCTGCGATTATTGGGGGCAATGTGTGGCTGGCACTCTGCGATTATTGGGGGCAATGTGTGGCTGGCACTCTGCGATCATTGGGGGCAATGTTCTGCTGGCACTCTGCGATTATTGGGGGCAATGTGTGGCTGGCACTCTGCGATCATTGGGGGCAATGTGTGGCTGGCACTCTGCGATCATTGGGGGCAATGTGTGGCTGGCACTCTGAGATCATTGGGGGCAATGTGTGGCTGGCACTCTGCGATCATTGGGGGCAATGTGTGGCTGGCACTCTGCGATTATTGGGGGCAATGTGTGGCTGGCACTCTGCGATCATTGGCAGGTCACTGCGTGGTGTGGCTCTCTGACTCTCACAGTTTAAAATTTTGGCTCCTTTTGTCGAACTTGTTCGCCACCCCTGATATAGAGCATCTCTGGGTGTCAAATTGTTTGGGCAGTGTTAAGTTCGTCAACTAAAACATTTGCCAAAATTTTCGTCTGCGGCCTATTTACAGTGACGAAAGAGAAACGGAAAGTACACCACATTTTCATCCACTGACAAAAACTATGACAAAAATCAGTTCCGTTTTTGTAAAACGAAAATGTGAGGGAGGGATGTCTACCCTTATGGTTTCCACAGAGCTCCGCCTGTGTAGAACCCGTTAGTGCTTCAGCATCTGCTCCCAGTAAGAAAGCGACTTGAGTCCGTAGTGTGCTTCGCTTAGTAGCACTGTGCAGCCAGCATTACAGGCCTCCATGTCTTCAGACGACCGTCCAGAGCAGCACTGTGAGTCCCACTCACGGTGACCGTCCAGAGCAGAGAGCGCTGTGAGAGCGTATATACAATTACAGGCTTCCCCGTAGACCACCGTCCATCAAGAGCACTGTGCATTACAGGCCTCCCCTCAGACCTGAGAACCACCATCCGGCACTGTGTAAGACCACCGACCAGAGCACTGTGCAGCATTACAGGCCTCCTCAGAGCACTGTGCAGCATTACAGGCTCCCACAGACCACTATCTAGAGCACTGTGCAGCATAGCAGGCCCCCTCATATCACTGTCCAGAGAACTGTGAAGCATTACAGGCCTCTCATACCACCCTCCAGAGCACTGTGCAGCATTACAGGCCTCTAATACCACTGTCCAGGGCACTGTGCCGCATTACAGGCCTCTAATACCACTGTCCAGGGCACTGTGCCACATTACAGGCCTCCTCAGACCACCGTCCAGAGCACTGTGCAGCATTACAGGCCCCCTCAGACCACCATCCAGAGCACTGTGCAGCATTACAGGCCCCCTCAGACCACCATCCAGAGCACTGTGCAGCATAGCAGGCCCCCTCATACCACCGTCCAGAGCACTGTGCAACATTACAGGCCTCTCATACCACCGTCCAGAGTACTGTGCAGAATTACAGGCCTCTACTTCCACTGCCCAGGGCACTGTGCAGCATTACAAGCCTCCTCAGACCAATGTCCAGAGCACTGTGCAGCAGTACAGGCCTCCTCTGACCACTGGTCTGAGCACTTTGCAGAATTACAGGCCTCCTCATACTATTGTCCAGAGCTGTGTGCAGTGTTACAGGCATTCATACCACTGTCTAGAGCATTGTGCAGCATTACAGGCCTCTCAGACCACTGTCCAAAGCACTGTTAAGCATTACAGGCCTCTCATACCACCGTCCAGAGCACTGTTAAGCATTTACAGGCCTCTTATACCACCGTCCAGAGCACTGTGCTGCATTACAGGCCTCTTCAGACCACCATTCAGAGCACTGTGTAGCATTACAGGTCTCTCAGACCACTGTCCAGAGCACTGTGCAGCATTACAGGCCACCTAGACCACTGTCCAGAGCACTGTGCAGCATTGCAGGCCTGTCCAGACTCCAGAGCACTGTGCATTACAGGCCTCCTAATTTTCCTCAAACCGTCCAGAGCACTGTGCATTACAGGCCTCCTCACTGTCCTCAGATCATCCAGAGCGCTATGCATTGCAGGCCTGAGGCCTCCTCACCACCGTTCACCTTAAGGCCTCATGCACACCGGGCGTTAGAAAAAAACAGCTGCAAAGTCACTACCAACGGCAGGAAAAAGCGGCTATAAAAACCGCTTCCAGTAGCTTTTTGCATTGGCATTAATGCGCAGTTAGCCGCGTTAGCTTTTAGCAGCGTTTCTCTGCCTCTATTCAAAATCAATGCATTCCAAGTTGGACCATGATGATCCGACTTGTAGTGTGACATATGCTGTGAGGATTTTGAAGGGGAATCCCATGCCAAGAATTTTAAAGGACAACAACACAGTACATTGGAATTGCACTCACACTTTTCCTTTAAGACAATCGCTTTACAGCATTCCAACAGGAGCTACTCGCTCCTCCCGTCCCTCCAGATGGTGACTCTGCGGTCTCCTCATTCGCGGCTGCCGCCGCTGTTTCCCCGCTCTCCTTCACTTCCTGTGTTGCCTGGTCACCGGATGCCGGTTCTAGTGCGCCTGCGCACTATACCAACGTAATCTACGGCGCCTCAGGAGAGCCTCAGCCAAAGCCGGAGCCACAAGTTGTACGGAGCTGCGAGGTGGGAGATTCAAGACACGGGTGCACTGCCTCTGCTGTTACTACGGACAACGCGTTTCGGAGGCGAAGCCTCCTTCCTCAGGTCCCACCTTGCTTCCTGCTAACGCCCCTCCCTATATACCCGGGATACCATCGGCCCTAATTATTTAATTGTGTATTCTTAAAGGGGCCAGTAACCAATAATCCTTATCCACCTTGGCTGGGACGGGAGAAGCAAGGGGCTATCCACTTTTAAAAAACATATATTAAAAAACATACATTAAAGATACAGTTTAAGATACAATTTAAAATACAATTTAAAATTTAAAATACAATTTAATACCAGCGCAGATATTAACCAGAGCTATTATAGATACATGTTTGGATATCACATTCCCTACATAGCAATGGTTGTCTCCTGCTAAAAATACATAAACGTATCCTAAAAGTATATATGTATATAAGACTCTAAGCTACATCAGCATTTCCTAATACCAATAGTCGACGGATCATATTAATTCCACATTATCTCTCATCCATCTACCAGGATAATTTCATAAGTCAGGATAATACACATAATAAATATATAAAAAATATAAAAATACTAGTCTCATTAGAATTCAGTAAGATAAGATTCAATTCCATATGGCACATATGCAAATATCAATTAGTATATGAGGATACTACTCCATATGGGCCAACCAAATGTACTACACGACAGTGGGGATACTGCAGGCCTGGAATTATTTGGGATTGAAGCCATATCTATGACTCTCCCAGAAGGTGAAAGGTTTTCGATCCTGTGCAGGCAAGAAACATTCTGGATCTTTACGCTTGGGTCCATGTCGCCGGGTGGGCTCAATGAGGAGCTGGAAGTCAACACGATCATTTGACATATCAGCACGGGGGTGTGGGCATGGTAGAGTGGGTTCCAGCACATGCACATACACATGGTTACCAAGGGTAGGGAACATAGTCCCTGCCAGGCCATGTGTCTGTGAAGTGTGCACGGAGGCATACGCACATTCGTGTCCACACAACAATATCTGAGCAGCTGGGTATGTGAATAGGTGTATATGTATAGATATATATTTGGGGATACTCAGGGTGTCACCACCGATGGGTATGTGTAGGTATATATATATGTATTTCTCATGTGTGTGTGTATACATATATATATATATATGTGTGTGTGTGTGTAGAAATATAAACAACTGTCGTGTAGTACATTTGGTTGGCCCATATGGAGTAGTATCCTCATATACTAATTGATATTTGCATATGTGCCATATGGAATTGAATCTTATCTTACTGAATTCTAATGAGACTAGTATTTTTATATATTTTTTATATATTTATTATGTGTATTATCCTGACTTATGAAATTATCCTGGTAGATGGATGAGAGATAATGTGGAATTAATATGATCCGTCGACTATTGGTATTAGGAAATGCTGATGTAGCTTAGAGTCTTATATACATATATACTTTTAGGATACGTTTATGTATTTTTAGCAGGAGACAACCATTGCTATGTAGGGAATGTGATATCCAAACATGTATCTATAATAGCTCTGGTTAATATCTGCGCTGGTATTAAATTGTATTTTAAATTTTAAATTGTATTTTAAATTGTATCTTAAACTGTATCTTTAATGTATGTTTTTTAATATATGTTTTTTAAAAGTGGATAGCCCCTTGCTTCTCCCGTCCCAGCCAAGGTGGATAAGGATTATTGGTTACTGGCCCCTTTAAGAATACACAATTAAATAATTAGGGCCGATGGTATCCCGGGTATATAGGGAGGGGCGTTAGCAGGAAGCAAGGTGGGACCTGAGGAAGGAGGCTCCGCCTCCGAAACGTGTTGTCCGTAGTAACAGCAGAGGCAGTGCACCCGTGTCTTGAATCTCCCACCTCGCAGCTCCGTACAACTTGTGGCTCCGGCTTTGGCTGAGGCTCTCCTGAGGCGCCGTAGATTACGTTGGTATAGTGCGCAGGCGCACTAGAACCGGCATCCGGTGACCAGGCAACACAGGAAGTGAAGGAGAGCGGGGAAACAGCGGCGGCAGCCGCGAATGAGGAGACCGCAGAGTCACCATCTGGAGGGACGGGAGGAGCGAGTAGCTCCTGTTGGAATGCTGTAAAGCGATTGTCTTAAAGGAAAAGTGTGAGTGCAATTCCAATGTACTGTGTTGTTGTCCTTTATTAAAGCGTTATTGCCCGAGGTTGCGTGCGCTTTTCTTTACAGATTTGAATTGTTTTGATCCGCCCCCCCCCAGTTGAGTGAGAGAGGAGCAGCAGCAACCAGGACATTTCAGCTATAAAACATACAAACAAAGGAGGTGAATACATGGACAGCGCCATGGGCTGGTGAAGTACTCCTCTTTGTACTTGTTGTATATCAGCATGTGCAGGATCTGTCCTTCTTGATTGTCAAGAATTTTAAAAAAGGTGGAACCCCCCCCCCCCCAAGATCCATATCAGGTTCTTTGAGTCTGGTATTGATCTTGAAAGGGAACCCCAAGCCGAAATAAAAAAAACAGCGCGGGTTCCCTACCAAAATCCATACCAGACCCTTATTCGAGCATACAGCCCGGCAGGTCAGGAAAGGGGAGGGGATGAGCGAGCCCCCCCCTCTTGGACCATACCAGGCCACACACCCTCTAAATGGGGGGGGGGGAGTGGGTGCTTTGGGGCATGTTGATGGGGACAAGGGCCTCATCCCAACAACCCTGGATGGTAAAAGAAAAGGAATTGGCAGCACTCCAGGTTGAGTCAAAATCCAGATTTATTGACTGGACATCCAAATATGACAATCATGACAAGGTAGACGCGTTTCACACACTGACTGTGTGCTTAATCATTGCAATGATTAAGCACACAGTCAGTGTGTGAAACGCGTCTACCTTGTCACGATTGTCATATTTGGATGTCCAGTCAATAAATCTGGATTTTGACTCAACCTGGAGTGCTGCCAATTCTTTTTCTTTTATCAAGTTTTCACGGAGGCGAGCCGGGGCATACACCTGTGTGAGTCATCAGGCAATTACACCACCTTGAGCAGTGACTCCTTGTCTGTTCAACCCTGGATGGTGGTCGTGGGGTCTGTGGGCTTATCGGAATCTAGAAGCCCCCAGATCCCAGCCCCCCTCTATGTGAATGAGTATGGGGTACATTTTACTCCTACCTATTCACCCCAAGAAAAGGTAGTGTAGTGTAAATAAAGACAATAGAATAATAGAGACGGTTTTGAGAAGTCCTTTATTAAAGATATTCCTCTGATCTTCTCCCTCTGGTTTTCTCCCTCTGGTGTCCTCCCTCTATCTTTTCCCTCTGGTCTTCTTCCTCCACTCTTCTCTGCCTCTGGTCTTCTCTGCCTCCAGTCTTCTCCAATGCCGACCTGGTCCTCCACCGGCGCTGTCTCCTGTGGTTATGCCAGCTCCGCTCTCTGCCAGTTCTTAAAAAGGCATGGGGCGTGGCCATCCGGTGACGTCACCATGAGACCCCGTCCCTTGTATCGTCACGTGGAGATATGGGAGACAGCATCAGCGGAGAAGACCAGAGGCAAAGAAGACCAGAGGCAAAGAAGACCAGAGGCAGAACACTGGAAGGGAGGACCCCTACAGGGAGAAGATCAGAGGGAGAAGACTGGAGGGAGAAGATTGGAGGAATATTTTAAATAAAGGACTTCTCAAAACCGTCTTTTGTTTTAATTACATTACACTGCCTTTTATTGGGGTGAATGGATAGGGGTATAATGTACTATTCACATGGGGGGGCGGGATCTGGGGGCCCCCCTGTTAAAGGGGGCTTCCAGATTCCGATAAGCCCCCTGCCCGCAGACAACCACCACCCAGGGTTGTCGGGAAGAGGCCCTTGTCCCCATCAACATGGGGACAAGGTGCTTTGGGTGGGGGGGGGTGCAGAGCCCCACTGCCCCAAAGCACCCACCCCCCTTCATGTTGAGGGTGTGTGGCCTGGCATGATCCAGGGGGGGGGGCCACAACGTGTTTTTTTTGTCATTGTGGCGTGGGGTTCCCTTTTAAGATCCATACCAGATTTTAAGATCCTCAGAGCACCACAAGTCAGATCATCATGATCCGACTTGGATAGTTACATAGTTAGTCAGGTTGAAAAAAGACACAAGTCTATCTAGCTCAACCAATTCAAATGAATGGGCTCTCAAAGGGAACCTTTTGATTTTGACATGTCAAAAAAGAAAAAACTATTGACACAGCTTAACGCTGTATCCGGCGTTAAGCCACGTTTAGCAGCATCAAACGTCTTTACAGCTGTAACGCCAGTCCTCAGAACCAGTGGAGACTCTAGAAACAATATATATATATGATCCCACATTTAAAACTGGGGGGGGCTCATAATTTTTACCACTATATAATACCACTGAAAAAAACTAAATAAGTATATATATAAATAAGGTTACAAAATACAAGAGTAATGCAGTATGCAATGATACTTTTTTTTATTGTACTAACCTAACACTTAAAATACAAGCTTTCAAGAGTTTTCATTTCTTCCTCAGGTATTGCTATGACCTGAGAAAGAAGAAAACTGAAAATCTTTTCTTTATAGTTTAAAGCAATTTTGGCAAACAGTTTACGCAGTAATAGCCCCTAGTATTTATTGGTGCCAGTTTACGCAGTAATAGCTCCTAGTATTAAAGTTAGTTGATGCAGTAATAGCTCCCATTATTTAAGCCAGTTTACACGGTAAAAACCTCTAGTATTGGTGCCAGTTTACACAGTAATAACCCCTAGTATTGGTGGCAGTTTACGCAGTATTAGCTCCTAGTATTGGTGCCAGTTTACGCAGTAATAGCTCCTAGTATTGGTGCCAGTTTACGCAGTAATAGCCCCTAGTATTGGTGCCAGTTTATGCAGTAATAACCCCTAGTAATAGTGCAAGTTTACCCAGTAACAACACCTAGTAAGGGTGCCAGTTTATGCAGTAATAGCCCCTAGTATCGGTGCCAGTTTACACAATAATAGCCCCTAGTATTGGTGCCAGTTTACGAAGTAATAACCCCTAGTATTGGTGCCAGTTTACACAGTAATAACCCCTAGTATTGGTGCCAGCTTACGCAGTAATAAAGCCTAGTGTTGATGCCAGTTTACACAGTAATAAAGCCTAGTATTGATGCCAGTTAACGCAGTAATGACTCATAGTATTGGTGCCAGTTTACGCAGTAATAGCCCCTAGTATTGGTGCCAGTTTATGCAGTAATGGCTCCTAGTATTGGTGCCAGTTTACACAGTAATAGCCCCTAGTATTGGTGCCAGTTTACACAGTAATAGCCCCTAGTATTGGTGCCAGTTTACAAAGTAATAGCCCCTAGTATTGGTGCCAGTTTATGCAGTAAAAACCCCTAGTAATGGTGCCAGTGTACGCAGTAATAGCCCCTAGCATTGGTACCAGTTTATGCAGTTATAACCTCTAGTATTGGTGCCAGTTTATGCAGTAATAACCCCTAGTAATGGTGCCAGTTTATGCAGTAATAGCCCCTAGTATTAGTGCCAGTTTACACAGTAATAGCCCCTAGTATTGGTGCCAGTTTACACAGTAATAGCCCCTAGTATTGGTGCCAGTTTACAAAGTAATAGCCCCTAGTATTGGTGCCAGTTTACGCAGTAATAACCCTTAGTAATGGTGCCAGTTTTCGCAGTAATAAAGCCTAGTATTGATGCCATGCTGTCAGCATGGAGGAGGTAGGGAAGAATAGTAAGATCTGCCAACCACAGTGATGAAAGTGTTAAGGCCTGCAATGACAGTGGCGGCGGTCTTAAAATTTTTATCAACTTCATGGGAGATCTTTTGATTTCCCCGCAGGTCTCCTGATGCACTACAGTACAGTGCACCTCTCCATCCGGGACTCCTTCTTTCCACCACACACCACGGCGAAACTAAGGGGGAAGGCTGCTACAGCGCACCTCTTCATCTGGGACCCATGCCCCTACAGCAAGGGCGCCCAACCTTTTGAGGCGTGAGGGCCACTTTAGCGACTTGGTAACTGGTTGCGGGCCACAATGAGCAGAGCGGGCAAATGACAGGTACGTGTCCACTCAGCATATGCAGAGCAGACACGGACACAGTCCGCTCTACTATATGGGCCCTCTGATCTGATCTGCCTAGACAGAAGGGGACAGAAGTGGATCGGATTGGAGATAGGCGGGTGTAAACGGACACAAGTGGTGAATGGAGGGTCTGATTGGGTCCACCTGAAAAAAAGACAGGTGGACCAAATCGGACCCATCGTTTTAAAGGAGCCTAAGGGTGCTTTCACACGGATGCACTGTGGCTTACCTGCACCTCAACTAACCTTAATCTTCACTTCTTCCTCAGGGTTCCTGCAGGTATCGCTGGCTCCTGCTGTCCCCCAGGTGGGTATAGCTGGTGGCTGCTGCTGCCTATCTTTCAGGGCTGGTACTGCTGGTGGGTACTGCAGATTGGTACTGCTGACGGGTACTGCTGGCTGGTTCTGCTAGTGGGTACTGCTGGCTGATACTTCTGGTGGGTACTGCTGATGGGTACTGTTGGTTAGTACTGCTGGCTGGTACTGCTGGATTGTACTGCTGGTGGGTACTGCTGGCTGATACTTTTGGTGGGTACTGCTGGCTGGTACTGCTGGTGGGTACTGCTGGCTAGTACTGCTGTTGGGTACTTCTTGTGGGTACAGCTGGCAGGTACTGCTGGTGGGTACTGCTGGCTGGGACAGCTGGCTCCTCTGAGACACAAACAGAGTGCGACAGGAGCAGCGCTAAAGGAACCATGTGGCTGTAGTAGAGAGCAGAGCCGATGCTTCCTGTATCGCTCCTGTCACAGGCAGAGTACATTTGGTATCAATCATCCTGTGACAGGAGCCGGTACTATACAGGAAGCACCAGCTCTGCTTCCTCTAGTGCCAGCTCTGTTTGCCACAATAATGCTCAGGGATGGCGGGTCGGGATCCTGCAATCTGGGCTTACCGACCCGCCATCCCAGAGCAGGAGGTGGAATCTTGTTGGGGGGGCACAGCATAATGTTGGGGGGGCATGGACCCTCTGCCCCCCCCTTGTGACGCCACTGCTCAGAACGTGCTGGCCCTGGGTTTTTTTTTTTTTTTGCAGCTTGAAAACGCCTATGCCACTTACAGCTCCTAAAAGCCTGTGTGTGCATGAAGCCTTAGAGTAACATGGAGGGGCGTTTTTAAGTTGCAAAAAAAAATAAAAATTCTGACGCTGGTAAAAGCAGCTGTAAAAATGCCCTGTGTGCATGAGGCCACAGACCTCACGGAGGCTCAGAATGAGTCACTCCAATTTTCCCATCCCCACTGCTGCACAAACTATAAAGAAATGTCGACATCTGTGACTGGTAGAAAGAGAAGAGAAAAATCTATAGATATTTTTTTCATTTGATGCTAAGGACAACAATACCCTTTGCAAACCGTGTGGAATGACATTGCTGGTAAATATACAACAAACTAGAAACGTAATTTGCGGACAACTCATCCCGAATTTCATACAAAAGTAAGCACAAGACACACTTAACTCCACTTTTGTTGAGACCAGTCTTATCTATGTACATTGCAGAAATGTTTTTTAACAAACTTTGATTCAATCAGATTTCATACCTTTTGTTATTCTGAAGTAATTGCTGCTTGTTTGTCTGGCTATGTTGTGCACTTATTCACTGAATCTTAATGTGAATAATTTCATAATAAATATCAGCTGCTGCTTCCCCCGAACTGAAGTATCTCACCAAAATATGTATAGAGGTATGTGGTCACTGGGAGGGGCACTGTAAATAATTTTCGCATGGCACAGGGCGCCTAAAGGCCTAAGGCCTGGGAAGGGCCTTACATGTAGTATAAAATAGAGAGACAACTTGGGCTGACTGTGTGGAGTGAGAGAGAAAGTAAAATCAGAATAACTTGATTTTACCCCCTAATTCAACCCCACAGATACATAAAACCTCCAATGATGGGCCAAGTCAAGCCAGTGCACCACCACAGCAAACTATTTGCATTGCTCTTTTGGGTGCTTCAAAATACAAAATTGACTCAAAGGAACAACAGGCCACTGAGGACAGTGAGGAGGCCATAGCAAAATGGATTGTGTGCTACGGATTACCAGTCAGACTGATCTGCTGCTCTATGCTGCCTGTTTGGGGTGATGCTCTGCCTGGGTTTTCTGCGACATTTTGAAAGAAACCATACGACTGGCTACTTAGATGTGGATGGTGCTTCTTTCACTTTGTGTGATTTTTCAATATTCTCCTCTTACACATCATCTTCAGAGTCAGACAGATCCTCATCTTGTATGTAGGGCAATGTGGATTTTCTTATGGCACGGGAACACTCCTCTGTCTTCTTAAGCAGTTTCTGAATATTATCATCAGCCACATCAAGGGTTTCACAGACAGTAGGGTTGCAGCTGCTGCAAGTGGCGAGAACATTTCATCGGTAAATTGGATCTAGGAATGAATGAAGCAAGTTGCTGGTCCACATTCCCTTTAATTGTCTGTGGAATTGTGGCAAGGTCTTGGTAGCTAGTGTTCAGTTTAAAGTCCTTATGGCGGTTGAGTAGATCAAAGAGGGCAGGGACATGATGTCACTCTGGAGGGCTTTAGTATGTTCCGCAAAATGCAGCAGTAGGTCATGCAATGATGTGAGCTTTTGCCATTCACTAGGGAGCAAGCTGTCCCTGTGTCCCATCGCAAGTTGTTTGCGATTTCGTAGACCGGCTCTTTTAGTTTGAGGAGTCTTGCGATCATGTTGAATGTGCTAGTAGCATTACTTGACCAGAGTGTGGGGCAGTCATTTAAAAGAGTAAGGCCATACTGCTCCAATATCTTCAGTGTTGCAATGAAAGACTTGAAGACGCTCACTATTGATCTTGCTTTATCAAAGATTCTCCTAACACTTGCCTCCTTCTGATGCATTATGTGGGTATAGTATCGCTATGATTAGGCACCAGCCCAGATGTGAAACGCGTTAGATGTTACCCGTTGGTTCACCATCATTTTCTGTATGGTTTATTGGTTTTTCCAGCTCGGGTGATTGCACCCGAGTGCGGCCATCCAGCCTTTTTTCTCCTATATTTTCCTGATGCAAGCAGGGCCGGCACCCGCTTCACATGCAGAGGCAGCTGAGCAACAGGGGAGGTGGTTTTCCTTGAGCGGTGTATTACCTGTTTATACTGGAGATTTTAGTGGCCTAAATATGACTAAAACTAAAACAATTGCAGATGACTAGAATGGGACTAAAACTAAAATGGCATTTTAGTCAAAAGACTAAGACTAAAACGAAATCGAAATTTGCTGCAAAACTTAACACTGGATGTGGTAGTTGCATTTGTTTTCTTTTTAGGCTTTTTCCCCTCTGTTTTTACTTGGTACTCCAGCCAGTAACACACCTCCTGTATTAGGATACCCCCACTGTGGATTGAGGGGCAACAGAAAGACTTTTGGACAGCAGCATCATCAGTCTGGGGTGGAGGGGAGCCAAACTACAGCTCACACTTTATAAGCAGTTACAGCAGTTTTGTTCCTCTTGGGATAAAGTTTTACATACATAAAGCTGATCATTGTAAGCGCCTCTTGTCAGTGTTAAATGGTTTGTCTCAAACCCCTCTAAGTGCTTCATCTGCAGGACAGCTTGTTGTACTAGCAGGATCACCAGGTAACAAAGCGGAAAAGGAAACCTAATGCAGCTAACCCATCTAAAAATGTGTAAGCTGCAAAATAATAAATGTTTGTTTTTTGGTTTAATACCACTTTAAACTATTTGGCACCTAGAGCTGCTCTGTATAACACAATCATTTTCAGTAATAATAGTTAAAGGAAACAAAGAATAAAAAATAGTGTTCTCTCACAATGGTTGTGCATGGAGAAAGTGTCTTACATTAGTGGTCAGCAGGAGAATTACCAACTTACACTGGTGATCATGGGAGAGGGACCTCATTACACTAGTGGCCATTGCCAACCATTTCCCATCGTTATAGGTAGCTAAAAAGTGGGGACCATTGGTGTCAGTGGTTACTTATCTGAGAGGCAGAAATTGCTCATTGCTTAAGAAACCCCTAGCAACATTTGGAGGAACCCTAACTAAGAAAGGCTTCTGGATGGGGCAAGGAGGCAATATTTTTATGATCATAAGGAATCAAAACAAAAGTAGCAGATCTGTGTGTTCTTTTTTGGAGTTGAAGAAAGTGTGTTAGAACATTTCTTGTCATCCTTAGCAACCAGCTTTTTTTTCAGTTTTCTTTTTCGTTTTTATGTATTATTGTTTATACTAATATTAGTAAAAATAAGTGTAGCGCTAATCAATAAGTAAAGTCAATGTCCACATCCAAGGGAAAAAAGGGACCAACAAAGGGTGTTCTCCTGCTGATAAAATCCTCTGTGAGTTGTAAAAGGACCGTCACCAGCACCCAACCACACAGCCTCTTACCGAATCACATTGACCCTCATTACAAAGGTCAATATAAGCAACAGCCGTAAGATTCTCTTAGCATTCGCCCCCCGTGTTCCTCTAGCTTGGTTTCAATGGTCAAATCAAGTCATGTGGAGATAAGCAGGACACCTCTCATAGTGCAAATATCATCAAAAATTTGTTATTGTAAATAGTAGTGACTTACAGTTAGATAAAAACTTATCAGCATGTCCACCACTTCAAAGAACTCATATTGCATCCACAAGTAATCATTTCTAACCAGCAAGATGGCCGCCGCGCCCCCTGTCTGTATGTGCGTCATACACCTTTGGCACCTCCCTACGAGTTTCGTCACGATATGCTGTCGTCAGGGGTGTGGTCAAATATCAGTGACGGCGGCCATATATACGCTTACAATACCAGAGGATGGGAGGGACATAAAATTGCATTCCGAAAGCAGGAAATAATTCATCATGTACTAATATTATAATTTAGTATTTGTCTGAATTAAAACCAATCTCTGGGCAAATCTAACTCACACAGGCAGTTATTTTATTACCGTCTAGAGCGTTTTATACATACCACCTAAATTTGCCATACAGGTCCCACAATAGTGCCATTTCTCAGTGCCTCCTTAACAGCTCCTGGGCAAAGTAATGTACTGGGCCCTCTACCAAGGAGATAGTGACCTGCAGTACCTGCCGCACTGATCACCTGCTCTATCAACATGCGATTCTCCTTGCTGGGGGAGGGGGAACTGCAGGGGCCAGGGGTGCCCATGCGAAAAATGACCCTGCCATTTCTGGTTGCCAGGGACAGGTAATCTGGCACATCAGTTATCTCAAAGCCGGCTATTTTTTAGTGGTCCCTTGCATGACCTGCACACTTTCGTCTCGATCCTGAAAGGAGCCCAACCCTGGAAAGCCATTAGGAAATGCCCGTTTAATGCAGGTACTCGATAAAAGGACTGCACCACCTGTAAACAGAACAAGATTGTAGTCTGTGATATCACAATTTAGGTGAGTAAAAGGTTTTTGGCAGCAATTAGGTAAGGGTGGGGGGTGGAATTCAGCATTAAAAACATTTTTTTAGATCTTCTTTAGATAGTTACTGTGTTGTCTTGATATCTTACACTTAACAGCTCAACTGCATGATTATTCTGATTATTGCAGATATTTATATACAGTTTGACATGTTTTATTTTTTTTAGGATCGCATGATTCATTCAGCTTTTGGGTTGATGAGAAATCTCCAGTTGGACCAGATCAGGCAGCATCAATCAAGCGCTTAGCAAAAATCTCGCTGGTGAAAAAGCTGATGAAGAAATGGTCTGTTACGCAGAATTTGACTTTTAAAGAACAGCTAGAGTCAGGTATTCGCTATTTTGATCTACGTGTGTCTTCTAAGCCAGAAGAGGGAAGAGAGATCTACTTTATACATGGCTTATATGGAATACGGGTATGGGATGGACTGACGGAAATAAACACTTTTCTGAACAATCACAGCAAAGAGATTGTATTGCTGGACTTCAATCACTTCTATGCCATGGAACACGAGCACCATTTGTATCTTGTCAATATGCTGCAAGAAGTGTTTGGAAGTAAACTCTGTACAGCTGAATGCGTTGAAAATATAACATTGCAGTACCTCTGGGAAAAAAATTACCAGGTATTTCATCAGAATCCTTTTACTTAATTACTATGCACTTTGTTCACTAATAGTAAGGGGGAGGGCACCAACAAAAGATGGAGCCGCTTCTAGGACTTTTGCACTCCAGCTCGTAGGTGCTCTCTCCTCTGAGGTCCTTTTCTACTACGTGCAATGTTCTGGAACCTCAAACCACTTTCCAAGGTATAAAATCAACTTTATTGTTTAACACATGCACAGTCCACCCAAGTTCCTCCCTCTTACGTGTTTCACCCCCTTCTAATAAGAGCATTTTGATTTTTGATAAAAAAAATATAGGAAAATATTAATTATATTTGATTTATTTAAATACGGAAAAGCATTTTAAAAAGGGTAAAGAAATATGACATCCTACAAAGTATTAATTTTGAAATATAAATAATTTTTATTTTTTTTTAAATATTTGTAATAAAAATGTTAATTTTAACATGGTGAGAGATAAATAGGTTAAATGGAATGTTTGGTAATGATAGGAACATAATCCTAAATCTTTTTCGTTCCCTTGTCCTCTTGTTTTATGATTAAGCTTCAGTATGGGGCAAAACATGTTATATTGAGGTTCCTGGGTGGAGTTATTGTACTTGTGCTGAACATTAAAATTGACTGTACCCTTCGGAAGTGGTGCACAGTTCCCAATCTTTATTGAAGGGTAAGGGTGAATAGATACTTTTAGATCTGTGTCAGACACTTTACTTAAAGAAACCCTGCCTTCATTTTTTTGAGTCATGAAATAATTGTTGAACGATATAACTGTACATTAGATATCTGCTTTCCCTTTTTAATGGTGTAAATTGTATGAAAATGTAGCATTTTGTTTGTCATGTCAGCAGCACCCAGTAGACCTTGTTAATGAATTCTGCACAGCTGCTATCAGAGAGGAAAAAGAGGGAGATCTGTACATGTTCAACCTGTTACTATGCACACTTCTGCACAGAAAGCCTTTTCACTGACTTGATAATTAGCACCAAGCTGTGTGGGGAAAATAGTACATACACTATATTGTCAAAAGTATTGGGATGCCTGCCTTTACAAGCACATGAACTTTAATGGTATCCCAATCTTAGTCTGTAGGGTTCAATATTGAGTCGGCCCACCCTTTGCCGCTATAACAGCTTCAACTCTTCTGGGAAGGCTGTCCACAAGGTTTAGGACAGAGTGTGTCTATGGGTATATGTTTGACCATTCTTCCAGAAGTGCATTTGGGAGGTCAGGCTTGCAGTCTCTGCTCTAATTCATCCCAAAGGTGATGGCCAGTCACGTTCCTCCACCCCAAACTTGCTCATCCATGTCTTTATGGACCTTGCTTTGTGCACTGGTCCAAATCATTTGGTGGAGGGGGGATTCTGGTGAGGGGTTGTTTTTCAGGGGTTGGGCTTGGCCCCTTAGTTACAATGAAGGGAACTCTTAAGGCATTAGCATACTAAGACATTTTGGACATTTTTGTGTTCTCAACTTTGTGGGAACAGTTTGGGGATGGCCCTTTCCTGTTCCAACATGACTGCACATCAGTGCACAAAGCACTATCAGATTTCAATTTAAAAAAATCTTTTTTTTTTTTTCTTTCTTTTTTTTTTTTTTTAAATCATCGATTTTTTTCCACCCTGGGAAGAATGGTCAAACATTCCCATAGACACACTCTTAAATCTTGTGGACAGTCTTCCCAGAAGAGTTGAAGCTGTTATAGCTGCAAAGGGTGGGCCAACTCAATGTTGAATCCTACAGACTAAGACTGGGATGGCAATAAAGTTCATGTGTGTGTAAAGGAAGGCAGCCCAATACTTTTGGTAATATAGTGTATATCATAGTGCAATATGTCCACATAAATGTATGACATATCAAAATGTGATGTGAATACGTCATATAATAAAAAAATAAACAGTTTGTGCTGCATGTAACATACAATAGTACACAATATATCTGAATATCATATTCACCATCCCCTACAGGGGGAACTGCTGAATAAGAAAAACAAATGAGAAGTAATAATACATACAGAGCAATCTGTGTTTAACTTAGAAAATATTCTTAATTGCATACAATTCAAGAAATCTGCAAGTCGGAGAAAACCTTTGTTCAGGCACTATAAGAGCAAGAGAGTGAAGAAGCTGACTGTGGAGGGGAGGGGGGGGTATAGATAAATGAAGAAAGAGGCAATGGACTGTGGACAAATGGACATAAGGAGGCAGGGGACCTAAACAAAAATAAAATCATAGATTGTTTTAGCGACAAACGTCCTTCTTGGAAAAAGAAGGGGTCTGTTAAGAATAAAGTAAGTATTAGTAAGAATAAGAATAGGAGATATTTTAAAGAATATGATTTGCCGTATAAAGTAGACAACTGAATTCAACAATAATATGAATTGAGTGAGCTACAAAGGGGTTAATAGACAAGCAGTTCAAAGATAAGCAATATAAGCTGTGTGGGAAACAAAGAATGGAGGTGCATGCAGGCATATAGGAGGACTGACTAAATGCTAAGGATATTAAAATAACTGGGTGAGCTGCAGTGATTGGAGCACACTGGAGAGGTGACCAAACTGTGCGGATTTAGGCTCTGTGGAGGGGTGGCTATGCTGTGGAGCTTGGGGTTCTGTGGCGTTGTAACTGAACTGGCCAAATCAGGGCACAGTAGAAGAGTACGTAAGTTTCAAAGATCAGAACACAGTGGAAAATGGCTTAGCTGCCAGGATTGGGGCACAGTAGAAAAGTGGCAGAGCTGAAGACATTTCTGGAATTTGGAGGTCTAGTTGAGATGTGAAAATTGGGGGGCAGTGGAATTGTGGCTAAGCAGTGCGAGCTCTGCCTATATTTCATAGATTACTGCCTAGTGGAAAAGTGGCAGGACTGTCAGGATCTGGGCACAATGGAGGACTCTGTGAGTCATGGGAATCAGAGATATGGCTAATTTTTGTGGTCTGGGTACAGTAGAAATTGGAGAATTATCGGAGCTGTAGGAATATGTGGAGAAACGCTGTAACTGAGCTGTGAGTGAAGATTGGCACAGAGTGGAAGGCTGGTGAACTGTGAAGACTAGGGTACTGTGGAGGCGGGGCAAAGCTACAGGAATAGGGGGGCACAACCCCCATGATACAGACATGGGGGTTCTTGCATAGTCAGCAGTTTGGGCAACAGCGACTGAGTGTATAGTCCAAGGAATTTGTTACAACGGGGGGGGGGGGGGGAATGAAAAAAAATTAAGGAGGACAGTGAATAGTGAGGTGGCGCATGCATTATAAGAATCTAAAGCTCAGCCTTAGCCTCTAGGGGCAACGGCCAGAAGTCACCTGGACTTCTCTTTCAGAGAAGGGCAAACAGGCAGTGCTCAATTACATACACATGTTTCAGCATGTTGAAAAAAAAAATGTATGACTAACAAGTGCTTTCAAGCATCAGACACCTTTGCAGAGGTTCTAATTACTCATTATAAGGGATGCTCAGCTGAACACATTGCTTGCAATTATTGGGATGTGAAACGGCTGTTACAATAGAGTCAGTGCTAATTAGCATGTGATATTATTGGGATTGTTTTCAGCTTGTATGATAGCTCATCTTCATGCTCAACAAATGCAGTATGATGATAGTTTTCATATCATTTCAGTTCATTTTGTGTTACTCTGGATGGCATTTGTTTAAGTCGCCATCACTAAACGGTTCACATGTTCTAGACAAATATATTTTCACACATGATTCCCTGCAGCAATAATTGCTGGATTTGCATAAAATCACTCATCTGCCCACAGAACACTTTCATATCATACGTATTACTAGTTTGCATTTATACAGTTTGTCAGCTTTCCTCACCTCTAGCAACACGTCCCTTGATCTGTCACGAGGACTGCTTCTAATTAACTACTAAATTGGACAGCTTGTGCAGTCTAAATCCATAGCAAGGTACGCAGACTCAATCCTATCAGTCTCTGAAACCGTTGAACTCCTTTTTGTCACTAATTAGAGAGATGAGTTGGCATTTCCAGAAATCGGGGGCATCTGGAGAACTGGAGCAGAGTGTGCAAAAGGTCTAGTTAACATTCAAGTTGATGAAATTAGTACACACCCAATAAAAAAAAAAAAAAAAAGAGTAATTGTATAAAAGAAAAGGTAGCTATTTATCAGAATAGGGTGCAACATAATCCTAAGTAGTTTTCTGTCTTTAATGGAATATATGGGTGATTGAAATGAATAAAAGCAAGAGCTGTACCGTTAAGACTTTGCCACAAGTTCCCAGAATTTGAAATTGTTTATATATTCACCCTGTTACCATACCTTTACAACTACTTTTACTTTATAATACAGGAGGGTGTGGTCAGATGAAAACTCATAGGCACCGCATCCCTTATTTAACAGGACACAAAGAAAAAATGCTCCAATTGAGAGCTGGGATTTTGAAGGTGCCAGTAACAGAATCATACCATCAATTAAAAGTCATATATTTTATTTGAGTAATGTAAAAATAATCAGAAACAAAAAAATATATACAGTAAACAGACAAAAAAAAAATCATCATTTTTAAATTCTAGATCAATTCATTTGGATTATACAAACATGATCAGTAGATGGTAATGGGTCTGGAGTGATAATCCCGACATGTTTCGGCAATTGTTAGGCTTCTTCAGGGGATATTAATTATCACACCAATAAGTTATGTTTGTACGTTTGGTCATCCAAAAATTAGTGTTGACACCATGGTCCACAGATTAAAGTGCTGGATTCAACAATACAAGGAAGAAGAATGTATCAAACACTGCAGAATAAGGCACTATTATGTTGGCCGCAGGAAGAGTAAATCAGATCAGTAGCAACTAATGGGCTCTAGTACCCGTAAGGCAGGGAATCCTCTGTTACAATCCAGCAAAGGGATAGCTACAAGCTGTATACTCTCCTCACAGAGCTTACTAATGCATCCATCCACATCTGCAGCACCGATTGCCACAGCTTCCCTGCCGTACCCTTTTACAGAATTTTCAACATAACAAATTTTTAATAATCCTGTAAATCAGGGGTCTCCAAACTATGGCCCTCCAGTTGTTCAGGAACTTCAATTCCCATCATGCCTAGTCAAGTCTGTGAATGTCAGAGTTTTACAATGCCTCATGGGATGTGTAGTTCCACAACAGCTGGTTGGCCGTAGTTTGGAAATCCCTGCTGTAGCTGGATGAAAGGTTTACGAAAACATTTTGATATTTAAATAATACATTTTTAGAGAGGTCTATCAAATCAAAAAATATAGACAACTGAGACAGAAAGAGGCAGAGGGACAGTTGAGAGCTTTGCTGCTACTGAGGCACATCAAATGCCCTGCTAAAGTATACCATAAAAAAACTTGATGTCACTGGATTGTGGACTGTAACTAGAATTCATTGTTGTCTATGACAATAGAGTGTGTTCAGGAAATCACTGGGATCCTGGCAATGTTGACAAGCCCTTATATATATAAAGTTGCCAAGATTTGGGCTTATAGAGAAGGTCAGGCTTAAAGGATACTGCCATTTGTGACCTCCCTCTAAAAGTGCTAGCTGCCTAGCCATGACTGACGTTACCAAACCGGGAAAGCCTGAATGAAGTCAGAACTCCTGATCTGCATACTTGCATGTTCAGAAAAATAAATAGGCAGTAGCAACCTCTATACTTCCTCCCCCTCTCGTTAGGGAGATTTTCTTTCACTTATTGCCCCCATTGGAAGCCCACTTGTTCTAGTGACACCTCAAGTTTTAGATTTTCCCTCATTTTTTGTCTTGGTGACAATGGTCACCAGAACCAAATGAAAGGGTGTATCCACCTAGCAGGGACAGAGACATCAATACAAATCTGATAGGGATTTTAACCCTTTCCTCATATACCCAAAGCTACAAAAAAAGGTTTGGCTGTACAAACACTTTGAGGACAGTTTAGGGCACATTTGTGTTTTTTTTTTTTGTGTACTTAACTGTTATGGTTCTGAATCCATGTAACAGTCAGATCCCTACTCCCCACAAGAAAATACAATAAGGTACTTTAAGCTAATTTTTTTTATGTACATGGGTTCCTTGTTCCACAAACACATATGCCTGCATGACCAGGGTACATTTTGCTCTGGGAAAGAAATGCAGTGCCGGCATTACAAATCCAGAACAATAAAACATGGAATAAGACAGATTTATGTTAGATTGATGCATACATTCCTCGCTGTTCTGCTAGCACTGTGCCAATTATACCACATGAAAATTATTAGTTGTTTACATGCTTTACATGCAAATTTGTTGCAATGCTAAATCTGTCAAATATGTTAGCAATATTAATAATTCCATCTGTCTTGGACTACAAGTGCAAAGACTCTAAAGACACACAGAATTATTTACAGATCATTCTCTAAATGACAGAAAAACCAATTACTGGGCCCTATTCTGTTGGTAACATGCATAATAAACCCCCCTCTGAGTGCCAGCAGATTATTTTTCACATCAAGTTGTTGGATGTTAACAAACATCAAAGAAGTCCATCTCTCAAGTTGGCCATACACGCATGAATTGGCTGACATTCACTCAGTGGGTGGCCCTGTTGGCAATGCTGTGATTGATAAAAGTTGATTTTCAGTTGACTTTTGTTGAAGGAATTGGTGGAAAATGAATATCCTAACAACGCCTGTAGCCAATCAGCTGAAGTCACTGTTTAGGTATTCTGACAGGTGGTGGTGTCAGCTGTCAGGATACAATAGCCCATAGGACTCATCCATGCACTATGTTAGCATGGGAGGAGGAATCAGTTAGTGTTAGCCACAAAAAGAAAATGTGGTGTACCAGTTGCCATGGTGTGCTATTGATGGTGCAATAATAATTAATTGTGGCAGTACATATTAGGGATGCACCCATACTATTTTTTTTTTTACAACTAGTGCGAGTACCGATTTGTAGTACTTATGGATGCACCCATACTATTTTTTTTACAACTATTGCGAGTACCGACTTGTAGTACTCGCCGATACCAATTACCAATACCTACCGTAACTGTTTTGTTTACACTTCGCTGACAACAATGGTACATGGCATTGAAAAGTTATTTACAAATTAAATAAATTTTTATGTTTTGCACTTTTTTTAAATGTGAAATGTGTGAATATATGGATAAAAGTTCTAACGAACAAAGCATACAAAAAATAGTTTTAATTATTATTAGTTTTTTAAAATAGAAGTGAAAAAAAGAATTCAGCAGGAAAGTAATAATTAAATGGAGGAGAATAAGGAGCTAATTAAGGCCGATTAGAGTAAATTGAGGGTTAATAAGGGGTTAAATAGAGGAACATTTAAAAAAACACAAAAAAAGAAACAGAAAGATACAAAAACAAAGAATGTTTCTTTTTATCTTAGTGTTTCAGCAGCTGAGCAATGTTGTTGAAAAATTTTGCCCGGTTGCTTTTTTTTTTTTTTTTTTACAGCTTTAATTGCCAGACTTCTTTAACACTTTAGCTGTCAACAGGGGAACTCCACTGACAGCTTAGTCACCGGTTGTTAAGGACGCGGTGACCCCACTTCTTAACAACCGATAATTGACAGCTTTTTTTTCTCACATTTCGGCTGTCAGTGGGGGAATCAGCTGAAAGAACTGTTTCAGATATCGGTGCATTTGCACGAGTACTGTTGGAGGTGATGATGATAATTGAGGTGCTCAGCCATACTACTACCATCTTTTTCCAGCATCATCTTACTCCTCTGGCCCACTTTGTGGCAGGGCCAGGTTAAGAGCATCATGGGCCTTGTGCTGGGGATTTTGGTAGGCCTTTTTATGGAAATACATAAAATGAAAATGCGAAAAAATTTTTGTTAAAACAAATTAAATATTTTAGTTACCATTTAAGGCTGTTAGAGAAGGGAAAGGGGGGTGCATGTCATGTAAAGGGCAGGTAAAGCAAGGAACAGAGGATGTTATGTAATTGATCAGGAGGATGCATGGTATTTAAAGGGTAAGAGCTGGTAGAGAATGGAAAGGGGGGTGCATGCCATGTAAAGGGGATATTCCTAGGATTTTGAAAGACCTGGGCTGTCTTGGGTGACTTCAATAGAGCAGCAATGTGGCACGGGTAGCTCGGAAAATTGTGGGTGGGGCACCATTGTGGTAAGAGTATGGGGGCTTAAAGGGGTGTGGCTAAATAAAATATGCTAGAATTGCTGTCACGCAAGCCAGAGTGTCACAGACATATACAACCCTCAGCACAATCATTATTTTAAAAATGAAACTCTGCCATTACTTATGATTTTGTTTACACTGAAAATTGGGAGCCAGCTAACATTTTATCTGAGCCTAACTCTCAGAAGAAATTCATTAAAATAGTCAGAGACTGCTTAGCAACCAGCAACTCTTGAGAAAATGAATGTACAATATAGTGCATACACTATTAGTCAGGAGGGTGCTGCATACAGAGGGCAGAGTTCAGGAGGGTGCTGGGTACAGATGGGGTGGAGTTCAGGAGGGCGTAGCATACAGAGTGGGCTGAGTACAGGAGGGCCCAGCGTACTAAGGGGGAGGAGTTCGGGAGAGCCCATCGTACAGGGGGGCAGAGTTTGGGAGGGTGCAGCGTACAGGGGGGGGGCAGAGTTCAGGAGAGCGCAGCTTACAGAGGGGGCAGAGTCCAGAAGGGCACAGCATACAGAGAAGGCGGAGTTCAGGAGGGCGCAGCATACAGGGGGGCAGAGTTCAGGAGGGTGCAGCATACAGGGGGGCAGAGTTCAGGAGGGTGCAGCATACAGAGGGGGCGAAGTTCAGGAGGGCGCATCATACATGCTACTTTACAAGCAAAAATGACTCTGCCTTACCCACCTAAGAAGTACAGAGCTCTCCCCCGAAAATTCCCCACAACAGAGCTCTCCTTTTACCCACAGAGAGGAACACCTACAGCTTACATACATTGTGTGGAGATTCCCGACCAGCGCGGCTGGGCTCAGCCCCGGCCTTCTTCTCTCCTCCCATAGAGATGTACGGGGCAGTACGGTTTGTGCACGCTGCCTTGAAGCACAGGGCATGCTGGAGATGGTATCTTGCAGCACAAGAAGCCCTGACACTAAATAACAGTACAGTGCACCTGCCCCTAGCTCCCAGCCAGAATCTCCTGGCCGGCAATGACTAAAGGGATTTAGCAGCAGCAGATGCAGCAAATACAGCGCCACTGCAAAAATATGAGGGAATACTACACGTGTGCTGTGTGTGAAAGGGCATAGTGTGCCCCACACACAATTGCAACCATTATGATAAGCCACTGGGCTGGGCCTATATTGAGGTAGGAGCCTGGAGCTGCAGCTCCAGTAGCCCCTACATCACATGTGTCAAACACAAGGCCCGCGGGGCAAATCCGGCCCTCCAGGCCATTTCATGTGGCCCTCGCACCTCTCCTGCAGCTGCAGGAGAGCTCCAGCCCTCCTCCAGACCCTGTACATTCTGCTTTCCAGCAATGCCTACTGCTTCTTCCCAGCAGCAGCACAAGGTAAGGGGGGTGAACTGTGATGTAAGGGAGGGTGGGAGACTCAACTTCTGAAGGTGGGTAGGCTCTTAACATCTTATGTAAGGGTAGGGGATGATCTGGACATCTAGTCTTACAGATACAACCGGCTCTTTTGAGGGCAATCCAAATGCTGATGCGGCCCGCGATTAAACTGAGTTTGACACCCCTGCCCTACATTTATCCAGCCCTGTTTAGGGGGCAGCACTACACTAGGCAATGGGAAAGCACTACACTAGGCAACACTTTCACCCTATAGCTCTTAGCTTTTCATCCTTTGCTTTCTCTAATAATATATGCATTTTCTGTGAATGTTTTATCAAATGTATTTTTTTTTTTTAAGGTTTTGGTTTTCTACCATTACAATTTATGGAATGAATACACCTTTTTATGGGCAGGAAATAAAATGCCAGCACCCTGGGCAAACACAACCAACGTTCACAAGCTGCTTCAGTTTCTAGAAACAACTCTTGGAGAACGATCTAAGCGAGGGACTTTTCATGTATCACAAGCTATTCTAACCCCGCAAGTTAAAACCATTGTAAGAGGACTGAAAGCTGGATTAAAAAATACTCTTGTCCACAGGTAAATGTTAAAAAACAAAGCACTGCACTGGGTATACCAATATCATTTATATGTGCTCATGTATTAAATAAGATAAATATAAAACAAACCGTTAACTATCATTTTTTTTTTTTAGAAATGTTATATATCCAAAAGCAAAACATGCATTTCAAAAGCTGGTTATTTCTAATTTACTAGGCATTATCAAGTAGACAGACATTTCATGAACATTGACGTAATCTTTATTCATTTGCCCCCTCTATGTAAAGTTATTAACATAAAAAAAAAAAGAATTGCAGTGAAAAATTAAAACATTCCTCAGACCCTGCCGTCTGGCCCATTTGCCTGGATGCTAGTGACATTGCTTTATTTTCTTGCAGCCATCTAGTAACCCCCAGGCACTCAAATCTCACAAGAAACCACTCCTGCACTACAAATGAGTGTATTCTCTTGAGATGAGGGGGCCCGGGAAGCTCTGTAAATCACAGCAGTGTAGGAACAGGGGTATCAGAGGTTACAACGGTGGTCAAGCCTCTGCTTTGGAGCCCTGTATGGCTTGTATTTACCACACATATCCAGTCCCTTGTTGTTGGTACAGTGCTTAAAGGTTTCCACTATGCAAAGTCAATGCAAGGCCCAGGTTATTACTGGCTGTAGCACTGTAGTGACTATGAACAGTGGTAATGAGAAACAGAGAATATTCCCCAGTGATGTCCTACTGCTTGGCACATGTCCAGTCCAGGGAAATGACAACCAGCTTCCTTTGTGCTCCACATCATGTGATGTACGGTCAAATAGCAACATCATGAAGAACACTGGAGATAGCTGGATGACACTTCTAACAATACACAGCTTGCACCACTCAGCAGAACATAGTTGGGGAACATATATGCATCCAAAAGCATTGAGTATATGCATATATGTATATACAGTATCTCACAAAAGTGAGTACACCCCTCACATTTTTGTAAATATTTTATTATATCTTTTTATGTGACAACACTGAAGAAATGACACTTTGCTACAATGTAAAGTAGTGAGTGTACAGCTTGTAAATTTGCTGTCCCCTCAAAATAACTCAACACACAGCCATTAATGTCTAAACCACTGGCAACAAAAGAGAGTACACCCCTAAGTGATAATGTCCAAATTGGGCCCAAAGTGTAAATATTTTGTGTGACCACCATTATTTTCCTGCACAGCCTTAACCCTCTTGGGCATGTAGTTCACCAGAGCTTCACAGGTTGCCACTGGAGACCTCTTCCACTCCTCCATGATGGCATTATGGAGCTGGTGGATGTTAGAGACCTTGCGCTCCTCCACCTTCCATTTGAGGATGCCCCACAGATGTTCAATAGGGTTTAGGTCTGGAGATATGCTTGGTCAGTCCATCACCTTTACCCTCAGCTTCTTTAGCAAGGCAGTGGTCACTACTTTACATTGTAGCAAAGTGTCATTTCTTCAGTGTTGTCACATGAAAAGATATAATAAAATATTTACAAATATGTGAGGGGTGTACTCACTTTTGTGAGATACTGTATGCATCAGGGCACAATAAACCTGTTTTTATGTTGTACTCTAGAAGTCCTGCAAGTTCTTTTTCAATAATGGTAATGTCTACCTTAAGTAAAAATTGCATTAGGATTAACTCCATATCCTTAGTGCTTATATTGCTTTACAACAGCATTATTTAAACAAGAACAATAAAGTAAACAAAGATCTTTAGATGTAGACCCCGTTCACACTGGGGCGATCCGACTTGCCGGGGCGACCTCGGAGCGGCCGGCACGGACTTCATAACATTGAAATCAATGCAGGTAGCTCCAGGTCGCCCCAAAGAAGCTCCGGACCCTTTTTCTAAGTCGGAGCGACTTGTGTCGCTCCTATTAGAACGGGTCCACAGCTTCTCTATGGCAGGCGACCTGTCAGGCGACCAGGTCGCCTCACAGGTCGCCCCAGTGTGAACGGGGTCTTAGTGGCGATTCTGATCAATGGCTGCTTACCTAAGAAAGCTGTATACTGTTTTCCCCCAATCCTTCCAGATTGTTAATTCCTGTTGTGTCTGGTCTTCATAATCCATAGGAGTAGAGAGGACCATCCCATTCTAAAGGCCATAGGGGGAGGCAGACTTAAAGTGTTACTAAATCCAGGACCCTGCATTCACTATATCTGGTCTCCCACATTACACAGAACAAGCAAACGCAATTATTTTAGTAAATATAACCACTTCCGCTCCGGAAGATTTAACCCCCCCCAATGACCAGGCAATTTTTTGCTCTACAGCACTGCGTTACTTTAACTGAAAATTGCGTGGTCCTGCAACGATGTACCCAATTAAAATTGATGTCTTTTTTCCCCACAAATAGAGCTTTATTTTGGTGGTATTTGATCACCTCTTTGGTTTTTATCTTTTGCGCTATAAACAAAAAAAAGACCTACAATTTTGAAAGAAAAAAACTATATTTTTTACATTCTGCTACACTTAAGTCCTGGATGTCTAATAAAGTTAACCCCTTCCCTGCCAGTGTCATTTTTACAGTAACAGTGCATATGTATAGCACTGATTACTGTAGTAATGTCACTGGTACCCCCAAAAGTGTCAAAAATGTCAGTCAAGGGTCCGATCTGTCCACTGCAATGTCGCAGTCCCGCAAAAAAAATCGCATATCGCCACCATTACTAGTTAAAAAAAAAAACAATAAAAATGACATAAATCTTTCCCTTTGTTAGTAAACACAATAACTTTTGCGGAAACCAATCAAAATACGCTTATTGCGATTTTTTTCACCAAAAATATGTAGCGGAAAACAAATTGGCCTAAAATGTTAAAAAATTTTGATTTTTACATTTTTTTGGGGGGGGGAATTTCATACAAAAAAATTTGAAAAATAGTTATGTTTTCAAAATTGTCGCTCTTTTTTTGTTTATAGTCCAAAAAGTAAAAATCGCACAGGTGATCAAATACCACCAAAAGAAAACTCTGTTTGTGGGAAAAAAAGGACGTCAATTCCATTTGGGTACAGCGTCGCACGACCGCGCAATTGTCCGTTAAAATCATGCAGTGCCGAATCGCAAAATAGGCCCTGGTCTTTGAGCAGCCAAATCCTCCGGGGCTTAAGTGGTTAAGGCTAAACACCAGACAAACATATGAAAAATATTTATATATGGAATATCCTACTTGCCAAAGAAATTGGAATTCTCTTGAACTGGTTTTGTAATCCAGGTACCAGATAGTATTAACAAGACTACAGCTAACCAATACAGCTTAGTCCAGGACACTCGGGAGGGTCCCCATACCCATAAAAGTACTCCTATCACAACATAGCATGCACATAGCCATGCTATTTTAACATACAGGAAATGACGGTTCCACAATTTGTATGTATTACGTTGGGTCACTGTATCTTTTTTTTTTTTTTTCCTAGGAATCTTCCGATGATATTGAACTGGGTGAAGATGCAGAGGCCAGGTGCCATGGGTGTTAATATCATTACATCTGATTTTGTAGAACTGGTTGACTTTGCTGAAACAGTAATTGGACTAAACTATCTTCTGCTAAGAAACCAAAAAGACAGCAGTTAGCAAAAAAAAAATCCGCTCTGTATTTACCATGTGTGTGGAGAGGAAGGAAAATGGAATCTAACACAAGTCAAGATAATATTCTTACCATTGCTGTTCCTGGTATTTGAAATACATCTACCTCTTTCTTGCATTTTCAATTTTCCATGTTTGCTATATAAAGACCATCTTTGGATATTGAGGACTAAAATCTCCTTTTCTCATTTATGAGTTAATATAGTAACATAATGCAAAGAACTCTAGTGCGCAACCATACATGCAAGTTAATTCGATTTCAGCTTTCAATAGGCTAAACACAAAAGCGTGATAAAAGAAATGAAATGAAATTGGATTGTATGCTATGGGTGACTGCATACCGCTGACATTCACAATGTCTTAATAAATAAGTCCAATTGTGCTGTATGATGGATATAAAAATAGAAGATAAAAACACCTGTTTTTCTCTGCAGAATGCATGCTGCTGAATCACCCAAAGGTAGAAAATATGTAAAAAGGTGGCTAAGAAACAATAGTGCAAAAAAATTTCCAGAAAGCTACCAAGAACTTATACTCCATACTGTATGAAGGAAAATGAAAAGGAATTATATTTTCTTTTTTTAGATGTCAGTACAGATAAAGACTACCATATTCTCCCTTCTCCATCAAAATGAGAAGGGGCTGGCAACTAGGCACCAAAAAGGAAGCCATGCCTTTCCATTCCCGCTCCGATGTCAGGAATATCCTACCTGCTTCTGTGTTTGCTAAACCATCCCCGCCATGCTCATGTCCTTTTATTACAATTTTCTTCATCAGCTTTAACTACATTTGAATTATCCATACCTCTTATTTCTATCCAGTAAAATAACTACTGACTTCTAGTTTTTCAGTTCAACCTTTCGGATATAGAGAACAGTTAGGAGATAATGGAGATGCCAAATGACACATTTGTGTGCAATATCAGAGAAGTAACCATAGGGAATCACCTGCTGCTAAGTAAATTAAGTAATAGGAAGTGATACTCTGTTAGTAGAAAATAAATATTAGACAGAATATATATAATAAATAAATTATCTCCAAGTGTTTTTTTTTTAACCACTTAAGCCCCGGAAGATTTTACCCCCTTCCTGACCAGGGCTTTTTTTGCGATTCGGCACTGCGTGAATTTGCGCGGTCGTGCGATGCTGTACCTAAACTAATTTAAAGTCCTTTTTTTCCCACAAAGCTTTCACAGAGCTTTCTTTTGGTGGTATTTGATCACCTGTGCGATTTTTACTTTTTGCGCTATAAACAAAAAAAGCGTCAATTTTGCAAAAATAACAATATTCTTCACATTTTTATATGAAATTCCCCCAAAAAAATGTAAAAATCTAAATTTTTTAACATTTTTGGCCAATTTGTTTTCTGCTACATATGTTTGGTAAAAAAAAATCGCAAAAAGCGTATTTTGATTGGTTTGCGCAAAAGTTATTGTGTTTACTAACTAAGGGAAAGATTTCTGTCATTTTTGGTGGTTTTTTTTTTTTTTAAGTAATGGCGGCGATCTGCGATTTTCTTTGCGGTACTGCGACGGACAGATCGGACCCTTGACTGACATTTTTGACACTTTTGGGGTTACCAGTGACATTACTACAGTAATCAGTGCTACACATATGCACTGTTACTGCAAAATGACACTGGCAGGGAAGGGGTTAACTTTATTGGGGAAGGAGGGGTTAAGTGTGTCCCTAGGGGCGTGCTTCTTACTGTGATTGGACATGGCTACTGGTGTAGGAACAGTGTTCAACGGTCCTACATAGTAGAACCGTATGATCACCATTCCTATACAGTGGAGAATGACAGGCGGCTTGTTTACATCAGCCGCCTGCCTTTCTCCCTTCACGGCGGACGATCGCGAGTGACCGGCGGACATCGGGTCCGCCGGTCACACGCACGGACTTCCCAGAGAACGAGCTGGGGCGGGCGCACGCCTCCGCGGGCGCGCGCTCGCCCGCTATTGGCTCACAAGGAAGTGACAGGCTAGTGACGTACCGGTACGTAACTTTGCCTGGCCGGGGCTGACCGCCGCAGTATATGTACTTGCGCCGGTCGGCAACCGGTTAAGCTGGAAATTCCAGCCATATAATGCATACATCTGCTATGCCTACAGTCACTGAAAATGGCTTTGATCATGCCTCTCCCCACCCCAAATCCACATACAACCAGAAGATTTGTTCAGGTGTCAGACTGCTATAATCCTTTTAATACAAAATAAGTCAGCACAGATTTACACTACCCTAGCTAATGAGGCGGGGATAGTTAAGTAAAATTATCCCCATTATATAAAAAAAAAAAAGAAACTATGTGCTCAATCCCTAAAGTGC